>NC_142509.1:11399545-11715454 GCF_057876585.1 Rhinolophus sinicus | reverse complement strand
GGTGATAAGATCAGTGGCTCAAAGTCAGAAACTGAAAGAATGCAAACATGAAAACAGCAAAGACTATGGACTAGCTAGCAATGAATACTTTTTGATTTTTTGTTTCCTTTCAGTCATTTTAATCATAAAATTATTTCTTATATGATCAAATCAATTTTCACACGTTTTGCACAAAACCACAACAAAACTCCAAACAGAATTGATTTAAAAGTGACTTGTACTCACTGAAAATTTCTCATACAGCTGGTAGGTGAGCAGAGGGTTTGGGAGTTCTCGGAAATAGAGCTTACAGAGGGAGCCCACGGAATGAATGTCTTGAACATATGGTTCTTTTGTCAAGTCGGGAACATGTTCAGAGTCAAATTCATGGCTAAAAAAGACAGAAGAAAGACACAATTATTTTATAAAGGAAAAGCAAGTATATGACTTTAAAACAGAAAGCAAAAGCCCAAAGCGTCAACCTCTATCTCAGTGAGTTAATGTTTTCTTCAAATGATTGTATTTCATGTAAGTTATATTTGGACTTCAGCAGTAATTGGATGTCTGATCATAAGGCAAGTTCTTGTCTATGTGGAAATTAAGGGCATAGGTTTAATATTAAAATGGACAACAATCTCTGCAATGCATATGAATGAGCAGCTCTTAACACATAGATCTGAAAACAGGACTCCTAACTCCTAATGGTTTGAATATCCAGTATTTTAGCAATTCTGGGAACTAGGGATGAGTGGCAGGTATTCTATGAACAAGCATGCACAGAAATTCCTCAGATACAAGAAGTATGGTTCAGAAATGCCTTATTGTAGAGGGCCCGAAACAATATAAATAATTCCCAGCTAACATCTCATTTTAATAGATAATAAAGTCTGTAGCATTAAAGTGAGTGAACTAAAAGTTGTGCTCAGAATACTAAGACAAATTAAGCTCACTTTCCTGGAGGTTAATTAATATTAATCTACAGGCATGAAACCACTTATTAACCTAGAGGATTAGTGTATGTGGACAATATGAATATGAGATTTGCTGCACAAGAAACTAAAGACTGAAACTTTTTAGGACAAAAATCAATTTAAGTATTCTCCATATGTGTATTCTTGAAAATACAGAAGAGCTCTGTGGTCCATTAGAATATTAAAATCCCTATAGAGTGTCAATTTCCATGCACCGCAGTGAAAAATAAAGGAAAATAACGTACTAAGAACAGACTAGAGAGCGGCAGGTTGGCTCAGTGGTTAGACCACAGTGCTCATAACACCAAGGTCGCCAGTTCAATTCCCACATGGGCCGGTGAGCTGCGCCCTCCACAATTAGATTGAAAAATGACTTCACTTGGAGTTGAGCTGCGCCCCCCACAACTAGACTGAAAACAATGACTTGATATGGAGCTGATGGGTCCTCGAAAAACACACTGTTCCCCAATATTCCCCAATCAAAAAAAAATAATAGACTTCAATCTAAGAGATTGAGTAAAAATAAAATTTCTCTTGCTGGTGTAAAGGATACCACTGTTTTGTCTGAGAAGGTAATGAGAATGTGAAATATTTAACACATGCACACCTGAGCATACACTACAGAACTAGTCAAATGAAATCTGAAGTTTCCCTCTCCTCAATTTTAATTATAAATTAAAGAATAATTCTATTATGGTGTAAATTTTCATCTCACTGTTGTCATGGGGTCAAACTCAATTTGTTAAAATCTTGAAATACTGTAAAGAGATAAAATACAAGTATTGAAGGGGTTAAGGGCACATAGCTTTCTGACACTACAAATGAAGAAACAGCATTTAGAAAAATATATAAAGAGAACAACATAGATATTATTTCCTACTTTTTCTAAACCATCTTACTGAAAATTATGGTCATTAATGTAAGAGACTTAATTTTGAAATAATTTCATTTTAATGAATTACAATAGGAATGAAAAAGAAAATGCCATATAAGGTTTTACCGTAGTCTCTGGATATTGGAGGCAACGCCAGAGAGACGATATATTCCATCCACAATGCCATATCTTTCAATGAATGCTGTACAGCTTTGAAGAACCTGGGGTACTAAAGAGAATTTTTAAAGACATGGATTAAATTGGGAGTATCCAGCAGAAACAAAGTCAACAAAAAAATGAGAATATCTTAAATTTCCATAAGCAAAAAAAAAATTGTAAATTAAAATTTTAAGGGGTAGAGATTAATCTACTACAAAAAAAATGATGAGGGCATATTTGCTTAATTTCACATCTCAAATAGATAACCGCTTCCTGAATAATCAAAACTGGCTCTATCCTGTTACATTTAGGTAAATGAAAGAGTTCCTACATTATTAGGATAGTCTAAAACCTTCTGCAGTAGACTCATTTAGATCATGTTCCAACAGTAAAGTGAACTGTTAGTCCTAACACCATACCAGATTAAATAAAAAAAAAAAATACAGCTGTTCAGCTGTATTTCATACATAGCAAATGGATATGCGAAGGTAAATGCTTATCCCAACAAGACAATTGCCTGTAAGTACTGTAATTTTTTACTTTTAAAAAGTTTCTTTTATCTTTTCATAGTTAATGTGACTTCTAATTTTATCCAATAAACAGAACACCAACATAATGCAAAGGTCAAAGCAACTTCAAGCAGATGGAATCTTAATTTCCTGCCTATCTGTACTTTATAATTACTGACCTTCTAACAATATTAACCAGCTCATCATAAAGGGCACTCTAACAATAAGTAGAAAGAAAAGAAAGGTATTCTCTCTGGTTACCTCACTGAATAGCTGAAATAAATGTACAATTATTCTGGGCCTACAATCTACAAAAGAATATTCAAAGTATATGATAAAAAAATTTATAACCATTCAAAAATTTAAATAGCTGAAATTTGAACTTTGTTTTTCAATGCAGATTGATGAATTTACAGTCTTTAGTAACTGTTCTTTTGATAGTTAAAATCCCAAAAAGAATCACTTGGATGAATATTATTTAGTCTGCAAAAAACTACTATTCTAGGGATGAAACATCCAGAGTGGTGAGTGAAACAATTAAGATATTTTAATAAGATAGTTTTAACTAATGTATTTCACTTATAGTATACAGTAACTCCTTACTTAAGGATGTTGATAGATTTTGCAACTTTAAGTGAAAGGGTGTATAATGAAACCAATTGTACCATAGGCTGATTGATACACACAAGAGTTAGGTTCCTAAGGTGGCATCTCATCAATGTCACAACGAAATGACATTGAAAGAAATGCTATTCCAGGAGCTGCTGTATATCAATCCTTTATTATTACAATAGACTTTTCCTTGGTTTTCCTGCCTTTTTTTGCTCTTTCTGCATTCTATCCTTTCAATCCTGTCAGATCCTATAACTTACATTTAAACTTAAACTCCTTAGCTTTGAATAATTTTTTTTAAAGCAGTTATGTTATTGAACATATAATATGTACCAGGCTACGTGCTTTATAATGGATACTCTCATTTAATTCTCACAGAAATCCTATGGGGAAAGTTCTCTCATTATCACCATTTTATAGAGAGGAAATGGAGTCTTGTAAGAGATGAACTTTTACCCAAGGATAAGCAGGAAACAAAGGACAGAAATGAGATTCTAAATCAAGTAGTCGAAGTACAGAGCCAATTTTTAACTGGCAATATACTGCCTAGAATATAAGATCCTTCACAATTTGCATTTATTTTATTTATTGTGTTTCCATATTCCTCAATTCTAGACCAAGTGAAGTTTCATCTTTTGCCATATAAACCAGCCACTTTTTAAGTCCCTCAATTTCCAGGTACAATTTCCTTGGTCCGGAGTCTCCCTCTACCACCACCTTCGTATAGAAAACTCTTGGCTACTATTCAAAATCCAAATGAACAATCACTCTTAAACAAGCTTTGAATATCTCCAAGTAGAGGTAGCTGCCTAGGTGCCCACAGAACAATTTCATTTTGAATTATTATTTATTTGTTTATACAAATAAACAAATTACCCCTTCTTAGTGAAGCTTTTAATGGGAAAATCCATGCTCTGCGCATCTTTGTATATTCAAAATCCAGAGGCAGTCCTGACACAATATACACAACTAGAAAATCAATTAACTTACAGGTACCCTGTGAGCCTGACAGTTTTCTGACCAAGTTAGCAGAAGAGGGATCTTAGTTTTCATATGAAACTGTATTTATTTTCAACTGTTTGCTTTCTATCTCTAAACACTTTCAACAATTTTAGTAACAAGAAAGGGAGTATGTTTATGTAGCAGAGATGAAGGGCAGGCAGAGTTGCTGGGTACCTTCTGTGAATTGACTTTGATTTTATAGGCAATCTCTATGTCACAGTGATATGCAAAATATAAAATATCTTTATGAGCTTGAGTCCTATTTCTAATATTATTCCATCAATGATAATCTCAAGTGCCTTAGGCTTCTATCCTACAAACTAGAGGTATAGTAATAAAATTTGGAGCTGGAAAATTTCTATCACAAAGGATATGTATATTTAGAGATTACTGAGATAATTAACATAATTTCTTAAAGCAAAAAAAGAAAACAAAGCTTCAATTTTTTTTCTTAAAAGACACCTCTGATCATGTATGCATCAAATTAGGATGTTAACCTAGGTATACAAAAGGTTTTATTTTGTATAAGTAAAGAGCACAGGGTTTTATTTCTGTACTATCAGGCTCTCCTAGCATGCATTATAGAATTTTCATAAAAATACGCTACCATCCATTAAAAAGTATAGATAGCTTTTGGGATTCTTACAACCATGTGATATTAGATATTCATACCTGCTTATGTGCTCCCAAAAGTACGCAAAACTTGAAAACAAGGAATTAGAGGTCTTTCTCTGGTAATATGGCTAAGCCTCTACAGACATAATACTTCAATGAAAACATTTGAATTGTTTCTTTACATTTTATGTTCCCTAAGTAAAAGGATGGCATGTTCACAAAACAATCACATAATGAGTCTTCATAACTGAAATTATGTAACTAAACACTGCTATTACTTGGAACTTTAAGAGAGGCAAATGAGACATTTAACTAAAATAGATAGCAAAATTAAAGAGAAAAAGCATAATCTTTCATTTTGAAGAAAAGAGAGAAGAAACTGAAGAACGGTGTCTGAAGTTAAAAAAAAAGATATGGTTTATTTACTAACATATAAGAAATCAACATAATAACCCAATATATTAGGAAAAAATCTTAGTTAAAAAGACATCTTAATTAGCCACCTTTCCCTCCAAACCATCTAATAAACCACTCTAGTGCACATTAAATAATGACCCAGTGAAACGTAACATGAGGAAACTCCAAAATAGTTCTGCCAAAAAGTGATATGTCTTTAAGAATTATTTCCACACTCTCCAAGTAAAACACTTCTGGTTCACTTTTATCTATATTTTTTATCATTATATGACAATATAATAAGAAGTAAATGTTTACATTAAAACTGATGACCCTTAAGATTAGAATCATGGCTAAAAGAAATATAAGTATGACAAGAATTGGTCCTTGATTTTTCTTGACAGTTCTAGTTTCATTTGTTCTTTTCTCTTCATTGATTCATTCATTCACTCACTCACTCATTCATCAATGATTTATTAGATCCCTTCTATATGCCAGGCATCATGCAAGCAATCTGTGATATAGATCAAAAAGTAAAGGTCCATTCTCAGGGTGGTAGCTTCCAGGCCAGGAGTACATTGGTGAGTGGTATTAGAAAACGCATCATGATTTTTGGTTAGGAGAATATGATTACCTAAAAGATTAATTTCAGGAATTATTTCAGCCTTACTTTTTTTTAGTGTGCTCTCATTATAAAATACCTGTATATTTATAATAGTTACAAAAACCAAAACAAACAAACAAAAATACCTCTTGCTGAAAGGGCCAAATAACCTCAAACACAGAAATATGTTCAGGCAACAGAGTTTTAAATATTTTTTATATTATGTACCAAATATAGTTTTACCTAGTTTTCTATAAAGTTCTCATTTTTTTAAAAAAAGCAATCTCATTTTAAGGAAATTCAGTTTCAAACATGTGCAGCAAATAAAACAAGTCCTATGAAAAAAATCAATGACACCTGAAAACTTTGTTTCGCTGGAACAGATTTTACCATAGTTATGGAATGCATGAAACTAGTTACTAAACTTGTTATTTTTCAGGCATCCATTTTCTCCTGTCATACTACTAAGAATAGAAGCACACCACAAACTTCTCAGTACAACTAAAACCTGCTGAACTGATGTTTGAAAGCTAATGATCATAGCGGAACAAACTGTAAAACACTCCCTCATATTATCATATCCAAGCAAGGATGAACAAAAAGAAATACAAAATGAAAAAGAAATACAAAAAGAAACCAAGATAACAAAAAAACATTTTGACTCTAAAATTAAGGATACCCATGAAAATGACATTAGTCTGATCTAGCCACAAAAAAATCACTATGTGGACAGATTTTTTAAAAAAAAATCAGTTCTATAGATAACTGTGATATTATCTTTAATCGACTCAATTATAAGCATTGTGGTTTACTGTAGGTCTGTAGGATCATCCTGAGTGATTTCTGGCACCAGGAATCACAAATAAAAGAATTTTTAAAATGCCTTGTCAAGCTCCTACATGTTTTTTTTTTTTTTTTTTTTTTTACAACACTTTCTATAGAAGAAACAGGTCAGGTTTGTCACTTGCTCCAACAGGGAGGTGCTCAAAAGTTTACAAAGTATAACAGGATAATCTCTCTATAAAGTTGATTATTCACCAGGAATACAATTCAGAGAATGAGTCACATAGTAAAACATTGTTCTGATATGAGCTTCCTTCTTAGAAAATTTGGTATAAAATCTATTTTATATAGAGTAAGGACACTAAACTCCAAAGTACAACAGAAAAATCATGAGAAATAATGATTATACACATTACATTTCTATGTATATCTCATCTCTCCTCACAATTACGTATATATGTCAATATATCATTCTTCCTTCTCATGATTATTATAATTATTTTCACTTAGACTTTCAAATAGTATATATATATGTGTGTGTGTGTGTGTGTGTGTATATATATATATATATTCATTGAATTAATTTAGACTTTAAAATAGTCTATATATAGATGGTATAACTGTAGTTATAGACTATATACAGTATATACGAAGTCTCAAAAATCTTAAAAAAACTTTAATTCCTCACACATTTATTAAATCTATACAAACTAATAAATCAATTTAATATTAAAAACCATTTTATTTCCTAATTAAAATTTTAGTTAATAAACTTCAACAGTTTCCCTTTTCCTGTTAATGTTCATTTGCATATTCGAATGACTATCTTTCATATGAATATCTATTTATTTTTCACCATGCCATCAAACAGTAAGTTATTTTAATGTACCAACTAGAATGTATCTGGCTTTGGTCTTCAAGGTTTCTGCCTTTTAAAGTTTGTCAAATTACAATTATACTCTAACGTCACGAGTTAATATTTTTTGTGTTTCCAAATACTTCAATAGACTCTCCTCTGGGTCAGCCATTAGCAGAGAGTTTTCTCTTCCAAGATTATTAAATTCATTTCTAAACTCTTCTAGTGTTCTTCTCCTTTTTAATTAAAAATGCAAAAAAACTAAGAAAAAAAGCACAAAGATATTCTCTATATGTAACACTCCACCATAACTGTATTCACGTTACATATCACCTAACTATGTATACTTTCAAAAGGGTAAATTTACTGTTTACATATATAACATTTTTCAAATTTCCACTTCATTCAAATTTAGTTTTAACAGCCTCACAATATAGAACAATTTCCCTAAAATTTGAGTATTCAATTATTTTGCTCTCATACATAATGCTATAATGAACACTTTGTTTCTATTGAAATATAACCTCAAATCTCTAAGAATTGCAACATGAAAAGAACACTATAAAGTCTCTTGCTACGAAGTACCAAATAATGTTTTTCAAAAAGGTAATAATTTACAGAGCTACCTGAAACCAACAATTTTTACCTCCAGGTAAAAATCACTGCTATTTTTAATAGCACTGGATATTGTGAAAATTAATAAACAAACATCTTATTTAAAATGAAGTTGGGAGGCTAGAATAGTGAGCTCTTATGCATGCGTCACTTACTGCACATTACAAGAAGAAACATACCTTGCATCTCTAACAGGAACTGATCTTTTAACACAGGAAGTGATACTTTACTACCTCAGCAGGAGGAAGAAAAGATTCCTCCTTCCCAGTAACAGTTCAGCCAATGGGAGACTGCCATAACTCAGCCAATGAAAAGTCAGTATACTTTGAACTTTCAGTTTCCTCAAATGGATACTAGACTTAGAAAAGACCCTCCCAAGTGCATAAAAAAGCATTCCTCTCCTTTGTTTCTCTGGACTTGGGCGTGGTTCTCAATTAGACACATGCCCCAAACTGCAATTCTTTGTTGTTCCCAAATGAACCAATTTTGCTGGAGAAGTATCTGGCTGTCTATTTGATTAAGGTTAACATTATCATAATTTAGAAGAGCAATTTTGTTATATTAGTAATGTTTATCTATATAAAATGGTACCTCAAAATTGCTTAAAGATACATTTCCATGATTACAAATGAACATAAACACTTTTCTGTATGTTGTTTACTATCTCCTTGTGAAAATTATGTTTGTATCTTTTCTCCATTGCTCTACTCAGGGGCTTTATTTTCTCATAAATCTGAATGATATTGTCATATACTATATTCGGTGCATTTCATCATATCCCCAAAAAAATTATTTCCCCAGTCTGTGGTACCTTTCCTTTACATTTGTTATTTTCATTATGGAAATTATATATTTGAGACCACATCTTCCTTTGCTTTTTTTTAATATGAGAAAGCTATTATTCATCTTTGACCTCAAAACAAAATCATATCATATTAGCATTTCCATGAGTTTAAAACAGTTAACTCTTTTATACATTTGGAATTTTTCAGTGTCGTATATGTAAGAATTTTTTTTCAAAAATTGCTATTTCATTCTCTTAATATTTATTTAATAAGCAATTCCTACTTATGACCTGGTTTTAAAACCATACTTTATAATAGTGGATTTTTATCTACAGTAATGACACTTCTGAACATTTTAAGCTGTTTCATTTATACCTCATTCTCTACACTAATAACATTCTAGTTTTGAATAGAGTTTTAATATTTCGTAAAGCTAAATGTTCCCTATCGATCATTGATTTTTCCCCCCTCTACAACACTCTTGATGTTCTCATTTTGTTCCATGCGCATTCTACTAATTCCAAAAATAATCCTCAGGTTTTTTGTTTGTTGCTGGTTTTTTGTTTGTTTTTAGTAACTGTAATAAGTTGATATTAGTTTGGGAATAACACCCGTTTAAAATAATATTGTGTCTTTTCTAAACGAACATGATATAGTTTGCACTACATTCATATTATAAATACATTGGTATTCTTTAAGCATTGAGTAAGGCCTTAATTTAAACTTGATATTTATTGGTATTTACACTAGTTTTCATCAGTGGTCTTAAAAAGTACAATGGGTATTTCTGACCAGGATTCAGAACTTCACAAATCACTTATTTCTGGTACTTATCAACATTACAGGTACTCCAGGCACTTCTTTAATAGTCCAGCACCTCTAAAAGAACTAGTAGAGGAAAGCACTATTTTCAGAAATCAAAGGAAAACCCCATTTTACCTTTCTTCCTATCCCCTCCATCCATTCAGCTAACCTCTGAATTCTTGAGTCAGAATTTAATTTATAGAGAAAATTTAAATTTTCAGCTAAAAACATTAGGGGACTGGTCTGGGTACTCTATAGTCTCAAAACTATGACTGTTTTCTTCAAAAGAGAAATTAAAAATATTTTGGAATAACATGTGAGAGGGAAAACTGGCTAAGGAAGCTGTCTGGACAGATATAAAAATAATGCAAATTAACAGTGCTATTGTAGCCTTTGTGTGAATGTCTTACTCTTCCTAAAAATATCAGCAGTATTTCTGATGTCAAAGTTCATTCTTAGACCTCTCTTTACTCTCAGCTATCTCCAGAACTAAGATAAGTACGTGAGAATGTTCAATGCACGCTGCTGAACTTAAATGGAACAGATATTATTTGCCTAATCTACTGCGTTATTGATTATATAAAGTCAATATGGAGAAGTTAGAAGCTGAAATTATAAGATTATGAATGTTATTTTTACCTTCAAAACCGGAATTCAGAAGGTGCTCCCCCAGGTCACAACCAAAGACCCTCTCTTTCAAGATCCCCCGCTGCTTCAGCTTCTGTTTTGTTGGACGAGACTTCATGAATGTGCGTAAGAAAGTAATGAGCTTGCCGTGCTTTTTAGACACTGAAAAATAGTAAGACAGAGAAAATACCTTAGTTGTGGTAAGAGGTTACATTTTTACTTAGTGTGAAAAGAAATGGAGATCTTGACAGGCTGACAGCAAAATAATCTATTAAAAGTATATTCTGCAGGAAATTTTCAACTGAAGTTTAGTAAACAGTTCCTTTATAAATAATATCCTATTTTTGTATTTTCTTCTCACCAGTCTGTGATCGTACGTGATGGGACTGTGAGCAAATTTAAGTACTGTAATCCGTGACTTTTAAATCAAGCTTGGTAAATCAGCCATCTTCCCAATGCATACCAAAGGATGCTACAGAATTATGACTGGTACCTGAATCTTACTCTAATATGTTGCTGTAGAGATTTATAATAAGTGAGACTTAAAACAATGTAAATGTGGTTTGCCTTTCTAGCCAATTTCTTAAATAATTTACTTCATGGTTAGAAATTTTCATGGCATTTGTAATGTGAAAAGTAAAACAGAAAAAAGAAACAACTTCTTTTTCATTTTATAAAGAGGACAATGCCGTTATGATACAGAACACACTTGTCCAACTCATTGTTATAAATTAAAAACATGCACACATAAAAAAGCATTAAATCTTCTATTAACAGTCATCTAGGGTATATTAAATATATCACCTTAAATCTTTTGTAGATGAAGGCAAGAGATAAGTAAATTAACAATAATAAAGTATTTCCATGGATTGACATATTAGAAAGACAACAGTGAAGGAACTAAAAGCAAACAAATCTCTAGAAAAATGACTTTTGCTGAGAAGTGCATCCTGCAAGGAAAATTAATTCTAAAAGTCAACATACAACAAATAATCAGAAGCTCAGAGATTAGCTGCTGGATGGAAGGCTAAACCATATGGCCTCAATCCTATTACTCAGTTTGCAGATGATTACTGAAAGCCTTACTGAATCCTACTATATAGATTGAGTGAACCTAAATCTTAAATCCCCTGAACTGATGAAGCCTCCTGTAGAAATTCTGTATGCTGACAGTAACTTGTGGCCTAGATGGACCACTAGAAGGATTACTCCGGACCAGATCAGACGTTTGCCATCCATTTCATTTTATAGGAAACATTATTTACAGACATAAGCATTTTTTAAATAAACTGTACGAGGGTGAATAACTGTACCTGGTTTGGCCATAACTGAGAGGTTTCCTGAGACATGAGACTTCAAATGCTAAAACCAGGAAAGTCCTGGGCAAAATGGGACAAAATAGTCATCCTAGACTGTATGCAGATTAAATAGGAAATTTACTTTTTTTCTATATCAATTATTAAAATTTTACTTAGAATCATCAGTATAATTTTGATGCTATCTCTGACATAGAAGGTAAACTACAACCTCTCTTGTGTCTGAGATTCCTTGCTATAAAATTAAATGCTGTAAACAAAAAAATTTTAAATGATGTGCTTCCTTACCTGCTAGTGAGACATTTATAGCACAGTTGGGTAACTTCAGAAATATGTCACACATATCATAGTATTACTATATTAAAAGTTATTGGACTTGTATAATTTTTATTCTACCCTAGTTGCTTGGAGATAGTGTGCTATGAATCGGTAAAGAGGGGCCATCAAACCATTTATGTTTACTTTCAAACATTTTCTACATAAACTTTAAAATAACTTTGACAAGATTTACAAAAAAATACAAATGAGTTTGGCTTACAATCATTTAACATGCATTTTTATATATCCTTAATGTATTAACAGTACACTTATATACTTGTATATTCATATATTTGAAAGAATTTTAAATTCTACAATCAATATTCAATATTTCCACCTGGAAACAGGGCATATCTTCATTTTTCTTCATTTTTCTATCTCTCAGTAAAGTTTTTAAATTTTCCTTATGAAAGTATACATTCCACATATTTCTCTGGGATACTGTTGGATATTTTACATTTTCTTGCTGCTCTTGTAAAATAATGCTTTTCTTCAAGTATGGCCTTAACTGGTAATTACTGGTATGCTAGAAAATAACCTTTTTTTTTTTAACTTTTAATTTTAAGTGTGTTTTTCCAGGACCCATCAGCTCCAAGTCAAGTGGCTGTTTCAATCTAGTTGTGGAGGGCGCAGCTCACAGTGGCCCATGTGGGGATTGAACTAGCAACCCTGTTGTTAAGAGCACCGCGCTCTAACCAACTGAGCTAACTGGCCGCCCTGAAGATAATCTCTTTATGTTAGCTCGAAACTGATCATTTACTAAACTCTCAATTTTAGAAGGACTTTAGTTGATCCTTTTGGATTTCATGGATATACAATTGTGTCAAAAATATGGTCATTCTATCCTTTTTCTGATAGGAATAATTTCTGAGTTCTGTTTTAGGTTGTAATAATTGGCCAGAACTTCCAAGATACATGTTAATAGTAGGCATTCATATTTAGATGCCGAATTTGATGAAAATATCTGTTGAATTTGGCAGCTGCATATTATGTATATGAGAAAGCATTCTTTTAGTCTCAGATTTCCAAGAAGTTTACAAAGGAATGGGAATTAAGTTTTAACTATTATTCATTTAGCAACAAATACATAAGTGCCTACTATATCTCAGTAACTGTTCCAACTCCTGATATTACAGTGGGAAACAAGTGAGACAACGTTCTTGCTGTCACAGAGCTTACTGAGGGGAGAAAGACAATGAATAAACAGTTAAATAATACTAATATAGCCAGCATTTATTTTATTCTTAGTAAGTGCCAGCAACTATGCAACTGTTTATATTTATCAATCATTCATTCATTTCTCACTGACCCCTATAAGGAAAATACTATTATTGTCCCCATATTTTGAAGAAACTCCACCACAGTGTGCTACATGTCCGTGGACACATAACCAGGACTTAAAATCAGGTGGTCTGGCTCAAAACCCAAGCCACTGTATGATACTGTCCAAGTTAAGATAACAAGGTAAGTTCATACTGCTTTCAGCTGCTAGTAAGGGAATGAAGAGAGTGAACTAATAGCAACGAGAAAGAAGAAACTACATTGAATAGGGTGGCCAGGAAGGTCTGATGAAGTCACATCTGAGGTGGAAGATGTGAGCGTCCTGAGCAAGGAAGACGGTGGTATGCACTGAGACTGAAGAGAGATGTGAAGGCCAGATGCTAGAGGCTGTAATACACAGCTTGGATTTTACACAATGAGAACACAAGAACGGTTTAAACATCTTGAAAAGTTACTTTAAAAATAACCCCAGGGTGTATTAGAAACCCAAATGTGCGTTAATAGGGAACTGGTTGAATAAACTATAATACATCTGCACAGAGGATTACTGCTTGGCTTTTTTTCTTTTTTTAAGGAGTATCTTTACCTACTGATATGGAGTAATCTCCAGAATATAATAGTCAAAAAGGAAGGTAATACTGGGGGCCAGCCCAGTGGCTCAGGCAGTTGGAGCTCTGCACTTCTAATGCTGAAGCCTGCCAGGTCGATTCCCACATGGGCCAATGGGCTCTCAACCACAAGGTCGCCGGTTCGACTCCTCGACTCCCGCAAGGGATGGTGGGCTCCGCCCCCTGCAACTAAGATTGAACACAGCACCTTGAGCTGAGCTGCCGCTGAGCTCCCAGATGGCTCAGTTGGTTGGAGGACGTCCTCTCAACCACAAGGTTGCAGGTTCAACTCCCGCTAGGGATGGTGGGCTGCGCCTCCTGCAATTAACACTGGCAACTGGACCTGGAGCTGAGCTGTGCCCTCCACAGCTGGGCTTGAAAGGACAACAAGTTAACTTGGAAAAAATCCTGAAGTACACACTGTTCCCCAATAAAGTCCTATTCCCCTTCCCCAATAAAATCTTAAAAAAAAAAAAAAAAAAAAAAAAGGACGGTAATATTAACAATGAGTTGGAAATGTGAACAAGAACCCAAAATTAAAAGATAGTCATGCCAATGACAAAGCACATATACCAGGGCGGTCCCATAAGAAGAACCCCCAAGAAAATTCACTGTAAAGAATTTAGTGGAAGCTTTTGCAAACCACAATAAGCTCCTTAAAAAGTTTAAAAACACAGACCTTAACACCAACAGGTTTTCATTAATAGAGAGGAATGTTCATGGTACATTATCTGCTCACAAGCAAATCTGTGATTAAAAGGAGAAACAACCAAGCAAACCATCACGGTCATATTTCTGAAAAGAGTGACACCTCGTCAAGTAGGGCCTCAGGCAGGTCCTTCAGGAGGTATTCCAGAAGAAGGTATTTATAGCCATAGGAGATGACCGCTGGATACGTGTTAATGTCCCTGAGACCTTCCAGTGGGACGAGATGTGGAGGTAGAAGCCAGTGATATTAATGATTCTGACCCTGTGTAGGCCTAAGCTAATGTGCATTTGTGTCTTCGTTTTATCAAAAGTTTAAAAAGTAAAACATGAAAAACTTTAAAAGCAGAATAAAGCTTATAGCATAAGGATATAAGAAAATATTTTTTCACAGCTGCACAATGTTTGTGTTTTAAGCTAAGTGGTATTACAAAAAAGTTGAAGTAAAAAAAACCTGAAAAGCTTATAAAGAAGTTACAATTAGCTAAGGTTAACTTCTTATTGAATTAAAAAAAAAATAAATTTAGTGTAGCCTAAGTGTTTATAAAGTCCACAGTAGAGTACAGTAATGCCCTAGGCCTTCCCATTCACTCACCACTTACCCAGAGTAACTTCCAATCCTGCGAAGGCCATTCATGGTAAGTGCGCTATATAGGTAGACCATTTATCTTTTATATGGTATTTTTACTGTAACTGTTCTATGTGTAGATATGCTTAGATATACAAATGCCATTGTGTTACCACTGCCTACAGTATTCAGCACAGTAACATGCTGTACAGGTTTGTAACCTAGGAGCAATAGGTTATACCATAGAGTGTATGGTAATCTATACCATCTAGACTTGTGTTACGTGCACTCTATTATGTTTGCACAATGGTGAAACTGCCTAATGATGCAATTCTCAAAATGGATCCCCAGCATTAAGTGGCGCATTACTGTACACACACATTTTCCCTCAGCTCTAGCCACTGAAAAGGCTTAAAAACAACGACACTACAGTTGCAATAAACACCTCTGGTCTCAGATCTGGGTTTCTAAATATCATTCCCTAATAAAATAAACCAGGATCCCTTAGAGAAATGTCTGTTTGCAAATTGACAGTAAAACATTAGGTGAGACTGGGAAATTTTGTGGTGACAGAAAGGGCAACACTCACACCCATTAGGAGCTATGCCAACAGGACTGAGTTGAACATACTCCTTTGGGCAGATACGGGACAGCATAAAGATTCAAACATCACACAGATTGACTGTAACTTATTGTGAAACATCAAATAAATAAAAATCCATTAAGTCCATGATAACACTTCCTAGAAGGAAGGAAGGAAGGAAGGGAGGGAGGGAGGGAATTTTCAGCACAAATGGAACTAAAACATTTAAAATACTGCATGAGTAGTTTGTCACAGTGAACTGGGAACCTCACTAGTAGAGAGAGAAATACGTTTACTCCTTTCACATCAATGAGCAATATCATATCTGGAATTAATGATTGGAATTAATTACATACTAACCAGAAAAATACACATTCACAATTTAATGATAGCTGTATGGAAACTGATTATAATTATGATCCTCCAACCAAACTCTCATACACAATAAAATCACATTAATCAGAAAGCAGCCTGTGGAGAACTGGGCTTTGTAGAAGCTATGTAGCGTTGACTCTGCTTTTGGTGTGCTAAGATTTGGCTCAAGAACAAAGAAACTTGGCTATCTTTTCATGTTAAAGACTTTATTTCTCCTAAATAATGACATATGAGTCAATTAAGTGAGGTTTCCAATATGACACATTAAGCCCAGTGGAACATGTCATTAGCAACTCAGTGTGCCCATTTGGCACTTGAGCGTTCTGGAAAATTGTGTTGATAAACGTGCAACCTGGCTTCCTCGCTGTGTGGCCAACTTGCTTCTGTTAGCGTTCCCCAAAATTTACTAAATGAATTGGGAACTTTAAATCTAAACTTGTAATGAGAGAGGTGATGGGGGTGGTCTTTCCTGACCATCTATATTCCAATCTGAGACACTGAAATAATGAATATTCATACTTAAGACACACAGTCTTAAATGATTTCTAAGTCTTCAAAGAAAGATTAAAACTGTGTTGTACAGTTTTAGTGTTGCTGTTATTTTGTCATTATAAATGGAATTCTAATCCACTGTGATAGAGATAGTTGTGATCAAAAATTCTGGCAGCTGGAATTAAATAATCAATTACCTGTCAAGACAGGTAAATTTCACTGCATTGGAAATTTAAACTAATAAAAACATTCAATTTAGTTATATTCAAATTTGAAGATCTAACAACACTTCCAAATATAAATGTCTCTTCATATTAATTTTGTCTTCACTGTATATTTTCTTCTCATTTCTTAAACAACAAAATGACTCAAATGAGCTTATTTTAGCCACTTACACTGTCCCCCACCCACTGCCTTTTATAACAAACTAGTAAACTAGTAAAATTACTTTTTGAGGAATAGAAGTCTGAAATACTGTCAATAATATCAAAAGACTTCCACTGAGGGTGGTAGAATGGGAATTTGGTTTTAGTCAGTTAAGGTAGAATACAGGTTTGGTTTTAGGTAGTTAAGTACTTACAAAAAATTTCAGCAGAAAAACACTGGAATGCAGTGTTAAGGGCGGAAGGACTAAGGTCTACCAAATATGCTAGATTAGAGAAACAAAAATGATAACAATGGCATTTCCACAGATAAAATACATCAAAAATAAAACACAAAACAATACTCAGAAAAAGCAAACCATACCATTTTATATTCAAATTCCATATTCTAAGAGTTATAATGCAACATGTGCCACAATGTTAACTTCTTCCATATTATTTAGACATGATAGATTTTACACCTGCAATCTTTTTCAAACCTGAGACAAACTCAACCAGACCAGTCTTTCTAGTAGTTAAAAGCTTTAGCAGTATGACACATAACTTACTATCTCCCAAGGCAAACCTTTATGACACCAATAACCAGTTTATAGGGATACACTAAAAACATATAGTTCAGTAAGTCATAGTGAACCTTGACATGCGGAAGTGAGGCACTGGGTATTTTTAATTACACAAGATAATATTTTCCCTGCAAAACCAAAGAACTGTTACTTTCTCATAATACTTCACCTAGAGTTCTTGAAATTGGGTCTCAGAAATCTCCTAGACTGATTTGAGAGAAGTCTGGGTTTGAATTAATTTCTCAGGAAATTAAAGAAAGATAATTCGTGCCAGATAATGGCCTGAGGATTAGGTTTATTTGATCATATGCATCAAGTTCTAAGATCTGTAATAAACTCAGAGAGTCAAGCAGACACAATGAGAGGGCAAGGGTGGGATGCATAATAACTGAGATTGTCCTGATTACATCTAAGGTATAATAAAGTATGAGTGTAATGTGTAGCGTTTCCAACGGATTTTCACAACTATACACAATATCCTTCTTTTGCTCAAAGTTGTCAAACAGATTAGATGACCACTTGGTGGAAATCTAACAAAGGGGAACAGAAGTATAGGCAACTGGACTACATGATATTTAAGATTCTCTTACAACCTCCCAAATTCTAACTGTGCTGCATACTTTGAAATATTCGGAGCACGATGGCAGAAGGAGAGGACCCCTTTGTAACTATCTTCCCTTCAATCTACATCTAGTAGGACATTTATAACCCAACAAAGGTTCCTCTGTTCAGCACAGAGGCGCCTGAAAGATCCAACCAGCAGTACATCTGCAGGTGGGTGCATTAGCACACTTAGGGAAGGCTGAATGTGAAAGGGACGCAACCCAAAACCCCACCTCCCCAGGTACCTGAGCTGAACCCCCAGCCCCAGCACACATGGTAGTGGCGGAAGAGTCGGATGTACCCCTACACCACAGCCCAGCCAGCAGAGGGTAAGAGGGGCAGCAGCAGGCTTCACAACCAAAACTATGGCTCTCTCCCTCGATTACAGCAGTGCTCATACCACGGGAAAGCCTGGTAGCAGCAGGAGAGATGAGTCTCCAGCCTCCTGCATACATCACAATGGTGCCAGCAGCCATAGGGAACCAGGTAACAGCATGCGGGACTTGTAAATTTGGCTCCCTTCCCAACTGTCACATCCCCCCACCACGGTGGGGTGCTGGGAGACCCAGGTGACCCAGAAACAGCAGGGGTACGCAGTTACACGGGCAATGATTCCCACTACCATGGCAGCATTTCCCACTCCCCCACCTCTACAAAGACACAGACAGAGGCAGGGCACAGAGATCCCAGAGGCACAAGGGAGCAGGTAAGAGGAAACCAAATATGCGATAGCACCCACTATCTACTAGAAAAGACCTCTAATTATCAACCTGCTGATTTGTTAAAATCAAAACGGCACCTAAATAAGAAAGTTGCTCACTACTTCAAATGCGCTGGCAGAGGAACAACACATCAAACACCATGAATAATCAAGGTAACACAGTATCTCAAAGAGAAAACAATAATTCTCCAGAAAATAAACTCAAACTCACGTAAGATTGTGATCTAAATGATAGAAAATTCAAAATAGCACTCATGAAGAAACTCAATGAAATACAAGAAAACTGAGACAGTTCAATGAGCTCAGGAACAAACTTAATGAACCGAATGAATAATTTATCAAAGAGACTGAAACTCTAAAAGACAACTGAACAGACATTCTGAAGTTGAAGAACTTAATAAATGACATGAAGAATACATTAGAAAGCACTGGAAACGGGGCAGACCAGATGTAAGAGAGAATTAGCAAGCTTTAAGATAGAAACTAGAAATGATTCAGATAAAAGAAAATGAAGATTTTTTCAAAATGAAAGAACTCTCTCTATGAGAATTATCTGACTCCATCAGAAAGGGCAACATAAGGATAACAGGTATCCCACAGGAGGAGAGAGGGAAAAGTGAACAGAGAGCCTATTCAAAGAAATAATAGATGAGAACTTCCCAAACCTGGGCTAGGAACTGGACATTCAAGTACAAGAAGCTAACAGGATATCTAATTATCGCAACACAAAAAGACCTCCAGGACACAAAACTGACAAAAGGCAATGATAAAGAAAGAATTCTCAAGGCAGCTGAGGAGGAAAAGTTACCTGTAAAGGAAACCCCATCAGGCTAACATCATATTTCTCAGCAGAAACTCTACAGGCTGGAGAGAGTGGAACGACATATTTAAAATATTGAGAGATAAAATCATCAGCCAAGAATACTCTATCCAGCAACGTTATCCTTTAGATATAAAGGGGAAATAAAGGCTTTCCCAGACAAACAAAAGCCGAGGGAATTTACCAACACACTAACTCGCATTACATAAAAGTTGAAAGGTGCTCTTCTATCTGAAACAAAAAGATAAAAGTACATAAAACTTGAGGTAAGGTGACAAACAAATGGAAGCAGAAAACTGCAATTTATAAAGCACAGGGTGTTAAACAATTATAACATAAAGGGGAAGAAAAGCATTAAAAATAACTATAGCTACTTCAATTTGGAAGTGAGCACACAACATAAAAGGATAATTTGTGACAGCAAAAACAAAAAGGGGAAGAGAAAACAATGGAATTTGTACAGGCAAATGAATATATAAGATGCTATCAGAAGAAAAAGGATTATTTTATCTACAAGACATTTTATACAAAACCTCATGATAATCACAAAAATACAGAGGTGAAACATGAAACAAAAAAAAGAAACGAAGAAATACTTTGCTAAGTAAATATGAAAAGATTTGAATTTTCATAAGAAATTGCATTAACTTGTTTTTATTTAAAGTATAACAATGTATTTATTCATACCAATAAATACAGAGAGAAAAAATTTTCTCTAAGCAGTGTCAAGTTGATTTTCTTCTCACTCTGTTTTTGTATACATACTAATGTAACAACAAAAAAATTCGGCTCTCAAAGAATATCTAAAAACTGAATTTTAAGAAAGAAAAAAAAAATGCTGAGACCAAAAGCCTATTGCATTATACTTAGATTTAACCTGATTACTATTTAAAAGGTCTACATACAGCTTGCTTAGCTTTGTACTAATATAAGTCTTTAGAGAGTGTTTTCAGGACAAACTAATTGAAAAACACAACCAGGAGAAACAGGCCTGGGGTCACAATTGTCCTGGGTGAGTAAAAGCTAAGAAACTAATAGAAAGAAGTATTAGAGCCCAAAGTAGACATATTTTTTAAAAAGTCCTCATTATTTTGATAATACAGAAACGTTTAAGAGAATATGACAAATCTATAAAATTTTGCATTGTCTTTATGTATGTTTTCCAAGCTTTAAGATATCTTTCCTTACCCAAGGTCAGAAATATATAGTCCTATTTCTTCTAAATCTTTTTTTCCCTAACACTTTTTCACTTTTTTTAGATTTTTAATTGACTGAACTTTTTTATGTGTTTAGAGTGAGATAGATATAATTGTATTACCTTTTTCCTGATGCATAACAATTTTATTACCTTTTATTTAATAATCCTTTCTCCACTGATTTGTAAGGCTGATTCTTACATGAAAAATGTGTGGATAGTATGTGAGAAGTCAGAGTTGTCTCAAATCTATCAGTCTATCTCTCCATCAATACCTCACTTTCTTAATTTCTAGCATTTTATAAGTCCTAATATCTGGAAAAATAAGTCCCTCCACTTATTCTTAAAAATTGCCTTTATATTTTCAGCCCTTTACTCTTTCATAAGAAATTTAGAATCTGCCTGTCTCGATTATAGGAGGAAAAAAATCTTCTGGAAATCTGATTAAAGCTGTATTGAATTATAGATTATTTTGGAGGACAACAGATTTCTTTATGATTGTGAGTCTTCCCATCCATGAACACAGTATACTCTCCATTTATTTAAGATTCATTTATGTCCTTCTATAAATTTTTCAAATAATTTCCCATAAAGGTCTTACATACTTTTGTTATAGATATTCTTAGGAACGTCATGATTTTTGTTGCTATTGTAAGTGGTACTATTTTCTAAATTATATTTGCTAATCATGTATTACTAGTATATAGAAAGGCAATTAGCATGATGTGTCAGACTGCCAGGGTTCCAATTGTGCCTTGAAACTTCAAGCTGTATGACTGTGAACAAAGTACCTAATTCTCAGCCCTTCGTTTTCCACATCTATGAAAAAGTTAAAAATAGTAACTACCTAACTAGACTGTTGTGAGAATTACATAAGAGTATAAAACACGTAGTACTGGACAGAAAAATCTTAATAAATGTCAGGTACTATTATTGTTATTGTATTATTTATTTTTTATTCAACAACCCTACTCAACTCTGTTATTACTTCTAATAAATTAAGTATAAATTCTTCTGTATTTGTAGACAATCCAAGAATACAGATTTGCTCCTTCTTTTCCAATCCTTTTATTTCTTTTTGTCTAATATCACTAAACCTTCAGTAAATGACTATCTTCTTCCTAGCTTTAAATAGATTGTTTATGTCTCACTATTAAGAATAAAATCTTGGGTGCCAGTCAGCTCAGTTGGTTAGAGGATGGTGCTCTTAACAACAAGGTTGCTGGTTCGATCCCCACATGGCCCACTGTGAGCTATGTCCTCCACAACTAGACTGAAACAACTACTTGACCTGGCGCTGATGGGTCCTGGAAAAACACAAATAAACAAAAGTTAAAAAAGAAAAAAGACTAAAATCTTGGGGTTTTGCATTAGAATCTTAAATATATTAAAGAAATTCCCTATTCCTAATTTCTAAGATATATAAAATGAACAAGTGTTGATCTTTATCAAATAATTTTTCTACATGTATTAAGATGATCATTTAGTTTTTTTGTTTAATTTTTAAGTTTTGAATGTGGCAAACTAAATTTATACCTACCTTTAAGAGCCTTGCCTTCACACTTAGGAGTCTCCTTTACTCCTACTTCCTATGTCCTTTGCAGGGATGTAAATGAGTGCAAGAGACTTGAGAAGGCAAGTAGCAAATTAAAAAAAAACTAAAGTCTTATGCCATGGCAAAGTTCCCTCTTAGAAATTGTAATAAACAGGAATACTGTAAATATATTAGAAGTGACTTTCAGTAAAGGAGCACAGACATAAAAGAATGCTATAGGGTACAAATGTAGGAAAAAAATGCTATAGGGTACAAATGTAGGAAAAAAAGAATTCTAAAAACAAAAATTATAATAGGTTGCTGGTGCCTTAAATACCAGCAGCAAAGAAGTATGTCACAGATTTACACTTAGTCTTAATAGCTAAAGTGAACTGTGTTACTTAGTATTTTCAAATTTATTAAAAGGAATATTGGTAAGAGATACGAAAATTAACATTTTTAACATGCATTGTTGTATGTCCTGAAAGGATCTTTGGGCAACTGAGAAACATAGCTTTTGAACCAGTTTAGTCAGCACTCATGCTGGGAAAAATATGATATCATTCTTATATAGCTTATAGCTTTGAGTATATAAATTAGTTTAAACTAAACAAACAAAGCTTTTACTTGAAAATAAACGGACTCAAAATTAAGCTGGATTCACTAGAGTAATAACTCTACAAACCACTTGGAGAAAAATTTCTAGATAGTTGAGCAAGATTCTTACATGTGACTCGAACATTAGTTAACTGAACTAAAAACACTTTTTCCAGTAACTGAAATATAGAATTTCTTATAACTTTTCCTTTTGTATAGTATAAAAGATCTTTAACATAAATAATGCCTTGAGGATGAAAAATGACATAAAGAAAGGTCTTTAAGCCAGTAACTGAAAATATAATTGAATAATTTTGATAATGTGCTTTTTGGTCTTATAAAAAAAACACCCTTCAAATCAGAGTAAGGAGTTCCTTACAAACCAAACTCTGAGTAAGGTTTTATTTGATGGAATAAGGACATGTCGAAGAAACTCTGTCACTGACTCTATTTTTATCTCAATAAATCTTTTGGTGAATCTTGTATTAGACCTGCCTTCTCCCTGGCTCCATCCACTGGCCTGTTCCCAGTCCTACAAAGACAATATGAAGATAAAGATAAACTGAATCCTGAACCAGATATCCAACAAAATTTGACGGAAAATCTAAAAACCACAGTAATATCATAACAACAGTTATATATTAACTAACATTTATTGAGTGTTTACTATGTGCCAGTGCTTTACATGGCTTAACTAACTTCAACTCAGTGTGTGTTAGCATCACACTCTAAATGATTTAAACTCAAAATATGAACCAGTATCTGATCACTAGAATTTAGTCCTTAATAGTTTATGCCACAAGAATAGATATATTAAATAAAATCTAATTAATCTCCCATTACATTCAATGTAATGACTTCTAAATGTAATAAAGGTTATTAGAATAATAACACTTTATACCTTTCCTCTCTTCTACGTATTCAGCTCTAATTATCAACATGACCTAATACTCATATTTCAATTCCTTTTCTTTAGTTTACTTGTTACTATCCTGTAATGTCTAAATATATAGTTTTGTATATGGAAAAAATATCCAGTAAGCATAAAATATTAGCAACACTATTTAAAGATTTATAAATACATACTTGAACCAATGGCCTAGTAGCTAACAGCTTTTATGCTTTCCAATAATAAAACAGATAGTCTGATGAAGGTCATCAATCCAATCATGCCAATTACTGGGCAGGCATGAGCAAGTGAAAATGTGGAGACAGGGTTTTAGTTCTGATTCTGCCAATAACTTGCTGAAGTTTAATAACATGAAAAAACAGAATTTAAAGCAAGTAATTTATGAATTCTAGGTTTCAATGAAAATACCTGAGAAATCATGCAACACTGAGCAAGTATAAAGTTAGAACAGTATAGAAAGCTCTAAAGACTGTGGAAAATGCCTTTGCTTTAGGAAAATTTATCAGGAGGTAAAAAGGACATCATTTAAAACTTTATTGGAGAGCAGTGTCAAAAAAATAAATTAAGCTTTCTAAATTGTCTTGGAAAGGGTTAGTATAAAAATTTAAGATCAAAAGATCATTGTAATTGTTATGTTTTATACATAGTATATTAGGTTTAGCACTTTTTAAATTATTTAAAATTAAATATTTTTCTCCACGAAAGCAGTATATATAACTAATTTATACAACATGCTTATAACTATTTCCAGAACTTGATGCGTAATTGTTCTATCTTTAATTATTAAAGCCATTCACAGTTGTTGACCATGCCATATAATATACTACTGTTTGCTTCTTTGATTTATTGCTTGAAAGTCCTTGGTGAACAGCATGGCCATTTGTAATGCTGTTTTTACCAGAAAATGCCATATGCTTTATAGAGATTAATTTTTGAACTAGGTTTTAGAAATTCACTCTAATAAGAGAAAAAAGGTAAATATTATCTATATGTTCTGAACTTCTGAAAACTTATATTCTACCAGACTGATACTCAAAATGCAAAATCTTCACTGTCTCCAGGAACTACTGAGTTTACATCTAATTTTTAAAGGAGAATACAGCAGTTACAACCTTGGATTTCATCTCTCCCCACCCCCTCATGTAGATGTCCAAGAAAATCTTTAGATGAATTTGAGTATTAAATCTTAATATATGTTGAAGTTACTGTGGAACAAACAAGCACAGAATCTTTTTTGATCAATCTATCATAAACAATTTTGAAAGTAAGAGAAAAAACACAATTCTCTAACTGATGTATGTAACAGCTGCAAGAGACTACCTCCACAGAGAAAATATGTAGGACCAGCCCAGGGATGAAGTTCTAGAATATGGAGGACTGCAACAGTTCTGTTATCTGCACATTCCAAACTCAAAGGGAGGAAATCAGGTATTTGAGAAATGTCATGTACATGCAATGCTAAACTAAAAATAGCAGACAGTAATGGCTCTTGCTTGAAAAACTGGAAAGTTACTAACAGTTACATAAGCCAAACTGGCTTCCATTTATTTATGAGAGAGAAGAGGCATTTCAAACAGCCTTACTAACTGGAATGCAAATGGATGATACTGGGGATCTAAAAAATAAATCTTCAGTAAATTTTAGAGAAGAACCTTTCAGACACAGAAGAGATAAGCCCAATTCACTTGGAAAAAGAGAAGCAGAAAACAGGCAACAAATTGTTTCTTCACACTATCCAGCACAACTCTAAGGAATGACACAACTAAACTATTTGGGTATTTGAGTAAAAATGTATCTCTTTCTCAGGATTAAGAATGAAACCAAAGCGGCTGCTCTTCCTAGAAGAGTACCTGAACAGTTACAAATTAGAGTGGGCATATGTTAGATCTGAAAAATCACAGTTCCCTTGGGAAAATGGTCAGGTTAAGATAAAACACTCTTATTATTTGCAATACATATTTACTTTTCCAGGAGTTATACATTTCAGTAACAAATATCAAAGAAGTCTAAAATTCAGCTTATGTGATTTTTAGGGAGATATAAATAAGCCATACATTTTTCTTGCTAAAACTGATTCTGGGTTTTATTTTAAAATATAAATTACAAATTAAAATAGTAAGTCATTGGTTTTGTTCCTCAACTTTGTACAAAAACTAAGTAAAAAAGTTTTTTTAACTTGGTGACTTTACCACCTCAGTTATTATATAAAAGACTCTGACTAATTAGATTTCTAAATACAGAGCAAAATGATTTGCATTTTAGCAGAGAGTAGGAGGAAACATGAGGTGGATATAAATTCCTGACACTGAAGGATTCTAACACACTAGAATAGGATGTAACATATAGACTATGAAAGTATCTCCACTAAGGGTTTTAAAATAATCTGGGCTCTTATTTTTCTAAGATGGACGAGTACTGTTTGATATAAAGTTTACAAAAACTAGTACTATCTCAGGAGGAGATTTATATATTCTCTCATAAAGTTAAAATACAATAACTATACATTCTTAGGGATTCAGTAACATAAAAGGTAAGATGAACAAAAGCACATGAATTTCTAGAAATCTGAAAATTAATCTTAACAGTGTGAAAACTCTCTTTTCTTGAAATTCTTTTTCTGTTAGATCAAAATGTAATCATATTCACGTTGATGTCATATAATCTCTTGCACTTTACGAAGCCATGAAGTTTGCTGTAGAACACTGATATAATCATAGGTGGTTTCTGCTTCTGTGGGTTGGGTTCCCACCCACACCAGGAGCTGGAGGGGAAGGGTTCTATATTTGGAGAGCACAGAACTGATGGTGAAAACTCTTTAAAGGCAAAGTCTTAGAATTTTGCCCTCCAAAAGACCTGACCTTTAGCATGGGGAAATAAGAATGTGGGCTTCAGAGACAGATAGACCGTGAGGGTTTAAATCTACTCTCTAATCATTTCCCAGTTTGCAAGATCTTGAGCAAATCACCTATTTCAGTCTCAATTCCCTCAAATACACAAAGAGAATGACAATAATATTACATATCACTCAGGGTTATTATAATGCTTACATTAAATCATATATGCCAAGCACTAACTCAGTAAGTGTCAATAAACAGGAGCTATTTTCATTATTGTAATTTCTCTTTACCTTTGGTCTGAAAACTTTTAGAATCCTCTATGGTACAGAGCTAACCAAAACCTTTTGGCTTTCCAAACTAGGTTCAATTGAATCTGGTTGTACTTCCTAAATTCAGGGCTGAGATCACTCGGGAAGGTACATACACACGGGATCCACTTTCTAGTTCTTCCTCGTGTAATTGTCTTAAATGTAATTTTAACCTAAAACCTAGATTTCTGCTCTCTTCTACTGAATACCATACAGTACTACACAGTACTTTTAAAAAGAGAGGTCATGGTCTCAAACCATTATCATATGAGCAACAGGTGCATTTTTTAAAAGTTGACAATGAAAAAGAGCTCTAAAATTTGAAATTCTCCCATTTATTCTTTTAAAAATAAAAATACTGATACCATTTAAATAGTAGTAGAACATTCCTGGGAGAAAAATGTTCACATTCTTAACAGGGTTGATCTGTGATTGAGAGACAATTATGGTCTTCATGTTATCTTAAAATGAAAAGGTCTTACTAAAGAAGCAACCATATAAATATTAACTACTACCCTCGTGGTAAAAAAATTTCTGCAAGAGGAAAAAGTTAATGCAAACATTTTATGGATAGAGATGGTTATCGTGACCAGTGCCAATGAGGAAAAAAACCACACAATACTTAAAGGTAAAAGGGCAGAAGGGTTACTTCCGTGTGCTAATTTGAGCAGCTTCTTTATACAGTCTACTGAATTTTTTTTAGTAAATCAGATTTAGTAAATCCCACCTGTTTTTATTAGTCAATAATTGAAATATTATTAACTCACCAGGAAAAAAGTATTTATATATGATATATACTGGTGGCTCATGAAACAAAGGTATGCTCTTTTAATCATGACAACTTCTGTACGTTAACCTAGTAAGGTCTACAAAACATTAAGATATAAGCTGATTTCAAATAGAAAACCTGGTAGTTCCTGAAACTGACTCGGAAAGAGACACATTGCCCAATATCTACTTCAAAAATAATGATCTGTGCACAAACATGACAAATATTAAAGCTCAGTTATTCAATTTCTGGACAATTGAAAACGTAACCATGCACATAAAAGCAACCAAGAACACAAGTATAATGTAAAAATAATCTTGGTGAAATATCCTGGATGTTGTTGGAGGTAAATGTTTAAATAAATAAGTGAGATAGCCTTACCTTTTGCTGTGGCACAGGTTTTAGGATCAATACTTAAGACTGTTTCAAATGACTACACTTAGCAGTCAATCCCACAGGATACAACAGCTCTGGATTCCGTGTGAAAGCGTACAGAACGAATCATAATCACACCGGCTCAGACCTTTTCCAGCCAAGGATAACTCCAAGTCAAATCTCCACTTTTAGCCTCCCGCTCTGTTTTCAGGCCCCCCTTTCAGCAGTTTTCTTGGTCTGGTTTTGGTCCCTAATCAAGCCGAGCCGGCTGGTGTGTGCGCGCAGGCAAGCGCTCTCGCCTCCAGGAGCTAATCCTTCCTTCTCAGCACGAACTGCTTTGCGCTTCCACAAAAACACCCCAGCCTGAGCTCACACTTGCAAAACAGGCTTCACCAGTATAGCTCCACCCACAACTTCACACAGGTGAATACTTCCTGCTCAGAAAACACCAGGATGAACTGGATATGTAATTACGTTTCTAATCTTTTAAAAGTTACTTACTATTTGGTTGTTTATGTTTGTTATCTAGAAGGGAGACAGTGTATCCAATAAAAATGATGGCACTTAAAAAGGCCAAATAAATAAGAAAAGTAATTGATCATGTAGGAAGTACTACCAGTAAAAGGTTGAATCATTAAACTAGCAGCAACAGGCTAAGAAAACATATCCTTTCAAATCTTTGCTGATAATGACCTGTAATTATTATTCTACTAACATGTAAAACAAAAAACTATCAATTTGTACTGCCTCTGTGTGAAAAATCTTGACAACAATCTCTTAAGCATCTATTAAGGGAAAAAATAAAAAAGTTTTTTTCACAATTGAAAATCCAGAATTAAAGAAATTTTCCTGAGTATGGCCTCCCCCTTTATACACTATCCAAGTATTAAAATTATAATTCTACTTATGTAAATAAGTAGAAGAGATTCAATATTTATATTAAATAATAGTACTGTACTGTGTGAATCTGTTAGAATTATTTGTTCATGGTTGCTTTCATTTATTAGTAGAAATAAATGAATTGGAAGATTAACATATTTTCTGTCCCAAATGACTTTTTACTAATACCAATGTAAAATGACATTCAGATACCTGTTTTTAATAAATAAAATAATGTTATTATGTGCCAGACATGATTCCACATACTTTATAAACAGTCTTCATTACAGCCCGATGAAGTTGATGCGAATATTATTCCCATCTTAGAGACGAGGAAACCAAGGCAGAGGGATTAAGCAACTGCCAAGGTCATACAAGCAGGAATTGTTGGATTCAAGACACCCAGAGAGTATTTGTCATGGGCCTTGCCAAAATCTGCTACTGATCAAATTTATTCTCTCCTTCCTCTCTGAACATAGTTCTAAATATAAAATTGTTGGTAAATGGTAGGCCACAATAAGAAAAACCATGAATTAATGTGATTTTAAAACATGAAAGACCATAGAGAATATGTATGTGGCAGGAACAAAACACATTCATTTTTACCAATGGAACAGCTGTAGATTTACGGATTTTATTAAATAGGAAATGAGGCTCTTAAAATGTATTCATAGTGGAGAAGACAAAGTCACCCTTCTTTTGTTAAAATTTAAATTAAAAGCACTGCTCCTCCCACCGTTTCCTTGGTTAGTACTAAAAGACAACAAGGGAAGGCAAGGGAAAGAAAAAAGGAAAAGGAAGAAAAGAAAGAAAGAAGAAGGGAGACTGGAAGTCTACTCGTACGCTGTAGCAAAGCCATTTTGGGAGTAGCACAACTCGTAAGCCTCCTCATATTACCTAACCTACAAGCACAGATAGGAGTAAGTAAATTCGACAGTAGTCTGCCTGAGTGCTGGAGAATTACATAATTAAAAATACTAACTCTCGCGTGAAACCCAAAAGGCTACTCTACGCCATACAGAGATCCACGGTAAGAAAGTGAGTGTGGACAAAAGCTGGTGAAATTGGAGGACGGTCTGCAATCTATGCACAGTTCACTGAATAGTGACAATACTGACTTTCTGGTTTTGACAATGAGTTGCGTGAGATGTTATAACCGAGGGAAGTTGAGTTCTTAGAGTATGAGGATGGAAAGGGGGCCACAGGTTAAACCTGACAAGCTCAGGAGACTGAAAATAACTACATAGGATGACGTGTACATAAAAAAAATTCATAACTAAGGTAGGCCACGGCGGGAAGTCACATCTGTAGCCTAAAGCTTCCTTAATAAAGTCAATCTTCACCTTTAGTGAGCCAGCCTATCGTCTTTTTGCACCTAAGATGACATCCTTGGAGTGTCAGTAATCCCTTGCTCCAGACCAGAGCAGGAAACTACAGAATCCCTCATTATCATTCTTGTCCTCTGATTACCATCTCTATGCGCTGTAAAAAGCGAACTATTAACTATCCTGCACCCACCTACATAAAGGAAGTACCTGTTGCTCCGTTTTACTTTTTATCCATCCAAGTTACAAACCGCTATTTTGGGGTTGTTGAGACTCAATCTGTTGACACTTTGTTTCCCAGCAATTGTCAGTTTGGCTCAAATAAACTCCTAAGCTTTCTCTTAGGCTAGATGTTTTTTGTTGACAAGTATATGAGACCTCTGCTATTTTTGCAACTTCTATACTTATTTCCAAATAAAAAGCTAAAAATTATGGCTGACTGAAAAGCATTGTACTTTGCCTTCTAATGACTGTTCATGACATAGGAGAGATCACTTGTTTTTCTCTTGTACTTAACAAAATGGAGGCTTTACTGTGAAGGACTGTATGTATCTGGGTGGATGGGGGTCGGTGGACAGCACAATTCACTGGAAAGGCAATGAAAAGACATTCCGATCATTCTATTATAAAAACTACCTGAATTATTCAAACACTTCACAGTATGTCTGCAAATGCTGCCAGCTTCACAGCCAAAAATACATCCAGAATCAGATTACTTCTCACCACATTTATAGCCACCACCCTGGTCTAAGCCACCATCATCTCTTGCCAGGCTCATTACAACAGCTACTGCCATGCTCTGTTCTTCTACCCATCCTCTCCTCTCCTTAACACAGCCACAAATCTGATTCTTTAAGGAAAGTCAGGTCAAACGACAACTCTGCTTAAAACCTTCAAATGTCTTCCCATCTAATTTTAAATGAAAGCCAAAATTGAACAGTGGCACCCAGACCCCCGACAAAATATGATCCTCTTTCACCTCTAGACTTCATCTCACATCTTCACATGCTCTCTAGTCAAACTAGCCTTTCTGCTGATCCTGTAACAAGCCAGACATACATCCTTACTGCTCAGTATCCTTACACTGGCAGTTCCCTCTCTGGAAAGATCTCCCCCCAGGTATGTGCATATCTCCCCTCCTCACTGTTGTGTCTGCTGGCTCACGGCCACGAAGGAATTCACGAGTCAGGTAGAAATACAGAAGGAAGATTTATTCAAGGAAAAGAAGGGTCAGCTGGGCAGAGTCTGCGACAAACTACTGCATCGAGTCTCTGATTGGTCTCAAGTTTTATATTTTCTAACCAGAATGTAAATTGCTTCAGCCTGTAGTAGAATTTTCTATTGATTTTGGCTTTGTCTGTTGGGGTGGGGGAAAGTGCAGTTAAGCTGGTTATCGCAACCTTTGCAGATGTTATGTTGATTTAAGTTGGAGCCAGGAGTGGATCCCACAGATGCAAAACCTATCCCAAGTCACAAGACCTGCACTGGGCTGAGGTGAACAGAAACATTGAAACTGGTCTGCATATTAAATGTGTGGGAAGCAAAGACAGAGAAGAAAGCTTTCAAAGGTTCCAACCAGAGTGACGTCATAGGAATGGCGGCAGCGGGGTGCACTTTTTGAGTTCTCCTCCGGATCTTATCAGAAACAGGACATTTACCACCCATCAAAGGACTCTCTGCTCATCACGCCGAACAGCTAAGAGACTCGAGCAAGGATTACTTGCAGGTGGGAAAATTGGGTGAGCAGGGGAAGAGGGAAGGGAGCGGAGAGGAGACGTGGCTGGCACCTTCCGCTGTGGGGACACGGCCAGCATCTGCGGCGGTGGAAACCCGGCTGACATCCGCAGCTGCAGAGACGCAGGGGATCCCAGGATGGGATCCCAGAGAACACAAAAGCCAGGAGCTGGGCTCTTTCCCTGCGTCCCACAGCTGATCTCTCCCGCCGAGGGAGCAGCATATCTAGCATTTGAGGCAATAACCTCAGCTGATACCTCCAGTTGGGCCCTAGGCCGGACAAAGGACACAAACTCCATACCTGGGCCCCTCCCCCTGCTCTTCCAATCCTACACCTGCCCTTCCACAGACTTGAACTGGCCCCTGAACTGAGGAGTAGTGTCAGAATGCAGAGGAGCCTTGGTGCTCGGGCTCTGGGAAGACTGGCGCGTAGCTCTAGCCCAGGGAGGAGGCTGGGAGGAGTGTGGTTTTTGCTGGACTAGGAGAGAGGGGCCTCCTCCGCCCCCAATCACCACATTTTCTGGCCTGCGGGAAGAGTGTGACACAACTGGGCTGGGAAAGAGAAGACCCCTCCATCCCAAGCCCCCACCCCTACTGGCCTGCCTAGGGCAAGGCAATTACATTGGCGGAGGCACTCCCAGGAATCAGAGGTAAGCTGCAGACGCAGCTCACAGCTTTCAGAAGCTCAGAAATCTCCAGCCCGCCATACATGCGCGCGCACACACACACACACACACGGAAGAAGTGCCCTAAGACTCAGGAGAACTGGACACAGGGCTGGTGGTGCTCCTCTCAGTGTGCATATGTGCAGGCAAGGGCAGAAACTGCACTGGCTTTGTAAAAACTACCGTCCAGACCCCTCAGCCCCACGCATCTAAATTTGCAGTCCCAACGTCACTCTGGGGACCAGGTGACCAGCTCTGCCTGCACAATACATAGAGGACTCTTTGGTACAGCAGAGGACAACCTGGGGATTACTTCGTGGGCTTAAGCCAAGACTGGCACTGCTTTTTCTTTTGTTTTGTTTTGTCTTTATATCTTTGATATCTTTGCCTGTATTGAGTGTGGGTTGTCGGTTGTTTTTACATGTGAATGTATTTGATTTTTTCTTTGTTGTTGTAGTTGTTGTGCTTGGTGATTTGCTTTGTTCTGAAATTGCCCTACCAAGGCCCAGCTTAAGAGGCACAAGATTCAACACACCCAGAGGCCAACTCCAGACCGAACCAGAGTGCTACAGGGTTTGACCTACAAGTGACACAGCCACAGGGAATACTCTAAAGGCACAAGAGCCCATAGAGGCCAAACCACATTTAAGTGATCAACCCTCACACAGCAGAAACCCTGCGGTGGGCAGAGCCAAGTCTCACAACTAGTCAGCCTAGGCGTTAACCCCACCTACTCACAAGTGAAAAGCAATTAAAGATCTTCTTTAACAGGACAATATACACAACACAAGAGTCACCTTTGGAGCACACGCAGAGAAGAACGAAGTAGTGCAAGTCAAATATAAAGGACACATACTACATAAGATAACCCAGCAAGAACTAAGAACTCTAGGGGATCTACCTAGTACATTGAAGCAAACACAGAGAGTCAGCCAGAATAGGGAAACAAAGAAACATGTCCCAAATAAAAGAACAGAAGAAACCTCCAGAATTGGAACCAAATGAAACAGAGGTAACAAACCTATCAGAGACAGAGATCAGAACACTGATGACAAGATTGTTTAAGCAGCTTAGTGACAACATAAAGAAGGATAGAGAAATCATAATGAACAACCCGTTAGAACTAAAGAATACAATAACTGAAATAAAGAACTCACTTTAAGGAATTAACAGCACGTTGGATGAAGCAGAGGATCGAATCAGCGACTTAGAAGACAAGTTAGCAGAGATCACCCAAATGGAACAACAAAAAGAAAAAAAGAATAAAAATCAATGAAGATGGTTTAAGAGACCTCTGGGATAACATCAAGTGCAACAACATGTACATCATAGGAATACCAGCAGGTGAAGAGAGGAAGCAAGGGATTGAGAACATATTTGAAGTAATAATGTCCAAAAACTTCCCTAACCTGATGAAGGAAACCAACATACAAGCCCAGGAAGTGCAGAGAGTTCCAACCAGGATAAACCCAAACAGGTCCAACCAAGACACATTATAGTTAAAATGGCAAAAGTGAAAGACAAAGAGAGAATCCTAAAAGCAGCAAGAGAAAGACAGAGGGTTACATACAAGGGAACTCCCATAAGACTATCAAATGACTTTTCTGCAGAAATATTGAAGGCCAGGAGGGAGTGGCAGGAGATACTCAAAGTGATGGAAAACAAAGGCCTACAACCTAGATTGCTTTATTCAGCAAGGCTATCATTTAAAGTTGATGGAGAAATAAAGAGCTTCCCAGAAAAGAGTAAGCTAAAGGAATTTATTACGACCAAGCCAGCATTGCAAGAAATACTAAAAGGACTTCTGTAAATAGAAGAAAGATGAAAACAATCTAACTACAAATTTTAAAAAGGCAATAACTATGTATCTATCAATAATCACTTTAAATGTAAAAGGATTAAATGCTCCAATCAAGAGACATAGGGTGGCTGAGTGGATAAGAAAGCAAGACCCTTCTATATGCTGTATACAAGAGACTCACCTCAGATCAAAAGACACACACAGGCTGAAAGTGAAGGGTTGGAGTAAGATATTTCATGCAAATGGAAATGAGAAAGAAGCTGGAGTTGCAATATTATTTCTGACAAAATAGATTTTAAAATGAAGAAAATTTTAAAGACAAAGATGGGCACTATATAATAATAAAGGGATTGATCCGACAAGAGGGCATAACCCTAGTAAACATCTATGCACCCAACATAGGAGCACCTAAATATATAAAACAGACATTGACTGACATAAAGACAGAGGTCAACAATAACACTATCATAGTAGGGGACTTCAACACACCTCTGACAACAAGGGACAGGTCTTCCAGACAGAAAATCAACATGGAAACAACGGCCTTAAATGACACATTGGACCACTTGGATTTAATCGATTATTTTCAGAGCATTTCACCCCAATGCTGCAGAATACACGTTCTTCTCAAGCGATCATGGAACATTTTCCAAGATAGACCATATGTTAGGCCACAAAACAAGTATTGATAAATTTAAGAAAATTGAAATCACACCAATTGTCTTCTCTGACCACAGTGCTATGAAATTAGAAATGAACAACAGGAAAAAAACTGGAAGACACACAAATTCATGGAGGCTGAATAACATGTTACTAAATAATGAATGGGTCAACCAGGAGATCAAGGAAAAAATCAAAAGATATCTCGAGACAAACAAAAATGAAAACACGACCCAAAATCTATGGGATGCCGCGAATGCAGTCCTAAGAGGGAAATTCATAGCATTGCAGGCATACCTAAAGAAACAAGAAACATCACTAATCAACAGTTTACCTTCACATTTAAGGGATCTGGAAAAAGAACAGCAAAATAAGCCCAAAGGGAGCACAACAAAGGAGATAATAAAGATCAGAGCAGAAATAAATGAAATAGAAACCAGAAAAACAATACAAAAGATCAATGAATCCAAGAGTTGGTTCTTAGAGAAGATAAACAAAATTGACAAACCTTTACCCAGACTCATTAAAAAAAAGAGAGGACCCAAATTAATAAAATCAGAAATGAAAGAGGAGAAGGGACAACAGACACCGCAGAAATAGAAAAAATTTTAAGAAATTACTATGAGCAACTATATGCCAACAACTTTGACAATCTGGTAGAAATGGACAATTTTCGAGAGGCGTACAACCTTCCAAGGCTAACTCAAGAAGAAACAGAAAACCTGAATAGACTGATTACCACCAGGGAAATTGAATCAGTAATCAACAATCTCCCAACAAACCAAAGCCCTGGACCACATGGCTTTACAGGTAAATTTTACAAAACGTTCAAAAAAGAATTATCACCTATTCTCCTCAAGCTCTTCCAAAAAATCCAGAGGGAGGGAAGACTCCCAAACAATTTTTACGAAGCCACTATCACCCCGATCCCAAAATCAGACAAAGATACCACAAAAAAAGAAAACTACAGGCTGATATCTCTAATGAACATAGATGCAAAAATCCTTAACAAAATATTAGCGAACAGAATTCAGCAATACATTAAAAAGATCATACACCATGATCAAGTGGGATTCATCCCTGGTATGCAAGGATGGTTCAACATCCGCAAATCAATTAATGTGATACACCACATTAACAAAATGAAAAATAAAAATCACATGATCATATTAATAGATGCAGAAAAAGCATTTGATAAAATCCAGCAGCCATTTATGATAAAAACCCTTAAGAAAGTGGGAATAGAGGGATCATAAAGGCCATATATTATAAACCCACAGCTAACGTCATACTCAATGGGGAAACGCTAAAACCATTCCCCTTAAGATCAGGAACAAGGCAAGGTTGCCCACTTTCTCCACTTCTATTCAACATAGTGCTGGAAGTTCTAGCCACAGCAATCAGACAAAAAAAAGAAATAAAAGGCATCCAAATCGGTAGGGAGGAAGTAAAATTGTCATTATATGCAGATGATATGACACTATATATAGAGAACCCTAAAGACTCCGCCATGAAACTATTAGAGCTGATAGATGAATTAAGTAAAGTAGCAGGATACAAAATTAATATTCAGAAATCAGCTGCATTTGCATACACCAATAATAAAACATCAGAAGGAGAAATTAAAAAAGCAATCCCATTTACAATTGCTCCAAAGATTATAAAATACCTGGGGATAAATTTAACCAAGAAGTAAAAGATCTGTAGTCAGAAAATTATAAGAAGAAAGAAACTACACGGAAAAAAGAAATGAAAGAAGATACAAATAGATGGAAACACATACCATGTTCATGGATAGGAAGAATTAATATAGTTAAAATGTCCATACTGCCTAAGGCAATATACATATTCAACGCAATTCCTATCAAACTACCAACGACGGTTTTTCACAGAAATAGCACATATAATCCTAAAATTTATATGGGACCATAAAAGACCCCGGATAGCCTCAGCAATCTGGAGAAATAAGAACAAAGTGGGAGGTATAACGATACCTGACATCAAATTATACTACAAGGCTACAGTAATCAAAACAGCATGGTACTGGCATAAAAACAGACAGATAGATCAATGGAACAGAATAGAGTCCAGAAATAAATCCATGCTTATATGGCCATTTAATCTACGACAATGGAAGCAAGAATGTACGGTGGGGTAAAGACAGTATATTCAATAAATGGTGCTGGGAAACCTGGACAGACATGCAAAAACGAAGCTGGACCACCTCCTTACACCATATGTAAAAATAAATTAAAAATGGCTTAAAGACTTAAATGTAAGCTCTGAAACCATAAAATTCCTAGAAGAAAATATAGGAAGAAACTTCACAGACATTACCCGGAGTAAGATTTTTACTGATATATCCCCTCGCGCGAGGGAAGTAAGAGAAAAAATAAACATGTGGGATTACAACTAAAAAGTTTTTTCACAGCAAAGGAAACCATCAATAAAACAAAAAGGGATCCTACCGAATGGGAAAAGATATTTGCCAATGATATATCTGATAAGGGGTTAATATCTCAAATTTATAAAAAACTCACTCAACTCCAAAAAAACAAATAACCCCATTAAAAAATGGGCAGAGAACTTGAAGAGACATTTTTCTAAAAAGGACACACAGATGGCAAAGAGACATATGAAGAAATGCTCAACCTCACTAACCATCAGAGAAATGCAAATAAAAACCACAGTGAGATACCACCTCACACCAGTCAAAATGGCTATCATCAATAAATCAACAAACAACAAGTGCTGGCGAGAATGTGGAGAAAAGGGAACGCTTGTGCACTGTTGGTGGGAATGCAGATTGGTGCAGCCACTACAGTATGGAGGTATCTCAAAAATCTGAAAATGGAACTACCTTATGATCCAGCAATCCCACTCCTAGGTATCTATCCGAGAAATCCAAAACTCCAACTCAAAAATCTTTATGCATTCCTATGTTTATTGCAGCACTATACACAATAGCCAAGACATGGAAACATGTCTTGAAATGCCCATCGGTAGATGACTGGATTAAGAAACTGTGGTACATTTATACAATGGAGTATTACGCAGCCATAAAGAAGAAAGAAATCTTACCATTTGCAACAACATGGATGGACCTAGAGAATATTATGTTAAGTGAAATAAGTCAGACAGAGAAAGACAAATACCATATGCTCTCACGTATATGCGGAATCTAAAGAAAAGAATAAGTGAATGAACTAATCATAAACAGTTTTGGAGACATAGAGGAAAAACTCAGGTTTGCTAGATGGGAGGGAGGTGAGGATAAGGGGGAAGGTGAGGGGATTAGAAGACAGTCAGTAACCACAAGATGGCCATGCTGCTTTGAAAATTAATTTGGGGAATGTAATCAATAATGTTGTAAAGATTTTGTAGGGTATCCGATGGACACTAGTCTTATAGGGAGACCACCTCAGGGATGATGTAGATGATGTAGATGCCTGATCTCTGCACTGTACACCTGAAGCTGAACAATAATGAATGCCAACTATAATTTTATATATATATACACACACACACACACACACACACACACACACACACACGTGTGTGTGTGTTTGTGTGTGTGTGTGTGTGTGTGTGTGTATTTATATGGTTACGGGAAGCGGAGTACAGCATTAGGAATAGAGACAGTGGAAATGTAACGGCTCTGTGCGATGTCAGAGGGATAGTGGATGGAGGGAGGGGGGTTCACACAGTGTGAGGGACATAAATGATAAATGTCTAAGTATTGCTTTGTCTTGTGCACCTGAAACTAATAAAATTAAAAAATACTTTAAAAAATTTTATTCGTCATACAAAAAAAGATAAAAACTAAAAATAAAAATGAATCTTGTATAGGGAAAGAGTTTAACCAAATATAAAAAAAAAAAGTTCCAACCAAAATTACACTTATTAATTCGAATTATACCAGAGACACAAATCTCAAAATAGAAGCTATATAGTGCCACCATTACAATTGCTCTGTCTTAACACTCATCACCTTCAGGTCTTTGCTCAAAAGTAACCTTCTAATGAGCCTTTTCCCTGACCACTCTACCCTCCTTTGAAATTCCAACCTCACATGAACCACATCCCACACTTCTCCCCTGAAACCCCTTTCGAGGATTTATTTTTCTCCATAGCATCATCTATCACACTATGTATTTCACTAGTTTACCTTTTTCTCTCCCTGTCTTCATAACTGACTATAAACACCAAAATGACAATTATTTCTATTTGCTGAGTTCATTGCTTTAGCCCTATTACTTAGTATGCACTCAATACATTTCTGATCAATGAACGAATGAATGCTGGAAATGACCAAAAATGGAAAAATTGCTTTACTTAGTTGCAAGGAGGAACCTGATTAGAGCCTACTCCTAGCACTCGCTAAAGGGCATATGGGAGTTTAGGAAACATTTTTGGTAACTATAGTGGAAACTGTTCATGTTTATAATTATCAATCAACTGTTTTGGAGCAAACAACATTATGTATAAAGGATGCAAATTAGTACAGAATAGAATATCTGCCCACAAGCAAAACAATCTTGGTGGAGGGAAAAAACACACAAAGTGAAATATCGGGTGGCCGGATGGCTCAGTTGGTTAGAGCCCGAGCTCTCAACAACAAGGTTGCTGGTTTAGTTCCTGCATGGGATGGTGGGCTGTGCCCCCTGCAACTAAAGATTGAAAACGGCAGTGACGTGGAGCTGAGCTACAGCCTTCACAACTAGATTGAAGGACAATGACTGATGGGTCCTGGAAAAATACACTGTTCCTCAATATTCCCCAATAAAATTAAAAAAATAAAATTAAAAAACAAGTGAAGTATCAAATTCAAAATAAGACAACTCAGTGTTTCCAAATGAGTGACACAAAAAATAGCTACCATAAGCTGAAATGTAGTCCCTTGTCATTCAAAAAACTTAGTCTCATGGCCGGTGTCAAAAAATTACCTGGATGCTTATTAGAAATGCAGAACCATAGATCCCATGCTAGATCTACTGAATCATGATCTACAGCTTTTAACACTATCTCTCAGGCAAATTGAATGCACATTCAAGTTTGTGAAGCAGTGGCCTAAGGAGCCTTTGCAAAGAATAAAGTTAATTCATTTCAGGCAGGAGAAAGCAAGGTGGAAGGAGTAACCCAAAGCACAATGAAAGAAGAGTAAGAAACATGTTACTGATGCCAAATATAGATAATAAAAGGGAAAAAATCAGTTACAAAGATAAGTTCGTTCTATTATGTAATGAATACCTTTAAATTCTAGGCTAAAGATTTTGCATATAATTCTGGTACTGAGAGAAACTACTGAAGTGTTCTGAAGTCAGAGATTACAAAATAAAAGTTGTATTCAACAAATTTATTTTAGTAGTAACTATTAAGATAGAGTAATTCAACATTCATTGTACATCCACTGTACGTGCAGCTCCTGAGGGAGAGAACGATGGATGAGACATTTGTGAGGAGATTGCAATTTAGTGAGCAAATGAAACAGCTACTGTTAAATTTGACTAATAGGGGTTAGAGAGAGCCAGTCTGGGAAGTTTTCATAGACAAAGTAGATTAGGGCCTGGGTCTTGAAAGGAAGATTTCAATCCACTGACATTGTTCTGGAGAAGTGCATTCAGATTGAGGAACAGTAGGAGCAGATGAAACCTATGAAAGCACATGATGTGTTCAGAGAACAGACAAGCAGAGTCCAGCAGAGCACACAGGGAAAGAGACTAGAAGAGGAGAATAGAAGAGGAGGGCAGCTAGAAATGCCATAATAAAAGAGTTTGAAGTTATGTTTTATACGTAATGAGGAAAGACTGAAAGATTTTTTTTTAATTAGGCATTAGAAAGATGATGACTGAAACAAATTAACAAATTAAGTAGTTGCCTATAAGCACTTCTTTTCATCCTCGGTTTAACCCGTCTTTCCCCTAATTTCTATTCTGCTCTGTTCATATAGGCCTTGAGGAAATCCAAATACATTTTTATTTACTCCTATTGCAATAAAAGCAAAATATATTAAATAAATGTAAGTTTTGAGAGAAAAGAACAGTAAGCTTTCTCTTTATTCAGTGTACTATAGTGGGAAGAATTCTAGGTTTTGAGTTAATTAGTCACAAATGAGTTAATCTATGTCAAGTACTTGGTACAGTGTTTGGCACAGAGTAGTCTGGCACATAGTAAGACTATGTAAGTGTTGGCTATGATTACTATTCAATATCAGGAAATTTCATTTGGTACGTCCTACTTGAGAAACCTCAGGCAAGTTTAACTTTTCTGAGTCTGTTGCTCCACTTATTAAAAAAGGGGTGTGGTGGGAGACAGAAATACATTCCATGAGGTATACCCCCAATACTTCAGAGGATTATATCAAGATTCAAATTGCAATTTAAATAATGTAAATACAAGTATGCATAAACTCTAAAGCACTTTACAACCATGTAGTATTATAAATTTTCTGTTTTTCCTTGATGCATTGTGAGAAAATATTATCTTTTTTTTTAATTTATTGGGGTGACAATTGTTAGTAAAATTACATAGATTTCAGGTGTACAATTCTGTAATACATCATCTATAAATCCCATTGTGTGTTCACCACCCAGAGTCAGTTCTCCTTCCATCACCATATATTTGAGAGAAAGTATTATCTTGATCTATGCCTTGCAGTGTATTTGGAGAGAAAACTTCCCTAGGCATTCTAGCAATTTGATACTCCTTTGCATATTACATCGATGTTTCCTAGGGTACTGATTCTAATACCTCATTCTTAAAGTATCATCCTCCAAAATACAAGTAAGCATATGTTCAAAGGGAAGAATATTCAACACAACATTCCACATAGGATGAATAAAAACCTGGACCTATTTTACTTGATATAGAATGTTGGTCACTTCGTACAAAAGTGACATATAAAGGAACATGGTAACAGAAGAGTAAAGTGCTGGAATCTCAAAGATAGAAAATAGAATCAATTGAGAAGCTAAATAAAAAATTTAAAAAAAGGAAAGAAAATAGACGTAAAAAACTATAATTAGGCAAAATTGCAAGTATTAGGTTCGTGCAAAAGTAATTGCGGTTTTTGCAATTATTTCTAACCTTTTAAATCACAATTACTTTTGCACCAACCTAATACTTGCAATTTTGCCTAATAAAACCCCAAAAAAACAATGAACAAAAAAGCAAGATATTAGAGGACAAGTTTCCTAAAAGAATACTACAATTTTTTATTACAAAATTATGCTAAAAATACAGGCTAACTTATTACCTTATAAATTACTTCTTAAATTAACATAAGGATTTCACCAGCATTACATCTAATTACTAATCTTCCCCCAAAATGAAAACCTCAGCTACTTCTATGTCTGCTAACCAAAAAATTCACCTATCATCAAAAGAAGACAAAATTTTATGATGTAAACTCTATTCCAGTGACCATCCAAAGAGACTCCCTTCTCCACCACCATCCCATGAAAAATACTGTAATTAATTTGTTTCAATGGTATGCCTCTGTATAGATTTATATCAAAAAATAATATATTAACTAAGTATCTACATAAACTAAATAAATCTAGTTTCTGACCCTTTGAATGTAAATTACATAACATAGTAGACAAACACAAATTGATATATAATAACAGCTGGAGCTTATTAAGTACCCAGGGGTTTTAAATGTCTTATTCTTAATCTTCAAAAGAATCTTGCCTAACTTTTCAGATAAACAAATTAAAAATCAGAAAAGCCAAATGACAAGCAAACAGACAGAAAAATGTGGAACAGGGATTACAGCTCAAGGTTGGAGCCTGTGCTCTTGTCCTTTCAACTGTGCTGCTTTTCACACAGGTATATAAATTAAATGAAATATCTGCATTAAAGCTAGCATCAAAAAATACCTATTTTATAGAGTGGTTGCATGAAGAAGGACCCTTGGAAATTATCTATTTAGACAGACTGGAGTTAAGGGGAGACTATAATCTATTTTTTTTCTATGTATTACATTTTATAAAGTAATACATACTCATTTTAAGAGCTTAATACAGAAGAAAAGAGAGAAAAGTGAAATGTCTTCTGCTATCTTCATTCTTCTTTCCAGTTAGCTGTGTATCCTTTCAGATCCTCTTCTATGAATTTACTGTTCTGTGATTTCCTTTTTCATTTAACAATACATCACAGAAAAAAATTCCCCAGATTAGCATATATGACACTTTTCATTCTTTTTGACAGTTGCAGAGTACTTTTCACAGTATAGAAGTATCATATCTATTTTGAAATGTGACTTCAAACATTTGCGTATTAAAGCAATACTGCAAAGAATATTCATTTGGATAAGAGACAGATATATTTTAAAAATTCTAAGTGACTAACTCAAATATGACAAAAGCATTTTCTGGTCAAGATAGTGGAGTTGACAGACGCTGTGCTCACCTCCTCTCAGGACCATATCAATTACAACTAAACTACGAACAACCATCATTGAGAATTACCTGAAGTCTAGCTGAACCAAAGCCCTCTAACTATGGACATACAGAAAAAGCCACCTGGAGACTGGTAGGAGGAGCAGAGACGCTGAATGGGCTAGTCCCACACCCACGTGTGACCAATAAAAATCGGAAGGGCTATATCAGCAACAGAGGTCACACCCAGAAGAGCGAGGGGTTCCCAGCCCCACACCAGACTCCCTAGTCCAGGGTTCCAGTGCCAGGAAAAGAAGTCTCCATAACTTCTGGTTGAGTAAAACAGTAGAGATTGTGGCTGAGGGGGGCACAGAATGGCTGGAGTCCCAGGCGTTCCTTTTAAAGCACCTATGCACAGACTTACTCACTGATGGACTCTCCCTGAGTTCCAGCATTGGGGCAGCAGCTAAAAAGGTGCCAGGGATAGGGACATACTGCATAGGAGAAACTGAATTGTCTGGCTGCAGGAAGAGGGCTAGAGAAGCAGTTTTCTCCCAGATGGAAAAGATGGCAGAAGCCATTGTTTCTTTATTGAGCCCTCCCCTCCCCCTGCATGCAGACAAAGGCAGACACCATAGCTGAGTCTCCATCAAAAGGCTATCATTTTTCATCTGCTCCACCCTAATAATTCCACGAGACCCTGCCCTAGCCAAATTTTGGGTTCACCCAAGCAGCTTCCAATGGCATTTCCTGACAAACAACCTGTCTTAGTTCATGCTGTGGACTTTCATAAAATCTTTCAAAGGGTCACAAACCCAAACAAGCAGCATCTTGTGTCAGCATGTCCCATACCTCTGGCTCAGCAGCCCTAAGCCCGGCAGTAGCAACAGCCAGCCTTGGTTCACAGCTCGATCTCTCAAGGTATCTCTAAATCCAGTGCAGGAGGCGGCCATATGTAGACTGCTTTGTGGCTCATTGCAGGTGACCCCGGGCAGAGCATAGACATTGGTCAAACGTGGCCTGTAGCAGGTCCCCTCCCAGGCTGGCACACCTGGTGGCCAGCGTCAGACCAAGCCAGAGTATCACCTGGCCACTTCCAAGGATGACCACACCCTAAGGGAAGAGTGGGCAGGGACCAGAGCCTGCTAAAGTGAACCCTGCTTTTTAGGGTCAGCCCCAGCATAATAGCTCCAACACTGTAGTCACGGCCAGTCCTCATAACCAATCAGCCTGAAGGTCAATCCCTCCTACAGACGTGCAAAGAGCAACCAAACTTCATCTACAACAGGAGGGCACACACAACCTACACAAGGGACACATTTGGAACACCCAGCTCTGGAAACCAGGGAGACTGCCCTACTAGGTCCCACAGACTGCCCTACTAGGTCCCACAGACTGCCCTACTATATAAGACCACTCTACTAAGACGGGGAGGCATGGCAGATCTACCTAATACATTGTAACAAACAAAGAGAGGCAGCTAAAATGCGGAGACAAAGAAATATGTTCCAAATAAATGGACAGTACAAAACTCCAGAAAAAGAGCTAAGCAAAATGGAGACAAGCAATCTACCAGATATATAGTTCAAAACAGTGAATATAAGGATGTTAAATTACATCAGGGAGAACTTTAACAAATAGATAGGAAACGTAAAAATGGAGATAAAAAGAAAAAGAACCAGTCAGAAATAAAGACTATAATAACTGAAACAAACGATACACTAGAAGGAATAAACAGCAGATTAGATAAAGCAGAGGACAGAATCAGCGATTTCAAAGACAGGGTAGTAGAAAACACCCAATAGAACAGCACAAAGAAAAAAGAATCCCCCCGCCCAAAAAAATGAGGAGAGTTTAAGGGACCTCTGGGACAACATCAAGCATACCAACATTCACATTAAAGGGGTACCAGAAAGTCCTTGAAAACCTATTTGAAATAATAATGATGGAAAACTTCCTTAACCTGGAGAAGGAAATAGATATACAAGCCAAGGAAGCACAGAGAATCCCAAATAAGATGAACCCAAACAGGCCCACACCACGACACATCATACTGTATTTTGCCATATATAATGCATACTATTTTGCCCAAATTTGTGAGGGAAAAATAAGGATGTGCATTATACATGGGTAGTACTAATTCTGTATCTATATAAATGTTTTAAATTCTTTTATTGATGCTTATGAATTAAAAGTGTAACTCTAGAAATCAACAACATCTGTATGCAAAATAATACCCTAGAATATGATAATTGGTTTTATTGAACTTATGATGAACTTGCAACAACGAAAAGTTCCTGACCTTCTATGATGTGTAAATATTATAAATTTGTTACCAGTATGTAAATGTGTTACCGGTACCTAAAATTTCTTGTACCTTGTATATGTTCTTGTATTCTGTAATTATTTGTTACATAAAGTCTCTTTTATGTATCATAATATGTTAGAAAATAAATGCTAAAATCCTTTATAATACAAAAAAAAACAAGTACCTAAATGTAAACACATGAAATTTGAATCAAAAAATTAATATGAAAGTTTTTCTTTTCCCCTCAAAGTTTGGGCCAAAAACGTGGGTGTGCATTATACACAGCAAAATACGGTTAGTAAAATGCCCATGGTTAAAGACAAAGAGAGATTCTTAAAAGCAGGAAGAGAAAACCAGTTAGTTTCCTACAATGGAGCTCCCATAAGACTCTCAGCTGATTTTGCAACAGACACTTCACAGGCCAGAAGGGATTGGCATGAAATGTGCAAAGTGATGAAAAGCAAGGACCCACAACCAAGATTACTCTACCCAGCAAAGCTATTATTTAGAATCAAAGGGCAGATAAAGAGCTTCCTAGATAAGAAAAAGCTAAAGGAGTTCATCAGCACCAAACCAGTATTACAAGAAATGTTAGCGGAACTTCTTTAAGAAGAAAAAGAAAACAATGAGGATCAAAAACATGAATAATAAAAGGGGAAAGGAATTAAGAAGTACAAATTGGTAGTTATAAAATAGTCATAGGGATGTAAATCATAGGGAATATAGTCAATAATATGGTAATAACTGTACAGTGCATAGTGCCAGGTGGGTACTAGACTAGTCAGGGGGATCACTTCTTACAATTATTAATGTCTCACCACGGTACTGTACACCTGAAATTAAAACAATACTGAATGTCAAAACAAATAAAGTGTAAAAAAAAGACGAAGTACTTGAGTAGCATCTCTCCAAAGTACATATAGAAATGGCCTATAAGTACATGAAAAGATGCTCAACATCATTACATTGCTGTATAATTACCACCTGGAAAACAGAACATTAAAGGCATTCCAAAATCCTCTCTCCTCTCCATGGCAATCACCTGCCCCCTCTGTCCACTTCAAAGATAATCACTATCTTAACTTCTAACACCACAGAACAGTTTTGATTTCTGAGATGAACTCTCTCTTTGTATATATTGAATTTTACAGTGTAAGTATGCATGTATATCAGGCTTCTTTCACTCAACATTTATTTTTGTGAGATTCATCCATGTTGTTGCATATGGCTGTAATCCATGTCATTCCATTGGTTTAGAGCAATCCTCCTGAAAGAACATGCTTTTATTTCCCCATTCCATTATGGATATGCCTTTGAATTTTTCTAGTTTTTTTCCCCCACAATTAGGAATGAGGTGGCTATGAATACTCTACATATGTACCATAGAGTTCATAACCAATGATTGTCCCACATTACACCCCCACCGCAGTGTATGAGAATTCCCACTGATTTATATCCTTACCAACTTTTGGTACTGTTTTCTTAAGTGTTAACCATTCTGGTGGGTGTCAACAAGGTTTTAATTTGCATTTACCTAAAGAGTAATGATGTTGAAAATTTTATATGCTAATTGAGCATTTTGGATATTTATTGTGAAGTACCTATTCAACTTTTCACTCAATTAAAAAAACCATGTTATCCGTTCGTTATTTGATTCTTTATATACTTTGGTTACCTGACCTTTGTTAGATATGTGTACTGCAAATATCTTTCTACTTGGTGATTTGCCTTTTTCACTACCTTAATAACGTATTATGGTGAAGCATATTCTGAATATGTATATTCTTAAGTTTCATTAACTTTCATTATTAAGCTTTTCAATTATGATTACTGCTTTATGTTTTAACCCAAGATCACGAAAATAGGTCATGAGGATATTCTACTGTATTAACTCTCAAAAGTTTTGTGTTACCTTTCATATACAAATCCATGATTTTTCTGGCAAGGATTTTGTGTATGGGGTTAAATAAGGATCGGATATGTATTTGTCCAGGTGACCTAACACCATTTATTGAAATGAATGTCTTTTGGACAATACTCTACAATGCTACCCTTGTCATAAATCAAGAATCTGTATATACACAGGCTTGTTTCTGGACTCTACTCTGTTCCACTGATCCATTTGTCTATGCTTGTATTGATAACAGTATCTTAACTAGTACAGTTTTAACAATAAATCTTGGTATCTAGTATACTAAGTTTCCCACTATTTTTGTTCTTCAAAATTGTTTTGAGTTCTTTTGGCTCTGCATTGCCATATTAATTTTAGAATCAGTTGTCAATTTCCACAAAAATTCCAACTCAAAGCTTAGAGCATTTATCAGCAAATCTGCCCTACTCCACTCTGAACTCCAATTTTTGTTCCTACTAGCACTGTGACTTGCTCTACTCCATCAGCAGATACACTAGGGGAATAATATTTCCATCTACTGGGGTCACTCCTCTGGATTTCCTTCTTCTGCTTCTCCTTACTCAGTAATTGTTTACTGTCTTATTAATTCTCCAGTGCTTCAAAGAAATATTTTTATATTTCTGTCCAACTTTTCTAACTCTTCTCAGAGGGGAGGTTTGCCTAAATTCTCTAGTCTTTCATTTTTATAAGCTTATATCTCAAGAGTAAGCTTTGCTTTTCTTCTCGCTTCACCTTCTCTCCAGAAAAATGTGGTTAACATCAAATGGAGAATTCCACCAATGGAAACTACAATAAAGACCCAATGTTAATCCTAGAAATGAAATATGTGACATGACAGTTGAAGAACCTATTAGATGGGCTTAAGAGACACCTACAGAGAGGGAAGAATCAGTAAATTATAAGATAGGTCACTAGAAAGTATCCAAACTGGAAAGACAGGATGTGTAAGACAGTATCAAAGAATGTAACTAATAGGTATAGGAAAGGAGGGACAGAGAATTGCACAAAAGAAATTTCATAAGAGATAACTGAGAACACTAAAACTTGAAGAAATTAATAAATAGATCCAACTGCTCAGTAAACTCCAAGCAGAACACAGTTGACTCATTAATTTTATTTTTACATATACAAATAATTGAACATATTGAGAGCATTAAGAAGAGCTCCAAAGGGAAATTTTTCCTATTGCTCTTGTTGTGTAATAATATAGGGAGCTTTACATTTCAGACTATAGCTGCATCTTTCAGATTTGGCATTTAACAGTGACAGATGGCAATGTTAAAAATAAATAGAACATTCAAGTTGTTTATACTGTAGGCAAAGACAGTTTTAAAGTGTGAAACAGCCTGAGGTTGATAGAATTCACATCGCCCTTTACAAAATGTATTAAGAATGCACATTTCCCTATGCCAACCCTGCAATGTTGCTCACAAAAGACAAAAGATTAGCTTTTGAAGAGGTACTGTCATTACTAAGTTAGAATTAACAATGCCATACAGGTCCACTAATAGAAAACTGTTTTCCAGAAATATCAATAACTGATTAACTTTCTCAAGTTTTAAAAGCTGCTGGAGGTTACCACAATTAGAAATGTTACTTTCTCATTCAAAACATGAGAAAGTATTTGATTGACATACATAGTTTAATACCATTAAGCTAATTTTTAAAAATTCAGTTTACAGTATATCCGAGGCAAAATTACCAATGATGAGGATTACTAACTAGTAAAAGTTAAGCTTATACAGAGGCAATGTATAAAAACAATGCACCAAAAAAAAAATCACAATATATTTTTGATGTTAAATTAAAATTTAATAACTTCAAAATAGTCACCACAAAACCTATGATAATCTCCATAGATGGATGAAAAGTATTAAAAAAAAACCCAACATCCTTTTACTATGATAAAAATCACAAAATACATTAAGAATTAATGGGTACTTCCTCAACCTGATGAAGGGCATCTGCAAAAACCCACAGCTAACATCTTAGTTAACAATGAATGAATGGATGCTTCCTCCTAAGATCAGGAACAAGACAAAGATGCCCATTCTTGAATATTCTATTCAACAATATACTAGAGGTTCTTCCTACAGCAATTGGGTTAGAAAAAGAACAAACATCCAGATTGGAAAGAAAGAAAGAAAAACATCTCTATTCACATATGACATGATCTTGTATATAGAATATCCCAAGGAATCCACTAAAAAAAACTATTAAGGTAAACATAATTGTATTTCTATGCACTTGCAATGAATAAGAAAATGAAATGTTTAAAAAAAGAATTCTATTTATACTACCATCAAAAAGAAGAAAAATAGATTTAACAAAAGAAATGCAAAACTTATACTCTGAAAACTGCAAAATGTTTAACAAAATTAAAGAAGGTCTACATAATGGAAAACCATCTCATGGTCATAAATTAGACGATTTAATAAACATTGATAAGATGGTAATACTTCCCAAATTGATATACAGATTCAATATAATCCCTATCAGCATCTCAGCTGACTTCTTTATAAAAACTGAGAAGCTGATTCTAAAATTCATATGGAATTGTAAAGGACTCAGAAAAGCCAAATCAATGCTGAATAAGAATAAGGTAGGACTTCCCAATTGCAAATTTTACTAGAAGGTAACAGTTGCCAATTGCAACAAGGATGGATCTTGAGATTATTATGCTAAGCAAAGTAAGTGGACAGAAAAAGTCAAGACCATATGACTTCATTCGGATGTGGGATATAAAACTGAAAGCAACAAAGGAACAAGACAAAGAAACAAAAACTCAGAGACACAGACAACAGTTTAGTGGTTACCAGAGGGTAAGCGGGGAGAAGAATGGTAGAAGAGGATAAGTCAAATATATGGTGATGGAAGGAGAACTGACTCTGGGTGATGAGCACACAATGGGATTTATAGATGATGTATCATAGAATTGTACACCTGAAATCTATGTAACGTTACTAACAATTGTCACCCCAATAAATTTAATTTAAAAAAAGAGGGTGGTATTGGCATAAGAACAGACAATGGATCAATGGAATAGAATTGATAGTTCAGAAATAAATTCATGTGTCTAAAGTCAATTGATATTCTACAAGTGAGTCAAGCCAATTTAACGGCAAAGGAGCAATCTTTTCAACAAATAGTGCTGGGACAATTGGATCTCCAACAGAGTTGGACTTCACTCCACACATAAAAATTAACTCAAAATTGATCATTGGCTAAAATACAAGATCTAACACTATAATTTTTTTAGAACACTTAGGAGTAAATCTTGACCTTGGGTTAACTAAAGCCTTCTTAGATAAGACCAAAAGCATAAGCAACAAAAGAAAAAATAAATTGAACTTCATCAAAATTAAAAACTTTCATGCTTCAAAGCATACCATCAAGAAACGGAAAGACAACCCACAGAAAATATTTGCAAACCATATTATGTGATAATGAATCTGTATCTAGAATACATATAAAAACTCAACAACAGAAACAAAGCACTTAAAAAACAGGCAAAGGCTTTGAATAGACATTTCTCCAAAGATATGCAAATGAGTAATAAGCACATAAAAAGACGCTCAACATCATTAGCCATCAGGGAAATGAAATTCAAAACCACAAAGATATACCACTTCATACCCACTAAACAGCAATAATAATTTTTTTAAAAACCCAATAACTAGGATATGGAGCAACTGGAATTCTCATACATTGCTGGTGACATTGTAAAATGGTGCACCTACTTTGTAAACCCCTCTGGCAGTTCCTCAAAAGGTTAAACAGAGTTACCGTATGATCCAACAATTCTACTCCTAGATATATTAGAAGATAAAAATATATCCACATAAAAACTTATAAACAAATATTCACAGTAGCATTATTCATAATAGCCCCAAATGGAAAAAACACACAATTTAATTCCTAAGGGAATTGATAAATAAAATATAATATAGCCATACAATGGAATATCATTTAGCTATAAAAAAGAATGAAATACTGATACATGAATGACCCTTCAAAACATTATTCTAAATGAAAGAAGCCAATTACAAAATACAACACGTTGCATGATTCCATTTATGTGAAATATCTAGAATAGGGAAATCTACAGAGACAGAAAGTAAGATTAGCAGCTGCTTAGAGCAGGGAGGGAGTGGTTGGGGCAATGTCTACTCATGGTTATGGGATCCTTTTTTTAAATTACTGATGCCATATTAAAAAAAATAATAAAGAAAGAAAGAAAGAAATCTACAGTCATCAGAACCACTAATGAACATTTACTGACCAAGTACACACTGAGGAAGTCTTTTAAGTAAGTTTACCCTACTAAGGGGGATTTAACAGAGGATAAAAATGCCTTGAAATGAGAGAGTCCTGACTCAAGTACAACTGCAGAGAACACTGTTTTGAAGTATTTTTCTCTACTGAACAATAAGGGTAGTCTGTCTAAAATTTTTAATTCCTAAGGGACAAATTGGAACAGTTCTATGAAGAAATAAGCTTTGAGAGGGGTTATTACCCTTTGCTTTTACCTAAATACTACAAGCAAAGATGGTTTGATGTATGCTTTGGGGGCTGACGTGGGAAAATACTAAATAAGGAAAGAATAAACTTTGTTTTTTCCTAATTCTTACACATAGATTCTAAACCTAGAAAATACATTAAGGAAAACAGTACAAATAAATTCTGAGGCCCAGAAACTTTCTCTTTTTATTTTATTGATGGGGAGAGAGGGATAAAAAAAAGTATGATAGGGAAAACCAAAGGGAATGTAATACAGCTAGGAAAAATAAATTTGATTACTTCCTCTTCCCTCTAAAATCTTTTAGTCTTTGTTTTTATTTTCTTTTGAAAAATTTATATTACATTAAAAAGTTTCAGACTAGATATTCTGTAGAATTTGCCAAGATTAAATCACTCCAATAAAAAAAAATTCCATTTTCTTGATTTTTAACCCCTGTAACATTGCCTTTCTTATTTGTAAACGACTCCACACATTTATATAGCACTGTAAATATACTGCATAAGTAATAAGAAATGCTGTTTAAAATAGTTTTGATATCACAGGCACCGATAAAATATACATTCCTTTCAACTATTAATTTTCAGCTAATCATACCATCTCCATGTCAGTTCTTTAAAACTGCTATTTTCTTTTGTCATTATATTGATTATAAGCTATATTCCTACTATATAATTGTAACAAAAATGACAAAGCTTAATGGAGCAAGTAGTTCTTTAAAATTGCTGAAAATTTTAAATGCATGTAAACCTTTGTGAAATGATCAATAGAGACGTAAGAATATATTAAAAATCAAACATATAAAATTAAGAATGCACATTATGTCATTAAATACAAAGAACAGCAAAACAAGCTATATACTTGTCTGGAAGAAAAATTCTGTATCTTTAAGCAGTTGATAAAATAACCACACTAATGAAAAAGTGCACTCACCTGGTTTTGGCACTGAATTGGTCACTGACTGGGGAACTTTCTGATTAATTAACTCAACACAGTGTCCAGGGAAGAGTCCCACCTAAGGAAGAAAAGCAGCAAAGAGAGGATTCAAAACCAGAGAACAGACCAGTGTGTGAACTCTGCCAATTTAATTCCAGTAATGTACTCCACAGTCCCTCCCCAATCATTCTGTCATTCCAAGATTCAACATCACAGACAATGCCAATTATACAAACAAATAATAAAACAATCTGTTGCTATGAGTACATAGTTATGTGTTTTGTTTGTCCAAATATCTAAGTCTGCTTTTTTAGTTTTAGCTTTTAATTTCCCACACTTTTTATACCAATTAAAATATTTTGTCTGATACCAAGCTATGCATGCCAGTAGGTATAATTTTTATCTCAATAATTTCTCTGCTGAAACATCAATCTAGTTGTGTTGACATCTCTACTGCCAACTTTTATATTTATTATCTTCCCTATGATTTTTAAAAAACCTACACTAAACCAAGTTCAAATATTTTATAAATTTTCATTATCTGACAGGTTTCACGAAAAATAACAAGACTAAAATAAATTGGTTAAACAATTGCTCATTTAAAATTCTGGTTCTTACTGTTGTTAAAGACCTAGTAGTGTGTGGATAATTGGGAAAGCAAGAGACAAAAAAAAAGCCAATCTCAGCAGTGGTGAAAGAATCTGGCTTTGAAAAACACAACTCTTTGACCTGGTAGAATTACTCATGGCATTAGGTAAAATCCTAAGAAAGTTGAATCCTAAGAAAATACTGCACCCAAATCACCCAGACATACTGTACAGTACAGTCAACAGAATGAATACACAGATAAACAGCCTGGAATCAAAAGTAAAAGGGAAATCTTTATCAATATTTATAGATGTTTCCTTAGACAGTAATATTATTGAGCTGCCGTGCAGCAGATGTTAAAGCTGAAACATTAAAACTACATCACTTTGTACATCCTTCTGTTGAGAGCCTCTGGGGAACAATGGAATGGTCTTCCAACAGTATGATTCATCATGAAGTTCTGAGCTGTATAACTTCCATCTGTGTGGGATTATTTTCACATACTCATTTGTTGTATTATCAATTCAATTTCTGGATCAATAATCTATGGTAGTTCTTAAAATTATAAAGATGTAACCAGTTATCATGAGCTGAAAGGGGGTTATTAACAATTATCAGTTTTGTTTCAAAGATCTGAATTTGAGATTATTGAGGTCCCTAATGCATTGCCTCCCAAAGCGATACTTTAAGGTTTGTTTTTGGTGAAATTCTATACCATATTTTACTGAACTTCCTATTTAACTAGACAGTTCTTCCAAGATTTAGAACCAGATATGAATCAACTTGGAAAATCCTTCTCATTCTCTCTTAAACAAATCAGTTATTATGAGAGGGTGTGTGGTGAATGTTTAACAGTGTAGCCTCAAGAGCAGGAGTGCCTGGGTTCAATTCCAGGTCTGCCGTTTACTAGATCGGGTTTGTAACCGAGCCTCTGTGTTTCAGTATATTCATCTAAACATAGTAATAGTACCTAGCTCATAAGGGTTGTTATGAGAATTAAATACAGCATTATGAGCAAAATACATATAGTAAGCACTCAAATGTTAGCCATTACTATCCCAGTATGTTGGCTACTAGAAGACCTAGAGGGCACCACCTCTTCCACTAAATGGGCATGACACATAACACTTACCACCTTTTGCATGTGTGTACTTAAGTTTCCTCACTATCAAATATCATTATTTCCATAAAAGTCTACTTAATTTCAATTTATAAACATTTTCTGCAGTTTGTTATGGAGAAAAGACCAGGATCTAAACATGGCCCACCCATTTATCAAAGTTTTGTGATCTTGAGCAAATTGCTTAATCTTTATCTCAGTTTCTTAAATTTGTAAAAATGGGGATAACATTAGATGCCTCAATAATTGTGGGAAAACCCCTAGCCTAGTTTCTAAATTCAAATATCTTTCAGCAAATAAAAACTAATTTCCCATCACTTCTTCACAAAGACTGAACAAAGCTTAGTAAATATCTTACAATAAATAATATTGTATTATTTATTGGGGAACTTATAATAAATAATAGTTACACTTTTATCTTTCAAATTTGTCTCAATGTTATTAGGTTTAAATATAAGGGAAAATACTATTGTGTATTATGTAGAGGTCTACAGTAGGTTTAAGTAATGCCTAACTCTAGTCCATGCTCACTTGTCTTCCTTTTTTATAAAGTGTAATATTACTAAACATTAGCTAAAATAAATATTCACTTTTCCAGACTCCTTGGCTCCAGGTGTAGCAATGACATATGTAAACATGTCTCTACTGCAACTATTCTGTCTTCTTTCTTCTGTGAATGCAGGCATCAAGTTTGAATTTGTAGGAGCCATCATTTGACCTTGAAAAAAAGGCCAAGAGCATCTTAGAGGCTTCTGCCTGACATCTTCAAAGCTGCTGACTCAACAGTAACAATCAGTTACCTTTTCTGTTTACTTTTCTGTTTCTTAAAGTCCAAAGAAGTCCTAACCATTAAGGCTTTTTCTTTTTTTAATTAAAAAAACTTGATTGTATAAATTTGTGAAAGGCAAAGAGAGTATATTTTAATATTAAAAAATTCCATCGGGGTGGCCAGTTGCTGGTTTGATCCCGGCATGGGTCACTATAAGCTGCGCCCTCCTTAAAAAAAAAAAAAAATTTCATCACCGGGAGCGATGTCAGCATCCATAGGGGAGTGAGAAGACGGCTTTTTATTTTCCCTTAAATTTACAAGTTAGACATCTCTAATCCAACAAAGTTTCCTCTCCTCAATATACAAACACACCTGAGAAATCCATGCACAGGTACACATGAATGTGGGCATACTGAAATGCATAGAAGAGGCAGGACAAGGGGAAGGACAGGGATGGTGCCGTGGACATACTTTGGTACCTCCCCCCCCCCCCCCGTGGCCCCAGCTAACTGGTAGCAATGGAGGAATTGGGGTGCAGTCCCCACACTACAGCCCAGCGGAGGGTAAGAGGGGCAAAAGGTGTGTATATGCCGGCTCCATAACCCACCCCTTGCATTGCAAAGGAACATTCTAGGAGCAAAGGAGATGCTATGGCCCCTAGGCTATGGCACTGCAGTGCTGGCAACCATAAAGAACAAGGGAACAGCACGAGGTTCCTTCTCCATCCAACACATCCCCCACCATGGCAGGGGTGCCCCCAGATGGAGGTGACACAAACATAGCAAAAATGCCCAGCATCCCGGTCACCCAGGTGTCAATTTCCACAACCACAGTGATGTTTCCCCATCAGAACCCACTCAAGCACAAGTAGCACAGGTAAGAGAAAATGAAAACTTGATCACCATCTACTGGAAAACGAAGAAAAATCTCTAATTATCAACCTGCTGCATTGATAATATTAAAATGGTATCTAAACAAGAGTGCCATTACCTTAAATGTGGAGGCAGAGGAAGAATCCACCAAGTACCATGAACAACCAAGGTAACATGGTAACACAGAAATAAAATGATAATTATCCAGAAACTAAATTCAAAGTCAAGGAAGGAAGATTGTGATTTAAATGACACAGAATTCTAGTTTGCAGTGATGAAGGAACTCAATGACATACAGGGAAACTCAGAAAGGCAGTTCAATGAACTCAGGAATAAAATTAATGAACAGAAAGATACTTTACCAAAGAGACTGACACTCTAAAAGAGAACCAAAGAGATATTCTGGAGCTGAAGAACTCAACAAATGACATGATGAATGTATTAGGAAGGACTGGGAACAGAGAAGACCATATGGAAGAGAATTAGCAAGCTCAAAGATACAAACCTAGAAATGATTCAGGTAGAAGGAGAAAGAAAACCAAGATTTTTTTTTTTTTAATGAAAGAACTCTATAAGAACTATGTGATTCCATTAGAAAGAGTAACATAAGAATAATGGGTATCCCAGAAGGAGAAGAGAGGGAGAAGGGAACTAGCAGCCTACTAAAAAGATGATTGAGGAGAACTTCCCAAACCTAGGGAAGGAACTGAACATTAATGTAAAAGAAGCTAACAGAACACCTAATTGTCTCAACACAAAAAGACCTTCTCTAAGACACATTATATTAAAACTGTTAAAAGTTAACGATTAAAAAAAAAAAAAATTCTCTAGGCAGCCAGGGGGAAAAAAGACAGTAACTTACAAAGGAAATACCATCAAATTTCTCAGCAGAACCATTACAAGGCCAGGAGAAAGTGGAATGATATATTCAAAATACTGAAAGACCAAAACCACTAGCCAAGAATAATGTATCTAGAAAAGCTGTCCTTTACATATGAAGAAGAAATAAAGACTTTCCTAGACCAAAATGTGAAAAAAAAAAAACAACAAAAACCCAGATAATTCATCAACACAAGACCTACATTAAACGAAACGTTGAAAAGATCTCTTTTACCTGTAATAAAAAGACAAAAATAACAAAACTTTGAGTAAGGTGACAAAGAGACAGAAGCAGGAATTTGCAGCTCTATTATAGGATAGGGAATTAAACATTTAATTATAACAGAGGTTAAAGGGACTAAAGCATTAAAAACAATAGCTATTGCAATTTGGTAATAAACACACAACATAAAAAGGGATAATTTATGACAATAAAAAAAGTAAAGTGGGCAGAGGAAAAGGATGGAACTGTATGGGAACATGAAGCTAACACGCTATCAGAAAAAAAAAAAAGATTATATTATCTGAGACATTTTATACAAACCTCATGGTAACCACAAAACAAATTCAGCGCTGAGACAAGAAACATGAAAAAACAAAGAGAAAAATTGAAAAAAGTCATAGAAAACCAAACTAAAATATCAGACAGAAACACAAGGGAAAAGGAACAATAGAGATAGCAATCAGAAAAAAAAAAAAGAAAAAATGGCTGTAGTGAGTCCTGATATATCAATAATCACCCTAAATGTAAATAGACTGAACTCACCAATCAAAAGGCACAGAAACAGTACGATGAATTAAAAATGAGACCCAACTATATGCTGCCATCAGGAGACCCATCTCAGCTACAAATATAAACACAGGCTCACTGTAAAAGTGTGGAAGATGATACTGCAAGCAAGTGGTATCCAGAGAAAATCAGAAAATCAGATGCAGTCATACTTACATCAAACAAAATAGGTTTCAGTAAGAGAACAAGATGGACATTTGATAATGATAAAGAGGACAATCCATCAAGAAAACATACCATTTATTTATTTATTTATATATATATATATATATATATATATATGTGTGTGTACATATACATATGTATACATATGTGTGTATACACACACACACATATGTATATACACCCAACCTAGGAGCATAAAAATATATAAAGCAATTATTAACAGACCTAAATGGAGAAATTGATGGTATAAAAATAATAGTAGGGCATTTTAATATCCCACTTACATCAATGGATATACCATCCAGGCAGAAAGTCAACATGGAAGGATTAGCCTTAAATGACATTAGACCAGATGAACTTAGTAGATATTTACAGAACTTCCCATCCAAAACAACAGAATATACATTCTTCTCAAGTACACATGGAACACTGTCAAGGATAGATCATATGATGGGACACAAGACAAGTATTAATAAATTTAAGAAGACTGAAATCATAACAAGCATCTGTTATGACCAAAATGGTATGAAACTAGAAATCAACTACAGGAAGAAAGCTGGAAAAATCACAAACATGTGGAGATTAATCAACATGCTACTGAAAAACTACTATGTCAAAGAAGTAAAAGAAAAAATCAAAAGATACATATAGACGAATTAAAATGAAAATACGGCATATCAAAATTTCTGGGAAGAAATAAAAAATTTCTGGGATGTGGCAAAATCAGTACTAAGAGGAAGTTTATACCAATACAAGCCTACCTCAAGGAACAAAGAAAATCTGAAATAAACAATCTAACATTACACCTTAAAGAGCTAGAAAAGGAGAACAAATGAAGCTCAAAGTTAGTAGACGGAGGGAAATAATAAAAATCAGAATGGAAATAAAAAATAATAAAAAGACAATTGAAAAATTAATGAAATGAAGAGTTGGTTCTTTGAAAAGATAAAATTGACAAATCTCTAGCTAAACTCATTAAGGAAAAAAGAGAAGACTCAAACAAATAAAATCATTGAATAAAAGAAATAAAAGAGTTGAAGTTACAATTGATGCCACAGAAACAAAAAGGATTATATAAGAATACTATGAAAGGTTATAGGCCACCAAATTGGATAACCTAGAAGAATTGGACAAATTCTTGGAAGCACACAACCTTTCTAAACTGAACCATGAAGAACTGGAAAATCTGAATAGACTGATCACTAGTAAGAAAACTGAAACAGTATTCAAAAACCTCCTAAAAAACAAAAGTTCAGGACCAAATAGCTTCACAGGTGAATTCTACCAAATATTCGAAGATTTACTATATATCCTTCTCAAACTCTTACAAACAATTGAAGAGGAGGGAATGCTTCCTAACCTTTTACAAGGTCAACATTATCCTGTTATCAAAACCACGCAAGGACATCACACAAACACAAAAATTGGAGACCAGTTTCTCTGATGAACATAAATGCAAAAATCCTCAACAAAATACTAGCAAATAGAATACAACAATACATTAGAAGATCTTACACGACAATCAAGTAGGATTCATTCTAAGGATGCAAAATGGTTCAACATCCACAAATCAATAAATATGATACACCACATCAACAAAAGATAAAAATCATATGATCATCTGAAGAGATGCATGAAAAGCATTTGACAAGATACAACACCTATTTATGATTTTTAAAAAATCTCAAAAATGAGGGTCAAATACATGGTAATGAAAGGAAAGTACTTCAACATAATAAAGGCCATATCCGAAAAACCCTCACCTATCATCATATTCAATGGTGAAAGACTGAAAGCTTTTCCTCTACAATCAGGAACAAGACAAGGCTGCCTACTCCCACCACTGTTATTCAACATATACTGGAAGTATACTCAGAACAATTAGACAAGAAAAAGAAATAAAAGGAATCAACACTGGAATGGAAAAAGTGAAAATGGCACTATTTGCAGATGACATGATTTTATACATAAAAATCCCCTAAAGACTCCACCAAAAAATTATTAGAAATAATCAGCAAATACAGTAAAGTTGCAATATACAAATATAAATATCTGTTGTGTTTCCATATACTAGCAACAGAATATCAGAAAGACAAATGAAGAAAACAATCCCATTTATAATTGCAACAAAAATAATAAAATACCTAGGAATAAACTTAATAGAGGAGATGAAAGACCTGTACATTGAAAACTACAAGACATTGTTGAAAGACACTAAAGAAGACACACACAAAAAATTGAAAGATATTCTGTGTTCATGGATTGGAAGAATTAACACTGTTAAAATGTCCATATTACCTAAAGCAATATAGATTCAGTGCAATCCCTATGACGCCTGTGTCATTATTCACAGAACTAGACTAAAAATCCTGAAATTTGTATGGAACTACACACATGACCAAAGCAATCCTGAGAATAAAAACAAATCCAGAGGTATCATAGTCCCCAATTTCAAACTATACTACAAAGTTATAATAATCAAAACAGCATGGTATTGACAGGAAAACTGAAACACAGATCATAGAAAAGAATTGAGAGTTCAGAAATAAACCCATACATATAAGGACAAATAATTTATGACAAAGGAGACAAAAATATACAATGGAGAAAGGAAAGTCTTTTCAATAGTGGTGCTAGGAAAACTGAATGGCAGTATTCAGAAGGATAAAATTAGACCACTATCTTACACCATACACAAAAAAATTAACTCAAAATGGATTAAAGATCTGAATGCAATATGTGAAACAATAAATACATAGAAGAAGAAAACATAGGCACTGAGCTTCTGGACATTGGTCTCAGAGGTGTTTAATGAATTTGTCTCCAAAGGCAAGTGAAACAAAAGCAAAAATAAACGAATGGGACTACATCAAACTAAAAAGGTCTGTCCAGTAAAAGAAACCATTAACAAAACAAAAAGGCAACTGACCTAATGGGAAAAGACACTTACAAATGCTACTTCCAGCAAGGGATTAATATCAAAAATATATAAAGAACTCACACAATTCAACAACAAAAAAATAAACAATTTGATTAAAAAATGGGCAGAGGATCTGAACAGATACTTTTCTAAGAAAGACATATATGTAACCAACAGACATGAAAGAAATGTTCAACATCATTAGTCATTAAGGAAATGCAAACCAAAACCAAAATGAGATATCACTATTATCAAAAAGACCAAAACCAAAATGAGATATCACTATTATCAAAAAGACAAGAAACAACAAGTGTTGGAAAGGATGTGGAGAAAAGGAAACTCTTATGCTGTTGGTGAGAATGTAAATTGGTGTAGCCATTATGGAGAACAATCTGGAGATTCCTTTAAAAATAAAGACTAAAACTACCATATGATTCAGCAATTCTTCTTCTGTATATTTACCAAAAACAATACAAAAACACTAATTCATAAAGATGTACCCCTTTGTTCACCTCAGCACTATTCACAATAGCGAAGACATGGAAACAACCTAAGTGCCCATCAATGGATGATGGGATAAAGAAGATGTGGTGTGTACACACACACACACACACACACACACACACAATGGAATACTATTCAGCCATAAAAAGATGAAATATTCCCATTTGCAACAACATGAATGGATCAAATACAATAAGTATTATGCTAAGTGAAATAAGTCAGACGGAAAAGGACAAAAACCATGATTTCACCCATATGTGGAATATAAAACAAAAATTATTAAACGAACTAATAAGACAAATAAAAACAAACTAATAGATACAGACAACAAAATGTTGGTTACCTAAGGGAAAGGGGAGTAGGGTGGGGCGAACTGGTTAAAGGGGTCAAATACATGGTAATGAAAGGATACAGGCTTTGTGTGGTGGGCATGCAATAGAGTATATGGATATCAAATTATAATGTTGTACACCTGAAATTTACATAATGTTAATAACCAATGTTATCTCAATAATTTAATTTTAAAAATAAAGTATATGACAAAAAAATTGCCAACATAAAAAAATGAAACTATGTGCTGTTCAATATCAATATACAAGAATGTAACCAACCCTGAAAATATAACTAATAAACATTTATACTTCTCTGATACCACATTAAGCTAATATTTCACCAAATATAAATAATTCTGATAAATTTAAAATGGCAAACATTAAAACTGATTGGAACTCTGCAATATGATCATGAACTATGTCATCCTGTTTCATTTACTATTCTTTCTTCAGCAGTAGCTGTTTCTAAGGCTCTAATTTATTTGACTGGCAAGAGAGAGGGGAACTGGGTATTCTGGCAAGGGTCAAAATGAGATTCAACTCTAGGAAGATGAATGAGAGGGGAAAAAAGACCAGTATCTAGGGCCCATAGGGGTAGAGGAGTAAGCAGGTAATAAAAATATAGTAATAGAAGGAAAAGAACAATAAGGCTGGAACAGGTTAGGAATAGGCTTACAAGAAGAGAGGATCTTCAATTTAGTAGTTGTCTCCCAAGTCTCTGAGATAAAGTGAGAAGCCAGAGATGCTATTATATACTATGGTGTGCTGGGAAATGTTTAACAACTGGCTCCTCAGGAGGAAAGTGGTTGATTTACAGAGTTTGCTAGTGTTTACAGCATAAATACTCCCACCATGGCTGGTCTCATGCTACTGATGTGAGACAACTGAATGCAGAGTTGAAAAAGAGATGCAGAGTAGCCTGTTACGTAGTATTTATACCATAGAGTACACTAAGTGTAAATAACCTCCAGAGCATAGATAACAATACTACATTATTTTAAAATCTTCAAGTATGTATTACCTTTGTTTTTAATAACAATTAATTGTAAATGTATATGCTTAATAATGGCTGTGTTTAACAACTGCCCTATAAAATTCCTAAAAATTTTGCAACTGGCTCCAGCTCATCACTAATCTATTTCTATACACTTGGTCCTGTGCCTGCCCTACCTCTAATAATTCCTGGGAATAGGTTTCTAGCAGCTTGATAAGTATATGGCTTGAGGAAGAACAGATATAAAGAAAACAGAGTGTAACCTGATTCTTCTGATCTTCTACCTTGAGAATATGCTCACACTATCAAGAGTATAGGTTTGGCTACAAAAATGAATGTTCTCAAAAATATTTTGAAACAATTTAGATGGAATGTTAGATAAGAAGCGACCACAATGAAAAAAGCCTGGAGCTTTAGTAGCAATGGGAATGTAAAGGATTCACTGCTTAGCGATGGAGCCTAATCCTAACTATGGTCTCTTTGAGGCAACCAATCAAAACCTAAAAAAGAATTTCAACATAACTACAATGTGTTTATCACTGACTTTTCTAAAAATTTCTATTTTAATGGTTTACTTATTTTATTTATGGCTAATAAAACTTTAGGGCTAGTAGCATAACAAAATTTTGTAAATAATTTGTTTTATTTTTCAATTATATTTGACATACAATATTATATTAGTTTCAGGTGTACAACACAGACATTAGACATTTATCACCATAATAAATCTAGCATCCTTATGACACTAAACATCGTTACTACAATATTATTGACTATATTCCTATGCTATACTTTACATCCCCATGACTATCCTGTAACTACCAATTTGTACTTCTTAATCCCTTCCCCCTTTTCACTCAACCCCCACCCCCGTCCCATCTTGCAATTTTCAAAATGTTCTCTGTATCTATGAGCTTGTTTCTGGGGGTTTTTTGTTCATTTATATTGTTCTTTAGATTCCATATATAAGTGAAATCATATGGCATTTATCTTTCTCTGTCTGACTTATTTCACTCAACAATGACCTTAAATGTAAATGGTTAAATGCTCCAATCAAAAGACATAGGATGGCCGGATGGCTCAGTTGGCTAGAGCGCGAGCTCTGAACAACACGGTTGCCGGTTCAATTCCCACATGGGATAGTGGGCTGCATGCCCTGAAACTAAAGATGGAAAACAGAGACTGGACTTGGAGCTCAGCTGCGCCCTCCCCAAGTAAATTGAAGGACAACGACTTGGAGCTGACGGGCCCTGGAGAAACACACTGTTCCCCAATAAAATTTATTTAAAAAAAAAAGACATAGGCTGACTGAATGAATAAGAAAACAAGACCCATACATACTTGTATGCTGCCTACAAGAGACTCACTTCAGATCAAAAGACACACACAGACTAAAAGTAAAGGGATGGAAAAAAGATACTTCATGAAAATGGAAACGAAAACAAAAAATACCAGACAAAATACGTAGACTTTAAAACAAAGGCTATCTCAAGAGACAAAGAAGGACCCAGTAATCCCACTTCTGGGTATTAAAACAAAATATATATATATTTTTTTATCAAGCCCAGGACTATGTCACAGATTTTTTCAATTGAAACCATTTGGCCTTAGTTTCCAATTTTTTATTTTCTGACTACAGATTCTTATCCTCCCAGGTTTGTAGTGTTCCTTCCTATTCCACAACACATGACATTCAAATTCAGAGACATTACATCCCTACCTTTCTGTATTTTTCCCCTAGGGAACCTATGACTTTTTTTTTTTATATACCCAGTATGGACCCTGTGCTTGATCATTTGAACTTTCAAAAAAAAATAAGTACCCTTATTTGCTTTGCAATATTAACATTCTGCCAAACCAATCCAGCAAACCAAAACTGAGTCAATATACTTCCCTACTTGTATGTTTCTCTATTGCTGGAGAGAAATGACGTCACTGAAGAGACTCAAACCAAGACAAATTCATAGTCTCTCACCTATAAATGCCATTTTTTTCCTCCCCACTCCCCAAACCTTCTTAGAGAATCCACTCCTCTTTAGAGTCTCTGTCCACCACCTTCAGGCCCCTGCCGAGACCATCTCAGTGCAAGCTAATGAGTCAATTAGTCTGTCTCCTAAGATTTTGGAACTAAGTCAAGATCTTTAATCATCTCCATTCAGCTGTTAAAACTAAGAAATATCTTTTAGAAGGAAGAAAGGAAGGGAGGAATGGAGGGGAGGAGAGAAAGAAGCAGCAGCTGCTAGGGACTGAAAGAAGCAAAAACTGGAAGCAAATTTCCTCAATTCCTTACTTCCCAGTTCCTGGTTCCATTTACTTGTGGCCTAACAATTCTTGTACTGGATTTTTAAAGATATTCTTATTTATATCTCCCCTTCTCCTCACTCCCCCTAAAACACCACATTGCTGCTGGTTTCTTTGCCTTATCTGTGTTTCTATGAAACCTTAAATGCCAGCTCCCTAGTTTCCACTTTTAAAAACATTGTTCTTTTAGTAGGATGCACAGCTTTGAGACTCAGAAACAAGGTCAGGGCTCAAGATATAAATTTGGGAGTTGGCCATATATACAGTATTTTAAGCTAAGAGACTGCGTAAGATAGTCTAGAACAAAGACGGTAGAAGGAGAAGGTAGTCCAACCCAAACCTGCAGAGGTCTAATAGACGAGAATGAGCTGTAAAAGAAGACTGAGAAGGTAGGAGGAGGTCTAAGTGTTGTGTCACGTCTGCGAAGAGAAGAATGTATCAGGAAGAAATAAATCAAATACTGACAAGAGTTTAAGTAAGAGGAGTAATGAAGTATCCATTTTTGCATTAAGCCAAACAAAGACCACTAGTGATACAAGAGAAGAAAATGGGTGAGGATATATTAGTGATAGGTGCATGTAATAATGATGGTCCTAACAGAGTCTAAGTTGGATGTGAAGGCAGGAAGTGGGTGATGGCAGAAACTGGAGTGGCCAATGGAATATACTGAGAATGAGTATTCAGAATAGTTGCTTATTATATAGCAAATAACTAACAAACAAGATGGAATTTCCGTTCCCACTTAGTTCAATGAAATAGCAAATAAGACAAAATTATAGTTGCTTTAAAATTTTATTTATTTTGTCTCACTTTTCCTCCCTGGAATGAATAAAAAGAGGATAGAAAAAAACATTATAAGTGGAAGGAGAGGTAGATGAAAAGAGCAACTTGTTAATGGGAAAGAAATGATAGTTAAATTTGTCTGAAACATCAGAGTAGTGGAAAGTAAGACTGGAACAGTATAATGGGGTCAGAGATCATGGATAGTCTTATGTATCATGACAGGAGTTGGATGTTTCTTCTGAACGAAACAAAAGTGATAAATTCTAAGAAGAGAGACAGGAACAGCAAGAAAATTCTGGTAGCCGTGTACACTTTCAGGGTAGATGGAATGGGGGAAGACAAGAAGCAGAAGACCATTTCAGGAATTTGCAAACATAGCATGAAAATGGCATGAAGAATGAAGAAAAGGATATGACTGTAAGACAGAGGTAGAACAGACAGAAACTAACAAGTGCATGAGCTACATGAGAAATTAAAGATGCATCTGCAAGTTGTTTGTCCATTTTTATTGAGGTACAATTGACAAACTAAACTATACATATTTAAAAAGTACATTTTGAAATGTTGTAAAGATTATGTAAGGTCCAGATGGGCACTGGACTTATCAGGGGGAATCGTTTCAGACTGTGTAGATGCCCGACCACTGCACTGTACACCTGAAGCTGATGTAGAATAGTATTGCATGTCAACTATATTTAATTATATATTCATTCACGCGATGTAAAGTATAGCATAGGGAATATAGTCAATGGTATTGTAACAGTTATATAAGATGTCAGAGGGGTAGTAGATGTGGGACACCAGCGTTATCATTTTGTGAGGGGCATTATCATAAAAATCAAAAAAAGAAAATTATGCAAGGATTCCCCATGATAAAAACTCAAGTCCTGAAAAAAAAATAAAATGCACACTTTGATAAGGTCTGATACCCATGAAACTTTAACCATTATGGAGATTATGAATATATTTACCTACCACAAAGATTTCTTTGTATCTCTTTGTAATGTCTCCTTCTACCTGCCTGCCCACCCCCATCCCTGCTCACCAGGCAACCAGTGATCTACTGTCTGTTACTATACTTTGCATTTCATTTCCTACAATTTTATATGAATGCACTCTTTACATACAGAATGCACTTTTATTGTCTGCATTCTTTCATTCAGCATAATTATTCTGACGATAATTCATGTTGCTGTATGTATCAGTAATTCATTTCTTTTTATTCCTGAGTAACATTCGATTATATAGACACCACTATTTATTTATTCATTAATCTTTTGTTGATAAGATATTTGGGTTGTCTCCAGTTTGGGGCTATTAATAGATATAAGGCTGCTATGAACTGAACATTCATGTATGACTTTTTGTACAGATGTAAGCTTTCTTCTCACCTAGGAGTCGAATGGCTAGATTATGTAACAGGTGCATGTTTAACTTCAGAAACTGACAAATTGTTTTACAAATTGGTTGTAGCATCTTACATTCCCACCAGCACTGTATGAGAATTCCAATTTCTCTATATCTTCACCATCCTAACAAATATGTGGCAATACCTCATTTTCATCTTAGCATTTCTCTAATAATGACTGTTCATATTGAGCACCTTCTTGTGTGTTTCTTTGCCATATATCTTTTTGCTGAAGTGTCTGTTCCAATTTTTGCCCATTTTTAAAGTGAGTTCTGTTTCTTACTGAATTTTGAGAGCTCCTCATATTTCATGGATACAAATCCTTTATTAGATATAATCATTACAAATATCTTTCCCCATTCTCTGGCTTGTCTTTTTATTCTATTAGTAATGCCTTTTAAAAAGCAGAAGTTTTAAATTTTGGTGAAATTAAACTTATTATTTTATCAATTGTTCTTTTGATGTTACATCTAAGAAACCTTTGCCTAACCCAAAGTCACAAAAGTTTTATCTTATGTTTTCTTCTAGAAGCCTTTATAGTTTAAGGTTTATATTTGGGTATATGACCCATTTTGAGTTAATTTTTCCAGATGGTTGCAAGAAATAAAGTTTTTTGGAGGCATGTAGATATCCATGCCACAACTGGTTCATTAAATTACTACTATGACTTGTTCTTTGCCCAGAACTCTTAGGTTTCTACCTAAGTTCTGACACTAAACAGCAGAATAACAAGTGGCTAGTTGTTTAAACCCTGTATGCTTTAGTTTCCTCATGAGTAAAACAGAGATAGTAGTAGTATCTTATTGATAGATTTGTGAGAATTAAAGGTTAAAACACCTAGAACAGCACACATAAAAAGCACTCAAGAAGTATTACAAATTTCTTTTATTTGTAGTATTGCATACTCCCTTCTTCCTTTGAAATTATATAACATTATAGCTAAAAAATAACAATACATGATTTCCCATTACTGAATAATGGAAATATTTTGCTATTTAATTTTGAGTAATGAAAAAGATGCCACTTTGGATTCCATACCTAAATATAATGGTCTTTATATAAATAAGCATGTAGATTGCCTTCTCCATTAAACTACTACAAGGAACAAGGTTGCTGAATATCTACCATTTTCGATAAAGAACACTTTTCTGAAAATACGTTATTTGAAATCACATTAAACTCCTGAGGCAAGAAAATGTTTATTGTCCAAGAACTGCTACTCTGATACTTGTGCACAGAAACATTCACATAACATTTTGGGGGAACTGAAAAATAAAATAGCTGATCCTTGATCTCTTGTGCAGAACAAGGAGAACATGAGCTGTATAAAATTCTGCCAATCTCTAAATGGTATTTTGCCCATTAGATTGATGAGCTTATCCCAAATGAGTCCTAAGGAAGATTTTCTGGGGGTGGGGGGAGAACATTTGCTAAACTGTTTTATTTTTTGTTTTATCTGTGCACGGGATAAACAAAGGGAGGCTGGATCACTGGTTCTCACATTTTGTGCTTACTAATCATCTGTGAAACTTGATAAAATTCAGATTCCTGTCTCTATCCCTTGAGATTTTGATTAGTAATATCTAGTTTAATATGTTTCTCAGCACCTTCTGATGCTAGTGGTTCCCAAACAAAACTCTGAGAACCACTGCACTAAACAAACAAATAATCCTCAAAGATATCGGCATTTTATATTTGTGTAATACCTTTAACCTAAGAAAAAAAGGCTTTCCAGACACTTCACCTCACATTCTCAACAGCAGTTTACAGATAGGCACAAAAGCAGGTGCAATTTAGTTTAGAAAAGAAGATTAAGAAAGCAAAGAGGTTTTTCTGCTTTTTGGGTTTTTTCACTTTTTTCTTTTTTTTTTTTTCTAAAGTACATTATATGATGAAACACCTCAGGAAACAAAGGTCAAAGATCTAATACTCTCTAAGAGACAAAAAATAAAGAACAAATTTCAGAATTTCAAATTATTATAGTTAATGTAATTTAACACTCCCTACTCCCAGAAGTTTAAGAAAAGAAACAGAGTCATGGTATAATTTAAACACATGGATGAACTAATCCTTGTGTTCCCACAGCTAAATTATGATCTAGGCTAAAACAATATATAGACTAGAACTTGCAAATGCTGATCTTTATCAACCATTAGCTGATTCACAAGTTTACCTACAGCACAGAGTAAGCACCATTTCTGGAAGAGTAGTCTGAAGAACACCTGGGTCAGAATCACAACCACTGAAACAGCATTTTGGGGATTAGGTCCTGGGATTTTATATTTTAACATGCTCCCCTGGTGATTCTTAAACACATACAAGCTTGAGAATCTGTGGCGAAGGGAGAATAGAAAAAATTATTGGTAATAGAAGAATGAAGAGTATAGCACCCTTTAGTATGTTAGTATGATATTCCTTTGACTTTATTTGCAAATTAAGAAAATAATGCAATACTACTACACACCTATTAGGATGGCTTAAAAAAAAAATTGAGAACTAGGGAATGCTGGTGAGAAAGAGCAGTATCACTGCTGGTGGGAATGAAAAATGGTACAACCAATTTGAAAGACAATTTGGTTTCTCACAAAGCTAAACATAGTCTTACCATCTGATCCAGCAATTGCGCTCCTTGGTATTTACCCAAAGGAGCTGAAACTTATACACACAAAAAGCTTGCATGTGGATGTTTATATTTATAGCAGCATTACTCATAACTGCCCAAAACTAGAAGAAACCAAGATAACTTTCAACAAGTAAGTGGAAAAATAAACTCTGGCACATCCATAACAATGAACATTAGACAGTGATAAAAAAGGAACTATCAAACCATGAAAAGACATGGAGGAATCTTAAATGCATATGACTAAGGGGAAGAAGCCAGTTTGAAAAGGCTACATACTGTATGAGTCCAACAGCATGATGTGTTGGAAAAGGAAAAACTACACAGACAGTAAATGATCAGTGGTTTTCAAGGGTTAGGAGGCGAGAGGGATAAATAAGTGGAGCACAGGGCATTTTTAGGGCAAATTACTCTGTATGAAGCTGTAATGGTAGATACATACCATTAAATATTTGTTAAAACCCATAGCTCTATACATAACAAAGAGTGAACTTAAATATAAATAATGGGCTATAGTAACTAATAATGTATGAATATTGGCTTATTAATTGTAACTAAAAGCAAGCCCCAAAATTGTTTCAACCATTGTGGAGCGGATGTGAAACTGACAACTATTTTTATCCATGTGATTCTGGCCCACGTGTTCCTCAGACCACTCTTCAGAAACATTGCTTCCTCTGTGCTGTAGGTAAACTCTGCGAATCAGCTGATGGTTGATAAAGACCAGCATTTTGCCAATTCTGTTCAATGAATTATAAAGCAAGATGTCAACAACAGGAGAAACTGTGCATGTGTGCTGGGGGGCGGGGGTTATTATATGACACTTTGTGTACTGTCTGTTCAATTACTCTATAAATTTGTACTAAAATCTAAGGTCCATCAATTAGTTTTTTAAATAATGATAAAATAAAACAAAGTGACAGCCCAGCAACTATAAACATCAGTTCCTAGCAATGTAAAGGAACGCCTTCCACACTGAAACCTGTACCTAGTCACACCCTATCGGCAGCCCAGAAAGGAGAGAATAAGCACACACGTGACTGAGAGACAAAGAAAAAGTGGAGTCCGTGCAAAATGTCAAAACACATCAAGTTGAGCAGACCTGCAAGTGGAGACAACACACGGGGCCTTCATACCAACACGACACCACGTTTCCAGAAAGCTTTCCAGCAGTGCTCAGGGCATGCCACTTCGGAGTTGGCCTCCATCCTGGGAAGCAGCGGCCTATGTTCTTGCTCCCCTTCACTCCCTCTCCTAAGAGTAGTCTACTTAAATGGTCTTGATCCCCAGGAAGACCACCAGCCAAGCTACCCCAAGGCCAGTCCTAATCTCCTCCTATACTATTAGGTTAAGACAGGATTCCTGTCTCTGTGCTTCCTCCTTCATGGTCTACTGACAAAGGCAAGTTTATAGAGTTCATCTGTGTGACCAGACCAAGCTGGCTAACCAGTCACATGGCTATTCCATGTCTGGCCCGTCTGCCTGGGTCATGTGCCCATCCTCTCCTCAGAAGACATACACAAGACTCTGCATTCCACAGGCACCTCCTCCAGGAAGCCCTCCTACGCCTCCCAGGGAGTCCTGCTGGGCTCTGAACTTCCTACTCATCTGAGAGGCCCTAAGGAGAGCACCGAGGCCTGCCTGTCAATTTGTCCTGCCTCAGGGCACAATGCCCAATGTGCAGAGGGCCTTCTGCCATACATGAAATGAGGGCCCAATACCAGCCTTAGGATTCAAGAAGGGCCCCTCCTGAGATGCTGCCCAGCCTTCTCAGTGCCCGAGGATAGCAGGAGGGCAGAGCAGTTATTCTCAGGGGAACTTTCTCATGAGGCCATCAAGCTCTCAGCAGTCATGTCCAATGCCCCTAAGCTCTGCCTGCCCTTGGCCTAGGGGCCAGCCTGGCTCAGGTAGGACCCTGTTCCGTATCAAGTCTGTGTGAGAGTGGCCTCCTGTGTGCAGGGTCTTCAAGCCTGCCCAACAGGCGTCCCCACCCACTTAGCCATCTAGGGCTGTTGGCGTCTATTCGTATTTTGAAGCCCTAACCCCCAGTATCTCAAAATGGGACCATACTCGGTGATACAGTCTTTAAAGAGGCTAAATGGGTATATGCCTGTTCCAATCTGACTTGTGTCCTTACAAGAAGAGATTAAAAACAGGACAAAGACATCGGTGGGGGGAGGTGCACACAGAGAAAAGAGCATGTGAGAACACAGCAAGAAAGCTGCCATCTGCAGGTGAGCAGAGAAGGCTCAGAAGAAACCAACCTTGTCAATACTTGGACTTCCAACCTCCATAACTCTGAGGAAATACATTTCTATTGTTTAACTCATCCAGTCTGTATTATTTTGTTATGGCAGCCCTAGCTAACTAATATATCACTTAACAGTCAAGTGAAGGAATAGAAGAACCTTAGAAACATTAAAAAATCTCACAAAAATTATGGATGATTGATTATTCTTCGCATTCTGAATATATATCACCCATCTACACCAGAATGTATGAAATACCAGGAATTCAGACATAACTTACATTAGAGAAATTTAAAAACCAAAATATCCTCTAAAAGGAGTCACATGAAAAATATTCTTATAAAGAACAAGTTTCTCTAATACCTCTAAAATGTTAATTTTTGAAAGTTCAAATTATAAAATAGCCTTTGATTTAATATATCCACTACATAAATTAAGGTCTACTAGTAGTAATCCAAGCTAGTGGTTTCCCAGCAGTGTTACTGGTACACACTCTCCTGAGACCCCTCTGGGATGTTGTAGGAGGTCTAAGAGAGGTTAACCTGGTATGTCTCACGGGGCACAAGGTCCAGGGTGCTTGACTTAAACTAACCAGGGCAGCTCCCCCGTTACTTTTTCTCACATTGAGGTTCTATATAAGTTCTGTTTGATTAACAATTCCACTGGATTTTTTTTAAAATAATGAAAACCAATGAACTAAACCATTGTCCCAGTTATTTCAAACTTAAAAATCAGGATTTTAAAAGGATCCGACCTACAATTATCATATATAGCAAGTCCTCAAATAACATTGTTTCATTCAATGTTGTATCGTTTTGTTATAATGTTGATGAGATAGTAGGAGCTTAACTCAGTTTATATCAATTAGCCTATGGTAAAATTGGTTTTGTTATACATTGTTTCAAATAAAGTCACAGAACCTATTGACCATGTGAAGTGAGGAAGGACTTGCTGTACTTAGATTAAATTATGATTATCTCCCTCTCTCAACAGAATATAGGATGGGCATATGCTCACAGTTTAAAAATACTTAACAAGGGTAAAACTCATCAAAAATAGCCTGAAGAGGAGTTTTTCCCTATATATACAATGTATTAATTGCCACATGAAAACCTAACACTTGGTGACAGCAATCTTTCCACCAGTAAACCAGAAAGCTTTGCAGTCCATAGTTACTTAATCTTTACAACATTCCTTGTTGGCTGGAAAGAAGGGATGTTCCTTTCTATAGGGCAGAAAACTAAGGTGGAGAAAGTTAATAAGATAAGAGTAAATGTAGAAATTCTACTTAGCGCTCTTCAGGCAATGTGACTGAGCAGACTTGATAGGAGCCCCTACTCCATCACTTACTGATTTGGCATCTTGGCTGTTTATTAACCCTCTCGAAACTGTTTCCTCTCCATAAAATGGGGGTAATAACTACCATGAAGTTCTGTGAAGATTAAAGAAAACATTGTGTATAGAGTGCCTCATAATACTTTCACATAACATGTTCAATTTATGCCTGACCATTCACACCACCCCTGCAATAAACGATAAGGTGCACTTACAAACTGACTAAGTGTTTAGGAACAGCAAGGAAGAATGAATTGTATGGATTCCTTCCTTGAAGTATTAGATTCCTTTCTTACATGAAGTTTTGTGAGAGACATTTAAAGACCCGCCTCTGGTTTTATGAGGGTCCCCATCAACCCAAATCAATTCCTCTTCCCACAGGTATAATCCAACATGATTTAAACAGATATGACTGCCTTTCTAAGACCAATCAGGATGGAAAAACAGCGTATCTATGTGAAAACCATTTAATTATAAATTATAAATCAATTCTTGAAGTTTAAAAACCTGTATTTATTATAAATAATATGTTTTGGCAATAAACTAATTTTTAAGTACTTAATTTATACTAATTGTTTAAAAAAATTGTTTAGGCAATAAACTTATTTGTGTGAATCTAAATAAGAGAGTTAGAAAGATGAATCTATATATAATACATGTTTGTCACATGAAAGAAGGGAAAACCAGCTACCATTTTTACAATCATAGGTTTAAAATGGTGAGAAGAACTAGAGGGATTATGAGTTGAACTCTCTAAGAAGAAACTAAAGTCGACAGAAAGCAAGTGACTTCACTAAAATTATAAGAAAGATAACAATATCGACCAAACCATAACTGTCATTTTAAAGCCAAATTTATTTCTTAATCATCTTTGAGACCCTAAGTTTATAGCTCATTTCCATGAACATGTAGAACTGACCCCTTAATAGAAAAAAGATAACCCCAGTCTTCTACTTAGTTTTATATTTAATCAAAGACACCAATTATTCATATCAATTAAGAATTCAGAGCACAGCTCTTCAGTCAAGAAGACAGAGTAGGTAAACACTATGCTTGTTTCCTCTCATGACGACACCAAATTACAACTACACTACAGAAGAGCCATCACTAAGAATCACCTGAAGTCCAGATGAACAGAAGTCCTCTAACTTAAGGACATACAAAAGAAATCACATCAAGACTAGTAGGAAGTGCAGAGACGCCAAACAGGTTGGTCCCACACCCACATGTGGTGGATAAAACGAGGGAGGGATAGCTCAGTTGTGAAGGTCCCCCTGAGGAGTGAGGAGTCCCAGCTGCAAACCAGACTCCCCAGGCAATGGTTTCAGTGCAGGGAAGAGAAATCCCCACAACTTCTAGCTGTGAAAATCAGCAGAAATTGTGACTGAACAGGATAGAGGGCAGCTGGAATCCCAGGCGATCCTCCTAAAGAGCCTGCACACGGACATACTTGCTGACAGACTCACTCACTCTGATCTCCAGTGCTGGGCAGCCGCTCAAAAGGCTCCAGGTACATAAGGGGAGGAACTGAGTTGTCTGGCTTCAGAGCAAGGACTGGAGGGGCAGCATTCTCCCAGACAGAAGTACTGGCAGAAGCGACTGTTGTTGTTTTTTTTGCTGAGCTCTAACCCCAACCACCACGCAGACACATGGATCTGAGTCTACATCAACCTAGCTAACACCATTTGCCCCACCCTAATGATTCCCTGAGACCCCTTGCCACCCAAATTGTGTGGCCAACCAAGTTGCTTCCAGTGGCTATTCCATACAAACGACCTGAATTGGCTCATGCTGTGGACTTTCTTAAAATCTTTTAAAGGTTTACAAACCCCAAACAAGCAGCATCTGGTCTTGGCGTGGTCTTGCTAAGCAGTCCCAAGCACGACAATAGTAACAGCCAGCCTCAGTTCACATCTTAGCCAATCCCAGGTACCTCCAAGCCCAACATAAGTGTAAACCATTTGCAGATCACTTTGTAGCTCATATGGAGTGGTCCCAGGGAGGGCATAGGCAGTGGCAGACATTGGCCTGCAACACAGCCCCACCCAAGAGGCTACAGAAACAACACAGCAGATGATGAGCTTCAGACCACACCAGAGCACCACACAACCACCTCTACAAACAACACACAAAAGGGCAGACTACACAGGTACCAGAGCCCTGCTAAAGGAATCATGATCCGTAAGTTGAGCCGCTGCACAACAGCTACTCCACTACAATCATGACCAGTCCTCACAATCAATCAGCCTAAGCGTCAATCCCTCCTACTGACGTGCAAACAGCAACTAAAGCTCAACTGTAACAGAAGAACAAAGAAAACACACAAGGGACACACCTGCAGCATCTGAATCAGGTGACCAGTGAGACTGCACCATTGGGCCCCACAGAACACCTAATACCTAAGGCCACTCTACTAAAACTGGGAGGCATATCAGCCCTACCTAATACATAGAAACAAATCCTGGGAGGCAGCCAAAATGGGGAGACAAAGAAACACAAGCAAAATGAAAGAACATGACAAAGTTCCAGAAGAAGAACTAAACAAAATGGAGACAAGCAATCTACCAGAGTTCACAACACTGGTTATAAGGATGCTCAATGATCTCAGGGAGAACTTAAATAGAGATGGGAAACATAAAAATGGATATAGAAAAGATAAGAATTAGAAATAAAGAATGTAATAACTAAAATTAAGAATACATTAGCGTGCCTTTCTGTCTGTGGATGCCGCTGACTAAGCATCACTAAATCTCCCCTCCCACAGTCGTCTTGTCTAAGTCAGAGTCTCCCAAAGAGCCTGAACAGCTGCGGAAGCTCTTCATCAGAGGTTTGAGCTTTGAAACAACTGATGAGAGTCTGAGGAACCATCCTGAGCAATGGGGAATGCTCACAGACTGTGTGGTGATGAGAGACCCAAACACCAAGCGCTCCAGAGGCTTTGGGTTTGTCACCTATGCCACTGTGGAGGTGTGGAGGGAGTGGATGCAGCCATAATAAATGCAAGACCACACAAGGTGGATGGAAGAGTTGTGGGACCAAAGAGGGCTGTCTCAAGAGAAGATTCTTGAAGACCTGGTGCCCACTTAACTGTGAGAAAGATTTTTGTTGGTGGTATTAGACCCTGAAGAATATCAACTAAGAGATTATTTGAACAGCATGGGAAAATTGAAGTGATTGAAATCATGACTGACTGAGGCAGTGGCAAGAAGAGAAACTTTTTTGCTTTTGTAACCTTTGATGGCCATGACTCTATAGACAAGACTGTCATTCAGAAATACCATACTGTGAATGGCTACAACTGTGAAGTAAGGAAAGCCCTGTCTAAGCAAGAGATGGATGATGCTTCATCCGGTCAAAGAGGATGAAGTAGTTCTGGAAACTCCAATGTGTGTCGAGAGGTGGTTTTGGTGGGGATGACAACTTTGGTCGGGGAGGAAACTTCAGTCGTCGAGGTGGCTTTGGCGGCAGTTGCAATGGTGGAGTATATGGTGGCAGTAGAGATGGCGATAACAGATTTGGTAATGATGGAAGCAATTTTGGAGGTGGCAGAAGATACACTGGTTTCGGCAATTACAACAATCAATCTTCAAATTCTGGACCCATGAAATGAGGAAACTTTGGAGACAGAAGCTCTAGCCTCTATGGTGCTGGCCAATACTTTACCAAACCACGAAACCAAGGTGGCTATGGCGGTTCCAGCAGTAGCAGTACCTATGGCAGTGGCAGGGGTTTTAATTATTGTCAGGAAACAAAGCTCAGCAGGACAAGAGAGCCAGAGAAGTGACAGGAAAGCCACAGGTTACAACAGATTTTGTGAACTCAGCCAAGCACAGTGGTGACAGGGCCTATCTGCTACAAAGAAGGCATGTTTTAGACAATGTTCATGTGTATGGGCGAAAAAACTTGAGGACTGTATTTGTGACTAATTGCATAACAGGTTATTTTAGTTTCTGTTCTGTGGAAAGTGTAAAGCATTCCAACAAAGGGTACTAATACAGATTCTTTTTCCTTTTTTTTGCACCCAGGCTGTTGGATTGCTAAATGTATTAATAGTCTGATCATGATGCTGAATAAATGTGTCTTTTTTTAAACGTTCTGTGTAAAGTTAGTCTACTCTGAAGCCATCTTGGTAAATTACCCCAACAGTATGAAGTTAGAATTCTTTCAGGGTGATGCCAGATTCTATTTGAAATTTATTTATAACCTGCTTGGGCTCAGAAGCCATTGTCTTCAGAAACTTTGGTGTAGCTGAATTGACAGATACTGTGTTGGTGACCTGGAGCTCACCCACATTAAAAGCCTAATAGTTTTTATTTAATATGCAGTTAAAGCTCAAGATACTTATATAATCATTACTAATATTTCCAATTATATAGCATAACCATTTTATTTATGCAGCATTTTAGGAACACTTTTAAAAATAGACTAAAAACAACAGGTTATATATTAAGAATACAATCTTAAGGCATTTTTAGATGCTCTTCTAGTTTTAAAAGATTAAAGGAAATTTTTATTTCCTATGGAAATTACTGCTAGTCAATCTAAATGATGTACTTATCAGGTCTCAAATTATTTAGCAATATATGGAAAAGGAAATAAGACTGCATTAGATTCTGTTGCTGTGCAAGTAGCACATTGTATACATTAATAGTTATAATGAATTTTTAAAGAAAAATATTGATCAAACTGACAATTGTACTGAGAAAACATATATAAATTATGATTTAAAACAATATTAAAAGCAAGGTGGAGTCACAGGCCTGCTAATCTCCAAGTGGTCATCAGGCCTCATACTTTGGCTATATCACCATTTAGAGAAGAAGGAGGAGATTAAAATAACCACAATAGTAACTGAAACAGAAAATCCAAGTTGAATTTTATCTACATTTTTCCATCACTGCAGTTAAAATTTCTGATGATAAAGTTCATTGCCAGTATATGCTGAAAACCAAAATATTACTGAAGAATCAAGAAAAACTGTTTTTTTGAACTTTTCCACACCTAATTCTCCGTTGCCTACCTGAAATCCATGCTTGCCTCTCCACCATGTGCTTAATACTTTGGGGGGCATGTCAATGACGGAAACAATGTCGCCCACCTAGGAAAACAAATTTAAAGTGGAATGATTTTAGTCAACTTTTAAACCAACTGCTATATCTAGAATTTAAATGTGAACTGTAACAAAAAGGTTAAGTACTATTTTATTCTCTGGCTAACTGTTTATGGAAAAACATAATAACGTACTTCTTTCTATTAAGAATTTAATAATCTTAACCATTTGTTAAGGAAAGGTCTACAAAAAGTAAAGTAGTACAAAGACTGTGATCCAATTATCACATGAATAGTAACTTCAGAAAGCCAGAGTTACCGCATAAGATTTTTGAAGGTTAGGCTTCCTCAACACTTCTGTTAGAATTTTGTTATTGCTGTTACTAAAAGTGAATAGATACACTTATAAAAGACAGTTTTAAATACTCATATGTAGAGCAACAGTAGCTTCTATTAATACCACATTTAGTGAGCACTTACTATATGCCAGCTATTGTGCTGAGCACTTGACATTACTTTATCATATAGAAAAGGTATAAGATGTCTACAATTAATGGGTTATTCTTAGTAAGTGTAAAATTTGATGACAATTACACTTCTTTCGATAGTACAGTATAACATTTCCACTATCTACCTTATGACCTTCACTCTAAAACTCAAACTAGTGTGTTTATACAAATTTTTACAAAATAATAAATATAAAATCACAATAATAGTTTTTAATAACATATTTAATGAAAGTTATCTTCTATCAAAATACTCATAAGTGATGATCTCTAATAAAACATAGTTAAGTACTTCAGAAGAATGTTACTACTGTATACAATATTGCTTTAAGAATTTTTCTTTGTACATTCACAATTAATTTTTCAAGTCAGGAAAGTCATCTTCACAGCCTTATTTGCTAACAGACTTGGTATCTTTCAAGATCTACATTCCTTTGTGTACAGAACCTAAAAATTGAGTATGAGAACAGTTTAAATTCTATACAGTAAAAATGTATACTGTTTTTTATTAAATTGAATAAGTGTCAGCATTTTGGTTTTTGTCTATCATTAGCCAATATTAAAAGAAAATTAATTCTCCTTTTGCATCTAAAAGTAAAAAAACATTCATTTCTCTTCTCATCTGTCCTTTAATTCAATCTATGAACAAATAAGAAAAAAGTATCACTGGGTATCATTTCTTTAGGTACTAAAAACAACACAGTGGGGTTGGGGGGGAAGGCTGAGACCTGGCTTTCAAGAAGCTCATAGAGACAAACAGAAAAATTATGACTGAATGTAATTAAGTGATATGTCAGAGATAAGCCATGAGAATGCTTCAGAATGACATTCAACCTAGACTTTGGGTGGGTTTGTATTTGCGTGGAGCAGAGGCAGGAGATCAAGGATGACTTCCTAGAAGAAATGGGAGACACTGAAGCTGAATTTTCAAGGATGACTATAGTCACTTAAATAAAAATAGATGGGTTTCAAGTATACATTTCTATAATACAGCATCTATATACTGCATTGTGTGTTCACCACCCAGAGTCAGTTCTCCTTCCATCACCATATTTACTAAACAATGTCACCCCAATAAATTTAATTAAAAAAACACACACAAAAACAAGAACTACATACAGGGGAAAATTCTTGACATTTTAATTGTCTCTGGACAATGGGATTACAGGTGATTTTCACTTTCTTCTACATATATGATTTTTAAATTTTCTTTAAGGAATTATAGGAATAAATAAGGAAAAGGATAACACAAGTTGTTTTAAAAATTGAGATAATGGAATAGAATGCATATCCATGGAAATTGACTAAAGGAAAAGTTTGGGTCACTAACAGTTCTTCAACATTTAGAAATTTTGGCCAATCAAATGTTATTAATAAAAATAAAACTATTAAAAAATAGATAGATAGATAGAGAGACAGACAGACAGACAGACAGACAGACAGGTATGCCAAGCTATCAGATGATGGGGTATGAAAAACCTGATGCTTTTAATTTAAAAATGATTAAAACAGTTAAAGATGAGGCTGGAAAGATAGCAAACACTGAGCTAACACAGCATCTTTAGGAATTTACCTCTAAGGTCAACTCATCAGGTGCCCGAGCAGTGTACCTCTTGATAACGTGGGCAGCACCAACAGCAGGAGTGTTAATGGATGATTCTTCATGTACTAGAAGGTGATTTCCCTTATTATCAATCTATAACAACAAAAAATGTACTTTGAGATGGTTAAAGACATGGGACTTGCAAAAGTTTCTTGACTATCTATAGGAGATAATCCAATTTGATTTAGGGAAGCTACATACAACCCAAAGAATCTTTTAAAAAAGTGTTGCCATTGCTTGAGTACTTAATATATGCCAATCATTGTGCTATACATATAACATATGATTTAATTTAATCTGCATAACTTTAAAACATATTTATCATTATCATCATTTATAGATGAAGATGCTAAAAATGAAGATGTTATGTAATTTACAAGAGATTAAATAATTTCTCCAAGACCACATAGACAATAATGAAAGAGCAAAGATCTCAATGCAACTTGGCTTGGCTCTAAATTCTACATTCTTTCTACTTTTCATCCTATCTTACCGACTTCCAATGGGAAGACAGAATAGTATAACTCTGCATATACAAATTATGGAAAAATACCTAACAGATTTACTGGACACTATATAACCCAAGATATACTTATTTTTTCCTATTTTGTTTACTTTGTTTTTTAGATTCAACATATAAGTGAAATCACATATTTGTCTTTCTCTGTCTTATTTCACTTAGCATAATAATACCCTCTAGGTCAACCCATATTGTCATAAACAGTAAGATTTTTTTTTATGGCTCAATAATATTCTATTGTATATACTCATATATAAAACACTTCTTTATCCATTCATCTACCAATAGACAGTTAGATTGCTTTCATATCTTGGCTACTGTAAAATAATGCAGCAAAGAACATAGGGATGCATATATCTAATTAGTGTTATGGATTGCTTCAGATAAATACCCAGCAGTGGAATTGCTGAGTCATATAGTAATTCTATTTTTAATTTTTTGAGGAGGATCCATATTGTTTTCCATGTTGGCTGCACCAATTTACAATTCAACCAACCGTGCAGGAGGGTTCCCTTCTCTCCATTCTCACCAACACTTCTTTGATAATTTATTAATGATAGCCATTCTGACAGATGTGAGGTGATATAGTGGTTTTAATTTGCATTTCCCTGATGATTAGTAACGTTCAGCATCTTTTCATATATCTGCTCGTCACCTGTATGTCTTCTTTAGAGAAATGTCTATTCACGTCCTCTGCCCATTTTTTTAACTTAAGTGTTTGTTTTTTTGGTGTTAACTTGTATGAATTCTTTATATATTTTGGATATTAACCCAGTATCAGATGTGTCATTAGGGAATATCTCCCCCCATTCAGTAGGTTGTCTTTTTGCTTTCTTGATGGTTTCCTTTGCTGTGCTTATATCTTTACTTGATATAGTCCCACTTATTTATCTTTTGCTTCTGTTACGCTTCCCCAAGGAGACATACCCCCCACAAAAAAAAAAAAAGTTTCTAAGTGAGGTCTAAGAGTTTGCTGCCTAGGTTATCTTCTAAGAGTTTTACAGTTTCACGTCTTACATTTAGTCTTTAATTCATTTTGAGTTTATTCTTGTATATAGTGTAATAAAGTGGTCTAGTTTAACTTTTCTTTTTTTGCATGTATCTGTCTAGTTTTCCAGCACCATTTGTTGAAGATACTGTCTTTACACCATCACATATTCTTGCTTCCTTTGTCAAAGATGAATTGAACATACAAGTGTGGGTTTATTTATAGGCTCTCTATTCTGTTCCATTGATCTATGTGTCTGACCAGGAAAAATGCTGTTTTGACTGCCAGAGCCTTGTAGTATACTTTGATACCAGGCAGTATAATAACTGCAACTGTTCTTCTTTCTCAATATTACTTCAGCCATTGGGGTCTCTTGTAGTTTCATACAAATTTTGGGATTATTTGTACTAGTTCTGTGAGAAGTGCCATTGGTATTTTGATAGGATTGCATAGAACATGCAGGTGGCTTTGGGTAGTGTGGACATTTTAACAATGTTAATTCTTCCTGTCCAGGAGCACCACACAGCCTTCCATTTATTTGAATGTTCTTCAAATGTATTCTTCAATTGTTTTTGTTTTTAAAGATTTTGATTAAAATATATCTAACATACAATATTATATTAGTTGCAGGTGCACATGATAGTTATTCAACATTTATATCCCGAAAGAAGTGATCACCATGATAAATCCAGCAATCATCTGACACTATACCATGCTATTAGATTATTACTGACTATATTCCCCATGCTGTACATTACATCCTCCACACTTACGAGTATTTGTTTTATACCTGAAACTTTGAATATCTTATTCCACTTTATCTTCTAACCCCTTAATTTTTCAATTACATTTAATATTCAATATTATTTTATATTAATTTCAAGTGTATAGATAGCATAGTGGTTAGACACTTAAATAATTTACGAAGTGATCTCCTTGACTAGTACCCACCTGGCACTATACAATTATTACCATAGTATTGATTCTATTCCCTATGCTTCAGTTTACATTTCCATGACTATTTTATCCTACCAATTTGTGTTTCTTAATCCCTTCACCTTTTTCATCCTGTCCACAAACCCTCCCATATGCCACCCCAATAAACATAGTATCCATCTGACACCATACATATTATTGACTATATTCCTTATGCTATATCCTATATCCCCATGACTACAGTGTAACAACCAATTTGTACTTCTTAATCCCTTCCCCTTTTTCACGCAACCCTAACCCCCTCCTATCTGGTGACCATCAAAATGTTTTCTGTATCTATGAGTTCGTTTCTGTTTTATTTGTTTATTTTGTAATTTAGAGTCCACATACAAGTGAAATCATATAACATTTCCCTTTGGCTGTCTGACTTACTACACTCAGAACAATATCCTCTAGGTCCATCCATGGTGTTGCAGTGGCAATATTTCATTGTTTTTTATGGCTGAGTAATATTCCATTTACATATGTCCCACCTCTTTACCCATTCAATCATTCAGAGACACCAGGATGCCTTCATATCTTGGCTAGTGTAAATAATGCCACCATGAACATATGGATGAGCATGTCCTCTCAAAGTAGTGTTGTCGATTTCTTTGGATAAATACCCAGGAGTGGAATTGCTGAGTCCTTCATTGTCTCTTGTTATAGTCTTTGTTTTGAAGTCTACTTTGTCTGGTATAAGTATTGCTATCTCAGCGTTGTTTGTTTCCATTTTCATGAGGTATCTTTTTCCATCCCCTTACTTTCAGTCTCTGCGTGTCTTTCAATGTGAAGTGAGTCTGTTGTAGGCAACATCTGAAAGACTTCTTTTGTTATCCATTCAGCCCCCAGTTAATTGAAGCATTTAATCCATTTACATTTAAAATAAATGTTGATAGGTATGTAGTTATTGCATTTTATTATTCATGTTTTTACTTTTTTTTTTTGGGTCTTAAAAAAGTCCCTCTAAGGTTCCTTGTAACACTGGTTTGGTGATGATGAACTCCTTTAGATTTTTCTTGTCTGGGAAGTTCTTTATCTGTCCTTCAATTCTAAATGATAGCTTTGCTGGGTAGAGAAATCTTGGTTGTAGGTTCTTTCCATCACTTTTGAATATTTCCTGTCAATCACTTCTGGCCTGCAAAGTTTCTGCTGAGAAATCAGCTGACAGTCTTATGGGAGCTCCCTTGTAGGTAACTAACTGCTTTTCTCTTGCTGCTTTTAAGATTCTCCCTTTGTCTTTACCTTTTAATTCTGTTGTGGCATGGGCCTGTTTGGGTTCATCTTAGTTGGGACTCTGTGCTTTCTGGGCTTGTATGTCTATTTTCTTCACCAGGTTAGTGAAGTTTTCCATCCTTATTTCTTCAAATAGGTTTTAAATTCCTTGCTCTGTATCTTCTCCCTCTGGTGCCCATATAATGTGAATGTTGGTAAGCTTGATGTTGTTCTAGAAGCCCCTTAAACTTTTTTTTTTTTTATTCTTTTTTCTTTGTGCTGTTCTGTTTGGGTGTTTTCTGGTACCTTGTCTTGTAAATTGCTGATTCCATCCTTTGCTTCATCTACTCTATGTTGATTCCCTGCAATGTATTCTTCATTTCAGTTATTGTAGTCTTTTATTTCTGACTGGTTCTTTCTTACATTTTCTATCACCATTTTTATGTTTCCTATCGCTCTGTTGAAATTCTCCCAGAGATCAATGAGCAGCACTCTTATAACCAAGCTTTGGAACTCTGTGTCTGGTGATTGCTTATCCCCATTTTGTTTAGTTCTTTTCCTGCAGCTTTGTTTTGTTTTATTTGGGACGTGTTTGTCTCCCCATTTTTGCTGCCTCCCTGTGTTTGTTTCTATGCATTTTGTACAGATGCTATGTCCCCCAGACTTAGTAGGGTGGCCTTATGTAGTAGGTGTGCTGTGAGGTTCAGTGGTGCAGTCTCCCTGGTCACCTGAGCCATGCAGTCCAGGTGTGTCCCTTGTGTGGGTTGTGTGTGTCCTCCTCTTGTAGTTCAGCCTTGGTTGCTGTTTGCATGTCAATGGGAGGGATTGACCCTCAGGCTCATTGGTTGTGAGGACTGCCTGGGGAGTTTTGGCACAGGGGGTGACCCTGCACAAGGACAGAATCTCAGCAAGGCTCTGGTGCCTGCCCAATCCATCCATTGGGTGTGTTGTCCTTGGAGGCAGCTGGATGATGCTCCAGCTCATTTTGAAGCTGGACACTAGGTGCACCAGCTCCAGGGCCACCTGGGAGGAGATCCGCTGCAGGTCAAGTTCAGGTGCAGCCCATACTCCACCCAGGGCCACCCGGCAGGAGCCACAAATCAATCCACAGATGGCTGCCACCTGCACAATGCTTGGAAGTGCCTCGAGAGGCCAAGCTACAAACCAAGGCTGGCCGCTGCTAGTGCCGGACTTAGGGCTGCTCAGCCAGAGGTATGGGTCACCTGAAGCCAGATGCTGCTTGTTTGGGTTTTGTGAGCCTTTGAGAGATTTTAGGAAAGCTTGCAGCATGAGCCAAGGCAGTGGTTTGAGTAGGCGTGAAATTTGGGTGTAGTGGGGTCTCAGACTCATCAGTGCCTAGCTGATGCATAGTGTCAGCCAGCTTGATGGAGACTCAGATATGGTGGCCACCTGCAACTGCACACTGGGAAGGGCGAGCACTCAACAAAGAAATGATGGCTTACACCAGATTCTCTGCCTGGGAGCAAGCTGCCCCTCCAGCCCTCGTTCTGAAAACAGACAACTCAGTTCGCCACCGTCTGTCCCCTATGCTTCTCCAACTGATGTCCCAGCACTGGAGCTCAGAGTCAGGGATGACATCAGTGAGTAAGTTCATGCTCAGTCCATTTAATAAGAACACCTAGGGTTCCTGCTGCCATCTGTCTCACTCAGCCACAATCTCTGCCGGTTTTCACAACCAGAAATTATGGGGACTTCTCTCCCTGAAACTGGAACCCTGGATTGGAGAGTTTGGTGTGGTGCTGGGACCCCTTACTGCTTTGAGGAGCCTCTGCACTTGAGATATCCCTCCTGATCTTAATGGGTGTGGGACCAGCCCATTCCGCATCTCTGCCCCTCCTACCAGTCTTGAGGTGGCTTTTTCTCTATGTACTTAGTTGTAGGGCTTTGGCTCAGCAAGATTTCAGGTGATTCTCAGTGATGGTTGTTTTGTAGTTTAGTTGCAATTTTGATGTGGTGTAAGAGAAGGTAAGCACAGCATATATCTACTCTGGCATCTTGACCAAAGTTTCTTCAATTCTTACAGTTTTCCAAGTACAGGTGTTTTACCTCCTCTGTATTTTATTGATTGACTGATACAATTTTAAATGGGACTGTTTTCTTAATTTCTCTTTCTGATAGTTCATTATTAGTGTATAAAAAATGTAACTGATTACCGAATATTAATTGTCTATCTTGCTGCTTTACTGAACTCATTTATTTGTTCTAATGGTTTTTGGTGGAATCTAGGGTTCTCTATAGATGATATCATGTCATCTGCAAATAATGGCAGTTTTACTTCTTTCTTTCCAATTTGAATGCCTTTTACTTCTTTTTCTTGTCTCATTGCTGTGACTAAGACTTCCAATACTATGTTTAGTAACAGTTATGAAAGTGGGCATCCTTGTCTTGTTCCTGATCTTAACAAGAACACTTTTAGCTTTTTCCCATTCAGTATGATGTTAGCTGTGGGTTTGTTGTATATGGCTTTTATTATATTGAGGTATGTTCCCTTTATTCCCACTTTGCTGCAAGTTTTTGTCATAAATCGGTGCTGGATTTGTCAAATGTTTTTTCTGCGTCTACTGATATGATCATATGATTTTTTATCTGTCATTTTGTTCATATGGTGTATCATGTTAATTGACTGGTGGTTACTGAACCAACCTTGCATCACAGGAATAAATCCCATTTGATCATGATATATCATCTTTCTCTGTATTGCTGAATTCGGTTTGGTAATTACTTTTTTGAGGATTTTTGCATCTATGTTCATTAGGGATATTGACTTATAATTTTCTTTTTCTTTTTTTTTTTTTTTTTTTGGTAGTGTCTTCCTCTGGTTTGGGTATCAGGGTTATGGTGGTCTTGTAGAATGAGCTTGGCAGCCTACCCTCCTTTTGTATTTTTTTGAATAGTTTGAGGATAGGTGTTAATTATTCTTTGAATGTTTGGTGAAATTCACCTGTGAAGTCATCTGGTTCAGGACTTTTGCTCGTTGATAATTTTTTGTTTACTGATTTGACTGCATTAGTATTTAAAGGTCTGTTGAGATTTTTTATTTCTTCCTGATTCAGTCCTGGAAAACTATGTTTCTAGGAATTTATCCATTTCGTGCTGGTTGCCCAATTTGTTGGCAAGTAATTGTTCATACTATATTCTATAATCCCTTGAATTTCTGTGGTATCAGTTCCCACTTCCCTTTTATTTCTAATTTCTTTATTTGGGCCAGTCTTCTTGTTAGCTTGATGATTTGGGCTAAAGGTTTATCAACTTTGCTTAACTTTTCAAAGAACCAGCTCTTGGCTTCACTGTTTGTTTTTGTTTTTTGTTTTTTTTTGGCTCTCTTTTGTTTACTTCTGCTCTCACCTTTATTGTTTCCTTCATTTTACTCACTTTAACATTTATTTGTTCTTTTTCTAGTTCCTTTAGATGTAAGGTTAGGCTGTTTCTTAAGGTAAGCCTATATTGCTATGAATTTTCCTCTTAGAACTGCTTTTGCTATATCCCATAGATTGGGGTCACTGTATTTTCAATTTCGTTTGTCTCTAGGCATCCTTCGATTTCTTCCTTACAAATGCGTAAACACATTTATTGTTTAGTAGCATATTATTTATAGACTCCACACGTTCGTATGTATTTCAGTTTTCTTTTAATAACTTATTTTAGTTCCATACTATTGTGATAGGAGAAGATGCTTGATATGGTTACAATCTTCTTAAATTTATTGAGTCTTGTTTTTTGACCTAACATGTGGTTTATCCTGGAAAATGTTTTATGCACAATTGAAAAGAATGTATATTCAGCAGCTTTTGGGTGAAATGCTCTATAACTCAATTAAGTCCATCAGGTTTAATGTTTCATTTAAGTCTGCTCTTTCCTTGTTGATTTAATGTCTGGATGATCTATCCATTGATGTCAATGGGATGTTAAAGTGTTTTACTATTAGTTTTTTACTGTTAATATCCCTTTATGTCCATCAATATTTGGTTTACATATTTAGGGGCTCCAGCACCAGGTGCATAAATGTTTATAAGAGTTATATCCTCTCGTTGATTAATACTTTATCAATATGAAATGTCTTTCTTTGTTTCATGTTATAGCCTTTGTTTTAAAGTCTATTTTGCCTGATATAAGTATTACCACTCCAGCTTTTTTTCATTTCCATTTACATGAAATCTTTTTCCATTCCTTAGTTTCAGTCTATGTTGTCTTTTGATCTGAAGTGGGTCTCTTGTAGGCAGCATATGCTCAGGTCTTTGGGTTTTTTTTATCCACTCAACTACCCTATGTCTTCTGATCAGAGTATTTAGTCCATTTACATTTAAAGCAATTATTGATAGGTTAGTAGTTATTGCCATGTTATTATTTTCTGATTGTTTTTGTAGTTTCCTGTTTCTTTCTCTTATTCTCTTGTTCCTTTCGCTTTTATGTTGATGACTTTGAATAGTATTGTGTTTGGATTCCATTCTCTTTTATTCTTGATACCTCAACAGATTTTGGGATGGAGGTTACCATGTTCTTCATATATACCAAGTTATGTGTATAGCAGTCTATTTTAAGTTGATGATTGCTTAAGTTTGAAGACATTCTAAAATCATTACCATTTTTACTCACCACTGCCATACTTATGTTTTTGTCATATTTTTTTCTTTCTTTCGTGTGTGTTTGTGTGTGTATCCCTTAATTTGCTGTTGTAATACATACGATGTTCCTCTTTTAGCTTTTAATTTTTGTACTGGCTTTATAGTTCGTTGATCCACTGCTTTGCTTAAATGTTTGCCTTTGTCAGTGAAACCTTTTTTCTTTCTTATATTTTATTATTCATATTTTTTAATCTTATCTACTTAAAGAAGCTCCTTTAACACTCCTTGTAGTACTGGTTTAGTGGTGATGAACTCTTTTAGCTTTTTCTCATCTGGGAAGCTCTTTATCTGTCTATTGATTCTAAATGATAGTCTTGCTGAGTACAGCAATTTTCACTGTACATCTTTGTTTTCATCAATTTAAATATTTGTGCCAATCCTTTCTGGCCTGCAAATATTGTTGATAAATCAGCTGACAGTCTAACAGGCACTCCCTTATAGGTAACTAACTGCTTTTCTCTTGCTACTCTTAAGATTCTCTTTGTCTTTTATTTTTGGTACTTTAATTATGATGTGTCTTGGTGTTGGTTCACTTTGTTTGGGACTCTCTGAACTTCCTGGACTTGTATACCGTCTTCTTTCACCAGGATAGGCAAATTTTCTGTCATTATTTCTTCAAATAGGTTTTTAATCCCTTGCTCTCTCTTTCCCATCTGGCACTCTTATGATGTGAATGATGTTGTCCCAGAGTTCCCTTAAACTACCCTCATTTTTTAAAAATTATTTTCCTTTTCACTGTTCTAATTGGGTATTATCCAATACCAATTATCTAATTGGGTATTATCTTGTTCTCCAGATCACTGAGTCAATCCTTTGCTTCATCTAATCTGCTGTTGATTACATCTAATATAGTCTGCATTTCATTGTTCATTTCTGACTGGCTTGTTTTTACCTTTTTTTTTAATCTCCTTTATTATGTTTTCTATCTCTTTGTTGAAGTTCTCACTGATTTCATCTATTCTCACACTGTGTTCATTGAGCATCTTTATAACAAGTCTTTTAATCTTTATTATCTAGTAGATTGCTTATCTCCATATTATTCAGTTCTCTTTCTGGAGTATTGTCCTGTTCTTTCATTTGGGACTCTTTTTCCTTTTGGTTTCATTTTGGCTGACTCCCTGTGTTTGTTTCTGTGTATTAGGTAGATCTGCTATGTCTACCGGTCTTGACAGAGTGGCCTTATGTAGAAGTTGTCCTATAGGATCCATGGTGCAGTCTCCCTGTTCACCTGAGCTGGGTGCTCCAGAGGTGACCTCTGTGTGGGTTGTATGTGCCGTCCTGTTGCAGCTGAGCCTTGATTACTGTTGGTACATCAGTGGGTAGGGCTGACCTTGACTCAAGCTAAGTGCCTGTGAGGGTTCGCCATGACTACAGTGGAGAATCTGCTGTGCAAGGGATGACTCCACAGAGTGGGAGTAGCTTTAGAGAGACTCCAATGCCATCCTTTAGAGTCCATCCTTTGGGTGTGTCATTTGAGGAGCTGGTTGGGTGGTACTCTGGTGCGGTCTGAAGCTGGACACCAGATGTGTTGGTTTTGGAGCCTCTTCGGAGGGGCTCTGATGCAGGCCAATATTAACCACCACTTGTGCTGAGCCTCTCGGTAGAAACTACAAAGTGACCTAATCCCTTTGTTAGGGATTAGGTTTGTTGCCACTTGTGCTGGACCTGGAGGTGCTTGCAAGAGGCTATGCTATGCTATACTGAGGCCAGCTGCAAGGTTTGGGACCCTTTGGTGGGCAACACGATGTGAGTTGAGACCAGCCACCAGTTGTGCCCAGCTTGTGCCCACTTAGTTGAAGCTTTGTTTCAGGCCAAGACTAGCCACTACTTACGTTAGACTTGAGGATGGAGACACCTGATGTGAGTTACAATGCAAGTTCAGACTGATCACAGCTTGTGTTGGGCTTGAGGACTGTTAGCAATAACTCCAAGGCATACTGAGGACAGCAGCTGCTCGTTTGGGATTTGTGGAACTTTGAGACATTCGGGGAACATCCACAGCATGAGAAAAGGCAGACTGCTTGTGTGGAGGACCTGCTGGAAGAGGCTTAGTTCAGCTGGCCAAGTTGGGTTGGGAGCGGTCTCCGGGAATCACTAGGGCCAGGTGAACAATATTAGCCATATTCACGGAAAGTTCAGCTTTCGCACTGTCATGTGTTGGGAAGGCTGGGTAGAAGTAGAGTTCAACAAACGAAAAATGTCACTTGCTAGCTAGCACTTCTCTCCAGGGACAGAGTTGCCCCAGTATCTGCCACTCCATCCTTTGCCCTGAAGTTAATCAATTTAGCTCCTCCCCATATGTCCCTGGCACTTTTCAAGCTGCAGCCCCTGTGCTGGAGCTTAAAGTGAGTGTGTTTTTGATCAAAGGAGTCTGTGCATGGGTTCTTTAGGAGGAATGCCTCAGACTCCAGCATTCCTTCATCTTTCACAGATGTAATCCCCACTGGTTTTCACAGCCAGATGTTATGGTGATTCCTCTTCCCAGTACTGATGCTTCTGACAGGGAACTCTGTGTGGGGCAGGAAACACTCACTCCTCAGAGACGACTTCCATTAGCAGAGATATCCCTCCCAATAGTTAATCGCCATACTGTGGGTGTGGGACCTGTCTGTTCGTGGCTCTGCCCCTCCTATCAGTCTTGATGTGGCTTCTTCTTTATGTCCTTAGTTATACGAATTCTGTTTAGCTAATCTTCAAATGGTTCTCAATGATGACTGTTCTATGATTTAGCTGTTAACTCTGATTGTGAGAGGAGGCGAGCACAGAGTTTACCTACTCCACCATCTTGACTGGAAGTCACTCAAGACTTATTCTTAAATCAGATCCTTTAAAAGGTTCATTGTCTCTTGTTCATAAACAATAGAAAAATATTTTCAACTACTAAGTCAATTGAAAATATGCATATACCTGTCTAAATGTATACAATAATACATTAAACACCAAAATAACAGGTACTGCTGCAATTCATAAAACAATATTAAAATTAGTTATCTAGATTATCAAATAAAGATTTGACATGAAAAATATTTAATATGTCACATATCTGTCCTTCCAGAAGATGAATAAACTCCATTTCTTCAATGCTTGAAACTGAATAGCTATCAAAATCAAACTAACATTAAATTTGTTAAGTAGACAATTTAAAAATAAACTTTAATAAGAGGTGAATTATATAATACCTCCATCCAAGTAAGGGCAGGTCCACAATTGATCTTGTTGCCAGCAATAGCGGAAAGGCGGGACAGGTAAGCCATAAGCATCTGAGTGACGGACTAAAGAGAAAAAGAAGATTCAGTGGTTAAGTCAGAGAAAAGATACTATACTCTCTCTCAGAGGAACTACTGTAAATTGGTTGTTTCTAAGGGGAAAAATCTACAGATTTTTCAGCATTTTAATACTGCAGAGAATTCTTCAGAGGCTTAACAGTTCCATGAACTGAAACTACGGCACTTACATAGTAATTCCATCTTGTGTAGAATTTTAACTTTTAGCCTCTCATCAAGGGATATATACCATTTTATAGTTTCTAATTTTATTGCTTTCTGTCTCTATTTTTGTAACGAAAATGTAAAAGATTATTATAGCTTTTCTGCTATAATTGGCTTTTCTGCCCAGTTTCCTCCAGCTATTCTGAAACTCTTTCTCTGACTTACTGTAATCTTCCATGCACTCAGCTATGACAGGACAGCCATGTTCATGCATGATCCCACACCATGGGTCAGCTGATTAGTCCAGGAATGTGAAGGAACAAGAGATGGCCTAACAAAGAGTTACTGCGGGAATTAGGAACTGGAATACAAATTTTCAGCTCAATCTGGCTGCTGTCTTAAAAGAGCTAAAAACCTGGGACCTGTTGGTAGTGACCACATTCTGAGACAGTACGAGAGAGAAAAATGCAACATAGAGGACAGAGATGAGAAATGGAGATCGAGTGTTCTGGGTTTTCTATAATAGAAAAGAATCTATGGTTTTAAGACATTCTTGAGACTCTGTTGCAGTATTAGTTCTTACATGACCGATAATGTCACTGCTTTGCCTTACCTAGTTAATTGCCTTGGAATTAATTATAAATTTGAAATGGCTTCCCCTCAGGATGTGGAACATATTTTGCACTGTTTTCAAGCATCCGTTTTGGCTGCAAATCAGTCTAACGACAACACAATTCTTGTTCTTTTGAGAAAATCTGTTTTTTGCTCTCTAGAAGCTTTTTGGGTTTTCTGTTTTGGCATTTTGCAATTTCACTACATGTTTTTAGATATGTGTCTTTTCACTCATTATATTAGCACTTAAATGGGCCCATTTAATCTGAAAACATGCCTTTCTTTAGCTTTAGGGGATTTTCTTATATTAATTTTTAGTTACTTCCGTCTACTCTTTTCTCTGATAACTCCAATGACAGGGAAGTGGGATCTCTTCTCCATGATTCCCAACTACTCTCTCACAACTTATATTTTTATCCCTTTTGGGGCTGTAATCTTATGAAGCTTGATCTTCCAGCTCACTAATTCTCTCTTCATTGGTGTCTATTTTGAATGTAATCCAGCTACTCAGGTTTGCAATCATTAAAATTAATTTAAATGATGATATGTTCATTTCTAAGACTTCTGGTTATTTTATTTTTGTAAAACTCTGCTTTCATTTCATGAATGTGACTGCCTTACTTTCTCTCTAAAGATAATAATCATGCTCCTCAAAGCCCTCTGTTTGCTCTTCTCAGTTATTTTGTTCAGTTATGTGCCACTTAACTGACAAGGATATGTTCTGAGAAATACATCCTTGGGCAAGTTTGTCATTGTGTGAACATCAGAGTGCACTTACACAAACCTAGATGGTATAACCTACTACACACCTAGGCTATATGCTATAGCCTATTGCTCCTAGGCTACAAACCTGTACAACAAGTTATTATTCAAAACAAAACAAGATTAAATCAAACACAAGAGAAAATGATGCAATCAAGAGACAAGGTAAACATGAGCTGAATGAGGCTGCTGCCAGCATAACACAACATACTGTTTTGGGGCAAACTTTTTTTAAGTAGAAAAAGTACATTAAATCAATGATTAAAAGTATATTATTAAAAAAAGAAAAAGAAAAAAAGCATATTATAGTAAATACATAAATCATTAAGATATTTGTTTATTATCATGATCAAGTATTATGTATTGTACATAATTGAACATGCCATACTTTTATGAGTGGCAGCACAAGTTTGTTTACACCAGCATCACCACAAACACTTCAGTAATGCATTTCTCTATGATGTTATGATGGCTACTGTGTCACTAGGCAACAGAAAAAAGTTCAGCTCCGTTATATTATGGGACTTCTGTCATATATGCAGTCCATTATTGAGCTAAATATCACCAGGCAGTGCATGAGTTTTTATATATAAGATTTCTAGTTTATCTATCTTCTGCAGTCCTCTTGTACATGCATCTTATTCTATATTTCATGCCACCAAAAGTCCTATCCCATCTACTTTCAAATATTCCTCACAATTCTGATTCCCTAATGGTTCTTTTTATTTCTTGATGTTATAAAAAATCTCCTCCCTTTTACTTATGTAAATCTTTTATATTTTTACTATAATTTTTTTACGGGAGTGGAGATGGATGCATAGACACAGTCTGCCATCATAAACAAAAAAACAGCATTGTTTTAATATGCATTTCTTTGATAATTGGTGAAGTCAATGTCTTTCCATATTTTTGCTTTCATATTATATACTCTCTTTGGAGACTGGTCTACTCATAAATATTGCCCACTTATATATTATGATATGAGGTTTTTCCTTATAAAATTTACACTGAGTCTCCTTTATTAAACATCCCACATAGCATTATTAATTTCTCAGTCATGCAATAATTAAATAATCCCAGGAATCATCCTGAATGTTCAATGTAAGCTTTTATTTAGTATACAGGCAAAAATTTCTGCTAATTTATATATAGTGATTACCTCCGGACTGTCCTTCAGGGCATCAGAACGGGGAAGCTCTGAGAGCTGGGAGAATCGTCGGTCATAAATACATAGATGAAGATGTTTATCAAGCACTCGAAAATCTTCATAACTTCTTTTAACAATCCAACTTTTGCCCTACGGATAAGAAAAAAAGACTTCTATAATTCATCTCTATTAGGAAATGCTTATGAATCAGGCCGTATTCTGAAATGTTATTTCATTCTTGAGTTTTTATAATTTCTAACAAAAAGTTTCTATTAACTTAATAGTAAACAGTTCAACTCCAAAACAATCTAGTAAGTTATATTACATTAGAAGGTTAATAATGGCAAATAACTCTCCATTAACCCTCTTCCCACCATTGATCAAAGTCCACTGGCTCTATTTGGGAATAACTGTTAGACGGTTAAGAGAGCGTTTGACCTTAAACCCACAGAAAGAACCATAAAATAATTTTGGGTGAGAGAATACTATCAAAAACTAAAGACAAATAAAATCAGGTTATTGGTTAGTTATCACCAACATTTTCTGTGACTGAGATTGAAAATATACTAAAAAATTAGGACTACTTAAGTCTTCATCTATAAGGATGTGATATGTATATATTACCTAGAACCCATTATTTCTCCTCACTTCTCAGGGTTTCTTCCTTTCCTTGCCCAATCTCACAAAATCACTAAAAATGAAAACTTACATACTATCTTCTAATTTCCCCTTGAATCTATCACTTCCTTATAGCCACAGCTTTAGTAAGGATTGACATGATTTTATACTTGGAATATTGCTGATGCTCCTTGCCTTTTATCTTCTCCCCTGTTCCCCTCCCCTATAATGCAAAAACACAAAGCTTACCAAATCACACTGCCAAAAATCCTTAAAAAGTTGCCATGGTCAACAAGGATAAACATGTCCCGAATGCACACCATTTAGTTTTGCAATTTAATCTAGGTTTGTATGGAGACTTTCATATCATAAAAATCTGGAGGGACTAGGAGAATAAGCCTCCAGCGTAACCATCTCAGAATGGAAGACAACACTTTAGTGTAGTTCTTCTCCCTTTGCCTCAGCCAAATGGGGCAGAAACAGAAGGTATCACTTCACAGGAAAGGTGAATTCTAAACACAGGTATGTTGAAAACTAACATGATAAACTTGTCTAATCCTGCTTTGGACAGCAATTCTCCATTATGTAGATCTTCTCTTTCAGGGGGTTGTTAGAATGAAATAAGAGACTAGATGAGGCAAACTCTTTTGAGGAACAGTATGCTACTCTTAAAGTCCCTATTCCAAGATATGCTAGTGCAACCAATCTGGAATGGGATCCAATTAATTCTAATAATCAGACTAAATTGGGGACCATTGATCCACAGGATTAAGTCCAAACATATTTGCACATATCATGGCTTTCATCACCTGGTCACCTGAGTCCTGTCTAAATTGATAGTCTGATAACAATCGCTATTCCTCCATACCCTTTCTTTGCTTCCAGTTATGCTCAATTACTTCCATTTCTTCAATTTATGAGATGTATTTTCCTTTTCTTGACTCCATGATTTTTCAGTGGTATTTCTTTTGCCCTGGAAAGTCACTCTTTTACTCTTGGCTAAAGTAAGCTCCCTTGTATTCTCAATTCAATAGATGCCTTCTACCAAAGCTTTCCTGAATGACCACAGAGAGTTAAATACTTGTTCTTTTGGGATGACAAAAAAAATAAAATAAACATAAACATAAAAATAAACAACAAAGGCAGAAAAAATAAAGACAAACTTCTAATCACGAAGTGGCAATTATTTTTTCTTTCACACTTAGACGCATTAAAAATTATGCAACACTTCAAATACCAGGAAAAGTACAAAAACTAATTTAACACATACCTATGTCTCTATCACAGAGATTAAACATATGTTGACTTTTGGTTTTAAAGCTGGATTTTTTTTTTAAAAGAATCAATTATTACAGAAATAAAGCTCCATTCTCTCTCCTGTTCTTCTTCTAAAAGTAAGAAATGGAGTTGATGTGTATTGTTATTATGCATACATGCATGTTTCATATCTTTAATATATATTAATATATCCATAAATAATGTACATTATTGTTTTGAATCTGTATATAAATTGTATCATATGATTCACATCTTTTTGAACAGGAATTTTCACTTCACATCATGTTCATGTTTTTCCATGTTGATACAGATAGCTTTATTATTAGATAAATACTGAAGTGTAATTTATCATAGGAATAAAACCCCAATTTATTTTTTCATTCCCCTATGAAAGAGGAGTATTTCACACGTGGCATTTTTGCATGAAGTGCTACAATGAACATTTTCATGTCTCAAACATGATGGATGTTCAAGAGATTCTCCACAGGAGCTGTCTGCAAATGAAACTCCTATTCATAATGTATGACCACCATCAACTTTACTTCAAATTTGCAAAACTGGTCTCCAGAGTGATAATACCAATTTGGTGTGAATTGCCTATTCCTAACCAAAAACCAGTTCATTTTTTCCATTAAAATTATGGCTTTTACGCTACTTTGAAAAAATATAAGCACCCCTATGTTTATTGCAGCGCTAGCTGAGACTTGGAAACAACCAAAATGCCCATCGGTACAAGACCGGATTAAGAAACTGTGGTACATTTATACAATGGAGTATTACTCAGCCAAAAAGAAGAATGAAATCTTACCATTTGCAACAATATGGATGGACCTAGAGAATATTATGCTACGTGAAATAAGTCAGACAGAGAAAGACAAATACCATGTGATCTCACTTATACGTGGAATCTAAAGAATAGAATAAATGAGCAAACTAGTCAAAAACAGTCTCAGAGATATAGCAAAAAAACTGAGGGTTGCTAGATGGGAGGGAGATGGGGATGAGGGAGAAGGTGAGGGGATTTGAAAGCACAAATTAGTAACCACAATATTGCCACGGGGATACAAAAGACAGTTTGGAGAATATAATCAATAATGTTGTAAAGATTTTATAGGGTATCCGATGGACACTTGTGTTATTAGGGAGACCACTTCATGGATAGTGTAGATGCCTGACCACTGCACAGTGTACACCTGAAGCTAAAGCTGAATATAATGAATGTCAACTATAATTATATATACACACACACACACACACACACACACACACACACACACACATATATGGTCACAGGATGTGGAGTACAGCATAGGGAATAGTCAATAGAATTATAACAGCTTTATACGATGTCAGAGGGTAGTAGATTGGGGGAGGGGATTATCACTTCGTGAGGGGTGTACATGTCTAACTATTACATTGCTTTGTACACGTGACCCTAATTGTAAGAAAAATTTTTAAATGATAGCTTTTAATTATTAGTTTATAGGAGATTTTTTTTCTTTGCTTGCTTGTTTGCTAATATGTTGGAGGGGATCCTCTTTTATCATTTATATACTGTACTGCAAACATCTACTCCACGTTTGGGACTCTCACCTGAGATTACAGTGTATTGTCAAAAGAAGTAACATAAGATTTTATTTCCTTCTCTATGGATCTAATCAGACTAAGTAGGTTGCTCAAAATCTCACATAAGTATGTGAAAGAGCAGGGATTAAAATAAGTGTCATATTAAATCATTTAAATTTGCATTTGGATAAGGTCTTGCTGCCATCATCCACAGTATTTTAAATTTATCTATTCTATCTTCTGATTTTGATTTGGCCTGTACTATTTTTTTAAATGTTTATAGATACCATTAGGTACAGCACAGCAAGCCTTATAGCTTTACCAAATCGTGAAATAAAGAAACAGCTAAAAACTAGACTCTAGGATCATAATGTCCCAATTGTGAATCCTGACTGTTTAAGAATTAAATGAAATACATTAATATGAAGTGCTTAATAGAGTACCAGGTAATAGAAATGGCTCAATACATGTTAGTGTGGGGAGCCATGGTTACAGGAAACACTGAGCTTTACAGAATGGCTCGGTTTATGCTACCTGTTTCCTCCCCCTGAGGCAATTGTCTCTGCCTGCACCTGAGGGGAGCTTGAGCTTGTAAGCTGCTGAGGAATTTGGTGGGAGCGGCCAGTTGGACACAGAAGGCTGATGCCTATCAGGGCAATTGATAAGATAATTACTTGTGAGAGTTTCGGTGAATGTTGTATCCTCTATGTGAAAGTTAAATAATTTACATTTGTTATGTTAATACATACTTGCACGTGCTCAAACTGCTTATATGGGTGCAGTAAAATAAACTTAGTGTCTTCAGGATCACTGAAGTCCGTGATCGCCATCATATGTGAGAGTGTCTTTTATTCATTCCCACTCCCCCATTCGGGAACCTATCGACTTGTGGCGGCTGGCCCATCACATGTTAGCCATTACTATTCTTTATTAATGTAACACACTTTTTCTGGGCTGAACATATCACAATTAGGGAACAAAGATTCAAAACAAAATCTCAGGATATTTAGCGGAACAAATGACTGGTCACCAAAAGCTCAGCAAATAAAAGGACAAAAATAAATTCTTATTGATTACTTTTAAACATACCAGTTTCAACCAAGGAAGAGATAATATATCTTCAAAGGTCAGTGGTTGTTTTCCATATTGATTGAAATATTAACTGCAGTTTTGGAGAGTAAATTTTTAATTTTAATATGAAGATTTTATATAAATTATAAATTTTACATAAATTATAAATTTTATAAATTTAATGGAGAAAGATGTACAATGCTAGCACTAATGAAAAGAAAATGGAAGTAGCTACATTAATTTCACATAGACCCAGCTTCACACCAAGGAAAGTTGTCAGGGAAGAAGGGCATTACATAATAATAAAAGGGATACATCTCCAAGAAGACAACAATCCATAATGTGTATATATCTACAACAGAGAATCAAAATATGTGAGGCAAAAACTGATAGAACTGCAAGAGGAAATAGATGGAGAATTACAGTTGGAGAATTCAACATCCCTCAAACAGAAATGGACAGATCCAGCATTTGAACTCAACATTAAATGTATATAATAGACAGCTATAGATTACTATATCCAACAACATCCCTCTCAAGCTCACTGGGATCACTGCCAAGATGCACCACACTATGGGCCATAAAACAAATGTTAACAAATTTGAATTTTAAATACAGTGTCAGGGATTTGAGTGAAAGGCCAAAAGAAATCAGAATCTCCAGAATGGAACAAAAATTCAAAATGCCTTCACAAGAAACATCCACTGTGAAGGAACCCAGCAAAATAAACTCTAATAATAATACTGCAGTATTGGATTTCCGATCAAGATGGTAGAGTAGAAAAATGGTGTGCTCACATCCTCTCACAACCACATCAAAATTACAACTAAACAACAGAACAACCATCACTGACAATCGCCTGAAGTCTAGCTGAACCAAAGCCCTTCAACTAAAGACCTACAGAAGAAACCACCTTGAGACTGGTAGGAGGGTCAGAACACAGAATGGGTTGGTCTCACATCCGCATGTGACCATTAAAAACAGAAGGAATATCTCAGCTGCAGAGGTTCCCCCCACCCCCGATGAGCAAGGGGTCCCAACCACACAACGGGCCCCCAAACCCAGGGTTCTAGTGCCGGGAAAAGAAGTTCCATAACTTCTGGATGTGAAAACCAGTGGAGACTGTGGCTGAGTGAGACAAGGGTAGCTGGAGTCCCAGGTACTCCCCATAAAGGGCCCACACACAGACTTACTCACTGAGGGAATGACTGTCTCTCAGCTCCAGAGTTGGGATAGCAGCTTGAAAGACGCCAGGGATATATTGGGGAAAATTGAATTGTCTGGCTCCAAGAACAGGGATGGAGGGGCAACTTTCTCCTGGACGGAAGAACTGGCGGAAGCCACTGTTTCTTTGTTGAGCCCTTTCTACTCTTGGCGTGTAGACACCAGTAGTTGTCATATCTGAGTTTCCATCATCCTGGCTAATACTGTTCCCCCCACCCTAGTGATTCCCTGAGTCCCGGCCACACCCAATGTTGAGGCACAACCAAGCCACTTCCAGTGGCTTTTCCATACAAATAGCCTGTCATGGCTTATGCAGCAGACTTTCCCATCTCTCAAAGGTTCCCAAAACCCACACAAGGATCATCTGACTTTGGTGTGTCCCATACTTCTGGCTGATCAGCCCTAAGGCTGGCACTGGACACAGTCAGCTTCAGTTTGTGACATGGCCTCCCAAAGCACCAACAAACCCAGAGCAAGTGGTGGACTGCTTTGTGGCCCATGCCAGGTGGCCCTGGGCAGGGCACAGGATGAGGCTATAATTGGCCTGCAGCAGGAACCCTCCCAGGAGGCCCTGGGGCTGGTACACCCAGTAACCAGCTTCAGACTGAGCCAAAGCATCACCTGGCCCCCTCCGAGAATGACACACCCAAAGAGCAGACTGGGCAAGCACGAGAACCCTGCTAAAGAGAATCCTGCTCTGTAGGGTCAGGCCTTGCACAACAGTTCCTCCATTGTAGTCATGGCCAGGCCATGGTGTCAGATGGGTACTAGATTTATTAGGGTGGATAGATGGGAGGAACTTTGAAGGTCTGGGTGAAAAAAGTGAAGGGATTAAGAAGTACAAAATAGTAGTTACAAAAGTCATGGGGATGCAAAGTAAAACATAGGGAATATAGTCAACAAAATGGTAATAACTATGTATTGTGCTCGGTGGGTACTAGTCAGAGGGATCACTTCTTAAGTTACATAAATGTCAAATCATATGCTGTACACCTGAAATTAATATAAAATAATACTGAATGTCAACTGTAATTGAAAAATTTTAAAAGGGAAAAGGTTCAAATTTCCGGGTATAAAACAAGTAAGTCTGGGGGACATAATTTACAGCACAGGAAATATAGTCAGCAATATTGTGATAGATGGTATGGAGTGAGATGGTTGCTGGATTGTCATGGTGATCACTTCTTTATGTATATAAATATTGAGTAACTATGGTGTACACCTGAAACTAATATAATATTGTATGTTAGCTATATTTTAATAAAAATCTTCTAAAAAATAATACTGCAGTATCAAATACTTTGGTTATAATGAAAATCCCAAACTGTCAGTGTTCACCAGCTAAGTTCCCGGGTGTCAACACAAGAGATTGGGCTTCCCAGCAGCTGCAGACCAACTCCATCAAAAACTACTTTCAGCCATCCACCAAAAAAAGGGAAAGAAATAAAGAAAATCATGAAATTTCTTCATAGAAATCAGCAAGAATGGCAATGTCTTGTTCTCTTTTAGAACAAACTCAACCTGTTACACCCTCAATATGGAAAAATAAGGATTAGCATGTATCTCAGAATGAGCCTATGGGGAAAAAAACAGATAACCTATTTACAGCATAGATACAGATTTAAAATCCACTGTGACAAATTCTGCCCATAAATCTCTTTGTACAGAAAAATAAGATAAGAAAAAAGGAAAATTGATGATTTAGCCATAGGAAGTGACGTATTGGAACAGTTATTCAAGAACACAAAACCAGAGTTAGAAATTGAATATAAAGTTCAAAAACCAGAGGAAAATGTCAATATTAGAAAACGGCTAAGATTGGATATAGAAACAAATGGCTTTTGTAATGATGAAAGAAACCCAGACAGTAATAATATATCTTCATAAAAGGAAATTGAGAAAAAATATGAGCTCAAGAAAGAATTACAATGATAAGACTAAAGAAGAACCGTCTAACAATGACAAGCTTCAGGCTGATGCTAAGATGCTTCCAAGGAAGGTGCTATGATTGAATTTTTAGATCATTGGTAGTTAGTAACCATGTTTCCAGAAATGCATCCAGTGCAAATGATGATTGTATCAACTAAAGAATTTCAAGAAATTCAGAAAGGTCACATTTCCTGGATCAGAAAAACTTCCTCACATCACTGGAGGATCAGATCTAACAGCTCATCATGCTTGAAAGAATGCAGAATTAAAGGAGTCATAAAGGCAGGAAATGAGGTGCAAAACCAACATGCAAAAGAGTCTCTTGCTGATGATCTCTTTAGATACAATCCTAATGTAAAAAGTAAAAGATAACTGAAAATTTTATAAAGAAGTCACCGAAAAACATTTCCAACCAAGCATTTACTTCGTTTCCCCTGGGATATAAGTATATAGTATATAGAGGGGGTTTAAGTTATAAGTATTCTATGGCCTGAATTTGTTAAATAAAATGTGTACATTAACTACTTTTAGTTAAAATGTCTACTTTTAACTAAAAATTTTAAACTACTTTTAACTCCAAAAACAAACAATGTCTGCTCTCAAACCACAATGCAATTAAACTAGAAATCAATAACAAAAAGATAATAAGAAGGTCCCCAAATACTTGGAGACTAAGCAAGACACTTCTAGATAACACATGGGTCAAAGAAGAAAACCCAGGAAAAATGTTAAACTACTTTTAACTAAAAAAAAAAAAAAAAAAAGTATCAAAATGTGTGAAATGCAGTGAAAGCAGTGCTCAGTGGACTACACATAGCACTGAACGCATATATTAGAAAAGAAGAAAGATCAAAACTTAATTGTCTAAAATTCCATCTAAGGAAAATAGGAAAAGAAGGACAAATTAAAACAAACAAACAAAAAAACAGAATCAAGGAAACAAAGAAAATTATAGCAGAAATCAATGAACTTGAAAGTAGGAAATCAACAAAGAAAAACCAACAAAACCAAAAGCTGGTTCTTTGAAAAGATCAACAGAACCATAAACCTCTATCCAAGCTAAGTAAGAAAAAAATGAGAGGATACAAATTACTAACATCAGAAATGAAGAGGGAACATCACAGCAGATCTTATAAACATATAAAGGAATCCTATACTATAAACTCTATGCCCACAAATTTCATAATCTAAATGAAATGGACCAATTCCTTGAAAGACACAACCTTCCAAACTCATACAAGAACAGATGGACAATCTGAATAGGCTTATATCTATTAAAGAAATTGAATCAATAATTAATAATCTTCCAAAGAGAAAGCAACATGCCACGATGGGTTCACTTGTGAATTGTACCAAACATTTAAGGAAGAAATTATAACAATTCTCTATAATCTCTTTCAAAAATTGAACTGGAGGAAATACTTCCTAATTCATTCTGTGAGGATGGGAAATTAAAGGAAAACTACAGACCAATATCTCTTGTGAATATCAGTGCAAAACTCCTCAACAAAATAATAGCTAATAGAATCCAACAACATACAAAAATAATCATACACCGCCAGCAAGTCGAATCTATCCCAGGTATGCACGACTGATTCAACATTCAAAAATCAATTAATGTAATCCATATCAACAGGCTAAAGAAGAAAACTCACATGATCCCCATCAACAGATACAGAAAAGCATTTGACAAAATCTAATATGCATTCATGATAAAAAGTCTTTTAGTAAACTAGGAATAGAGAATTTCCTCAACTTGATAAAGAATATCTATTATAAATTTACAGCTAATATCATAGTTAATGTTCAGAAACTTAAAGCTTTCCAATTAAGATCAGGACTAAGGTAAGGATGTCTCCTTTCACCACTGCTTTTCAACACTGTACTGAATTCCTAGCTAATGCAATAAGAGAAGAAAAAGAACTAAAAGATATACAGATTGGGAATAAAAAATTAAAACTTTCTTTGTACACAGTTGGCATGATCATCTAGGTAGAATATGCCAAAAAAAAAATCAACCAACAAATTCCTGGAATAAACGACCAAAGAGCCCTTCGATAGATGATTGGATAAAGAAGATGTGGTATATATACACAATGGAATACTGTCTGCCATAAGAAAAGATGAAATAGTACCATTTGTGATAATATGGATGGATCTTGAAATAAGTCAGACAGAAAAAGTGCTAAGCAAAGTAAGTCAGACAGTAAAAGTGAAGAACCATATGATTTCACCGATATGTGGGATATAAAACTGAAAACAACAAGAGAACAAGACAAACAAATGAGGGAACAAAACCTCACAGACACAGACAATAGTTTAGTGGTTACTAGAGGGTAAGGGGGTTGGGGGGTGGTAGATGAAGGTAAAGGTGATCAAATATATGGTGATGGAAGGAGAACTGACTCTGGGTGGTGAACACACAATGTGATATATAGATGATGTATTACAGAATTGTACACCTGAAATCTGTGTAACTTTACCCACAATTGTTACCCCAATAAACTTTAATTTAAAAAAAACTCCTGGAATAACAAATGATTACAGTAAAATAGCAAAATATAAAGTTAATATACAAGTCAATTGCTTTCCAATATACCAACAGTGAATAAATGGTATTTAATATAAAACACACAGTACTATTTACTTTAGCACCCCCAAAAATGAAATCCTTAGGTATAAATCTAACAAAATATGTGCAAGATCTATATGAGGAAAACTGCAAAACTCCAGTAAAAGAAATCAAAGAAGAACTAAATAAATGAAGAGATTTCACTGGTAGACAGATTCAGTATTTTCAAGATGTCAGTTCTTTCTAACTTGATTTATACATTCACAATGCTATTACAATCAAAACACAATCAAAACAAGTTATTTTTGTGGATATCAACAAACTGATTCTACGGTTTATTTGGAGAGGCTAAAGATGCAGAATAGCTAACAAAATATTGAAAGAGAAGAACAAAGCTGGGAGACTCAGAATGTCTTACTTCAAGTTTTACCATAGTGCAATATTGGCTAAGGAACAGACAAATACATCGATGGAACAGAATAGAGAGCCTAGAGATAGACCTACTTAAACATAGTCAGCTGATCTTTAACAAAGGAGCAAGGACAATACAATAGAGAAACGGCAGTCTTTTTAACAAACGGTGCTGGAACAACTGGACATCCAGAGGCAAAACAAAAAAAGAATCTAGACATACAGACTTTACACCTTTCACAAAAACTAACTCAAAATGGATTACAGACTTTAAAGTGAAATGCAAATAATAAAACTCCTAGAAGATAACATAGGAGAAAATATAGATGACCTTGGGCTTGGTGATGACTCTTTTCAGCTATACCACCAAAGGCATGATCCGTAAAAGAAACAATAGATAAGCTGGATTTCCTAAAATTAAAATTTCCTGCTCTGTCAAAGACACTGTCAAGAAAATAAAAAGACAAGTTACAGAATTGGAGAAAACATTCACAAGATATGTCTGATAAGGGATAGTTATCCAAAATATGCAAAGAGCTCTTAAAGATCAAAAATCGGAAACCAAACAACTGATTCAAACATGCGTCAAGGACCTTAACAGATACCTCACTAAAAAGATACACAGATGACAAATAAGCCTACCAAAAGAAGTTCCACATCATATGTCATCAGGGAAATGCAAGTAAAAACAAGATACCACTACACACCTACTAGAATGACAAAAATTCAGAACACTGGTAATCCCAAATGCTGACGAGGATGTGAAGCAACAAGAAGTTTCCTTCAGTGCTGGCACGAATACAAAATGGTACAGCCTCTTTGGAAGACAGTTTGTCAGTTTCTTATAAAACTAAACATACTCTAATCATAGGATTCCAGCAAATGTACTCCGTGGTGTTTACCCAAATGAACTGAAAAGTTATGTCCACACAAAAACCTGCATATAAATGTTTACAGCAGCTTTAATTATAATTGCCAATACTTGGAAGCAATCAAGATGCCCTTCAGCAGGCGAATGCATGAATAAACTGTGATACACAGACAGTGTAATACTAGTCAATAATAAAAATAAACAAGCTATCAAGCTATAAAAAATATGGAAAAAACTTAAATGCATATTAATAAGCAAAAGATGCCAACCTGAGAAGGCTACATTCTGTATGATTCCATATGACATTCTGGAAAAGACAAAACTATGGAGACAGTAAAAAGATCAGTGGTTACCAGGAGTTAGTGGGAAGTGAGAGATGATAGGTGGAGCACAGATGATTTTTAGGGCAGTGAAACCATTCTATATGATACTATAATGGTGGATATGTCATTACAAATTTACCCAAATCGGTAGAATGTACACCTTGAGTACACCTTTGATGACAATGGTATGTCAACATAGGCTCATCAATTGTAACAAATGTATCACGTTGGTGGGGGCAGTCCACAGTGGAGGAGGCTGTGCATATGTGGGGACAAGGGGTATATGGGAACCTTGTACTTTCCCCTCAATTTTGCTGTGAACCTAAAACTGTGAAGTTCGTTAATTTAAAAAAGTAATCACATTCTCTTCTATCTAAGCAGTCTTGCTCACCGAAATACATATTAACAACCAATCACATAAATGCAGTAATCTTCAGAGCCTCCACAAGTAAATGCTGGTGACTAGATTTCAAAATTCACTTCCTCATATATCAGTGAATTGATTTCTTTCAACTTGTTCAAAATGCTTGTGTGCCAGGAAAAGTCTGCATTTTATAAATTTTCATTCATGAAATTAAATAATTTGCAAATCATCCAAAACTGTGTTAAATTCACTGAGTAAAATTCTAAAAATAGCAAAATACCTCATTTTTAGCAGATATTAAAGAACTTTAAATTTCGTATGTAAAAAAAATAGCCTTAATCATCCAAGTTCCAAATAGACTGAATAATGTAGATGATCAGAGTATTTTAGAAGTTCAATTATTTTTTAAAGAACAAAACAAACAACTCATTATTTACATCTGCCTAAATTGTAAGTTGCGACTAATTTCTAATCTTAGTAATTATTACTATTAACTATTGCTATTCAAGGGTTAACAAAAATCAACAATTCCTGACAAGCCTGAAGAAGGAGAATAAGAGAAAAAGAATATCCCTGTATATATAGGATCAAATTTCTGAGACAAAAATTTGTTCTTCTCTCTCATGCATTCACCAGGTAATTACTGAGCACTTAAATAGTACTAAGCACTGGAGAAGGCATCAGAGATGCAAGGACCATCAAACCTCTGACTTGTCAGCATTTATTTCTGGTGAGGAAACAAATACTTTTCAAAATACGTAAATACAGAAATAAAGTACTTTTGTACAATAAAGAAATAAGCAAGACCATACTTCATTTAGAGTGGTCAGGAAAGCCCGTCTCAGGATGTGATATCTAAACTATGTCCTGAAATCTGAAAAAACACCAGACACAGCAAGTGCTCAGTGTGAATAGTTACGGGCTGATCAAAGTTCAATGCCTTGTTGCAGGAAAGAACTTAGGGTCTTTAGGAAACAACTGAAAGCCAGAGCATAGGAGTGAGAAGATTATCCATCATGACATGATGCAGAAGAGGTAGATAAGTCCAGATAGTGTAGGGCCCTCACACGCCTTGGTAAGCAGTAGTTCGGGTTTAGCTCTAAACACAGTAGAAATCTATTGTAGAGTTTTAACCTAAGAGTAACATGTTACAATTTACATTTTACTTCATTTTGGCAGTTTAGAGGGTTATATTCTATGATAGGGTGCAAACACAGATGCTATCACAATGGTCCAACAAGAGATAGCAGCTTGTTCTAGCTTGGTAATAATAGAGATGAAAACAGATAGCCAAGGGGCGGCCGGATAGCTCAGTTAGTTAGAGCACAAGCTCTTAACAACAAGGTTGCGGGTTCAATTCCCACATGGGATGGTGGGCTGTGCCCCCTGCAACTAAGATTGAAAATGGCGACTGGACTTGGAACTGAGCTGCGCCCTCCACAACTAGACTGAAGGACGATGACTTCGAGCTCATGGGTCCTGTAGAAACACACTGTTCCCCAATATTCCCCAATTTAAAAAAAAAAGCCAAATTCTAGAGAAGTCTTCACCCACGTATCATGGGGAAATTATCTTTAAAAGAATTAATGCTATGAATCATATATTTAACTATATGGTGAAGTGCAGTGAAAAGAGAGACCTGATTTAAATCTCAGTAGGAATCTCAGCATGGTTTTAGCCTAGATACTTTACACAAGTTACTTAACAGGTATGAACAACAGTTTACTCATTTATAACATGGGAACAGCAACACCTACATTTCGCAGAAGAGTGACGAGGTTTAAGTAAGGATGTTCGCAATCTGCCTGTGTATTTTGTTCATACACAGATGCTCTACAAATGTTAATATGCAACCCCACCTCTTTAGTAACAGCATTTTCTAAATGGACTGAATGGAAGAGATATTTAATACTGAGGAATGCATTTCTGATGGTGGAATCTCAAGCATCAGAGTACAGGAGATATTTTGAGGTAGGAAAGCATTCCCCTAAAACCAACTGTTTACCTCACCAACTGGGACATAATGGAGCCTTCATATTACTGTAAATATTTATGACAAATTTGATCTTCAGAAAAAATAAACAATTGTGTTGATAAATTCTAGTCAAAATACAAAGGTAGTTAATACAATCCAACTTCAGTAAGAAACATTAATTTCAACTACTCTAAAGCTTACTATGGAATAATATAACACTAAGTATTTTATTAAGCAACAATTATTCTTACACTAACATAACTATATTTACAGAAGGGAAAAATCAGAACAGGATTTTCATTACAGTAAATGTTAGAATAAATTCTTGCAACAGCTAGGTTTAAATTTGCCATTTAAAATTAACACTTAAAAGTTGATGTTTGCTTATTTGCTATACAGAATGCTTTTAAGACTCACTACCATTGACACTGCACTTATAAATGCTTCATTCTATGTAGTGGGACTCAATATAATTAGTGTCAAGGCTTATCTAACTTTGGTCTTTTAAGAATTATTGAATTTTCAACATTTGAGACAGTAAAAATTTTTCCTCTACCTTGACATACTCCTGAATTTCCTAGGATTTTCATTCATTTTAATTGATTTCAAACTAAATACATTATGTTTTCTGAAAAGTAGGAGATATACAGAGGAAAAATTAGTATGATTTTTCAGAAAAGAAAAAGTATTCCCACCCAGATAAATACCATAACACATACTGAAAAAAGTGTTTCTTTACCACACTAGCTGATTTGTTTTTTCTACATAGCACTTCTTTTTCCAGTTTGTTTACTTGGAGAATAGAATAAAAAGATAACAGAGAGAACACCTGAGGCACAACATGCCTATATTGGTTAAGACAACTTACCCTAAATAATAATTAGTATAAGGGAGGAAGTTGAGGGCTCAGGCAGGCATTAAAAATCTATTCTTCAAGGCATCCCAGATACTTGTTTTATCCATGGTTAATATTCAGCTGAGGCACACCAATATGGCTAACTGAGGTTTGCATGACAAGGTATCTGTTCCAACTGCATTGGGCCCATGCTATACCAACTGTTAAATATTCTTACTGTCACTTACACTATATAGTCTCTTGGCCCAGGATTACACCCAGTTGCCTGGACTCTCCCTCACGGGCTCTTGATTTGGGACTTCCACTTATAGTTCACTCTGTGTGTATCTTTACATATATATGAATGCTACCTAGGCCCTGTCCACTGAAGTCACGCAAAGAAATTAGATTGTTAGTTTCAGTGCATTTCTATAGTTCTTTATTAACATTTGGGATGTGCTTGCAGATTTCAGAGTACCCAACCAAGTAGAAATCATATTAGAAAATGGTGAAAGAATAGATAAAGACACTAGACTGAGGTTCAAATCCTGGTCTTTCTCTTTAATTAACATTTCGGAGTCTTAGATTCATCATCTGTAAAATGTAAACCAGTCTATTTACCTCACATAACGGTTGTCTGAATTAAATGATACACTGCATGTCCTAATATCCATGTACTACACATTAAATGATCAAAACATGCCTATTGAATTTGGATCTATTCACTATGAAAGACATGGTTTACATTTCTGGGTTCACAATTTTTTAAAAAAATTAAAACTTTAAAGGGCAGGGGCAAAGCCACAATTAAAAGTTTTAAAGAAAAGACCTAAAGGAATTGGTATCACTTAACCTAAGGAAAGGAAAGAGATCACAATTTAATTGGCCATTTTCTAAATAAAGAACAAGGGAAGAGAGTGGGTTAAGATGAAGGACCAAGAATTTTGGCTAAAAAGAATTTTAAGAGCACATTATTAAAAATTAGAAATTAGCAAGATATGAAATATGTGCATAAATAGTTTCCGGAATGGATTGATTACATCAGTAGGTAATAATGATCTTATCTGGAGACTAAGCAATCTCTCAAATTTGTTGTAGACAACGAATTCCAAGGATATGCAGGAAAAGCTGGCAATCACAAAACTGAAGTCCTTAGTAGCTTCTTCTAAGATTTCATATAGCTTAGGAAAAGCCACTTCAGAAATTGGGCCTCAATTTCCTCATTTGCAAAATTAGAGGGTATGATTGAGAGTCTCTCTTAGCTATAAAAAATATGATTCTCATTTAATATAGTTAATGGCTGACATATATGGCAAGAATACAGAAGGTAATCTAATGGAATGCATCAATGACTACTTATGGTGAGGCAGAGAAATGCGATGGCATTATTACAATGCAGTAAATTACTACTTTCATGTTGTAAATAGTATCCCAAGTAGTCTGAAATTTTCTAAGCAGCTTGACAAGATACTTACAACAACGAAATAGCCTAACTATCTAGGTTACTATTCGTGGAAGCATAATCAAGTAACAATTATACATTCTAATGCATGGTACCAGTTAACTTTTGAAGGTCATTTTTAAAAAACAGCACAGACATATGTGACATTGTGTTTTGCGTATGAGAATAAAAATAGTTGAATTGTTAGACCATATGGAAATTAATGGTGAGAAGAAAAGATGTTTGGCTGTAGAGGGATTAATAAATTCATTACAACATGCCAACCATGTACTCTAGATAAAGAAGATATATTTTATATTCTTCTATTCAGTAAAGCTTCATCATACAAGCACTTGATATTTTCACTTAAAAATTAACTCACCATATAGAAGAATTTTATGAAATATGACATGAAACTTAGTGATTCAGAGCTGCCTACTTCCTCAAAGGAACCGTGCTAACATACAACAAAACATGGATGAAAAATATGTAACTTTGGACATCTTACTTATTATATATGCAAGTTAAATTCAATTTTCAGTATCATATTCTGACATCTATAAATAAAAGCATTTAATTTTGAAAGGTTTTCCTTATGGTCACCAAAACTGAGAACTTAAATATTTCCCACATGAGATCATCATTAGACTTTTCCAGATTATTTAATTTTTAACTTCAGGTACATGAATAATACTTTTTGGAAAAAACCATAAATGCCCTTATCTTACTCTCTCTTCCCCTAAAAAACCTAAAAATTTTGTATATAAGAAAGTTTCCTTTGAAAACATTTGCTTCACAGTGGCCAATTCAAAAGCAGGAAGAAGGCTCAATGAACATAGAATAAGTAAATTATACTGTTTACTTGATGGAGGAAACAACGCAACAAATGACATATTTTAAATCTCATTATGAGCAAGTCATGGTAATTACCCTCAAAAAAGTTCTAACACTATGCATCAAAAAACAGCACACTTTTACAACATGCACAGATCCTATTGTTACACAGTGGAACTTACCGTCTTGGTTAGAAAAGTGAGCATCTGAGACAGAGACAACTTCATCTGTTCATTTATTACGTGTGCTCTTATAATCTTATCATCAATAAGTAATATATTTCACTTACTCGTAAAAGAACATTTTTCATTTAAGTTTGTAAATTAAATATCTACAAAACTGAACCTTTTAATTGTTTCAATTCTTGAGTACATGAATAAATACCAAAATGACTGGGAGAAAGAATAAAACAAAACACCTGTTACTATATTCACTGTTATCCATTTACAAATGTCTAAAGCCTTAAGAATTTTCTGAAAATGCAGAGAGAAGATATGCAGTTGTAAAACTAAACTATACATTGCACTTTGTACTGTATTGAACACATTAATTTCTCTTTCTTAAGTCATTCATAGTCCAATTTCATTTCAAAATTGTACAGGTATCTTTCTGTGGATTCTATTAAGCAATGTGAGAAAACACATGATAGAAACAAAGTTAATAGTGAACTTAAAATAATTCTAATTGAATTTTATGTGAAATGGAGAACACATCCACAAAATTACCTGACAAGCAATGTGCACGAGGTAGACCAGCTCTTTAGATTCACAGCCATTTTTCGTTACATCATTCTGTTCTTCTGAAAGTGAAAGCTGTATCAAAGAAGCAAGGGAAGAAGAGAGGGAGTCAGTATTGAGGAACAAGAATAAACTAAGTATTCAGTAATACTCAGACCCTCACATCAATTTAATGTAAGATATGCTTCATAATAGAACGCTACCGTTTAAGGCAGATAAATGAAGAAATCAGGATTTTATTATTTAAAAAGAAAAAAATGTGTTTCTAAGAATTGTCTTTGTAGCTTATATCTAAATCAACACAACAGCATAACAGCAGCAAATAAAATACATTCATTCCAGAGCATGTGTTCACTTCTTTAATTTATAGCACACAGGCAAAAGGAAGGCATTAAGGTGGGCACTGAGAGACAGCGTGACTAACGGGTTTAACAGAGCTCAGGCTCTATTACAGAGATTGCAAACTGGCAGCCCAGAAAACAGGCTGGCTCTGCAGATGTTTTATTTTAGGTTCACCATATAGGTCTAAACATTGGATTTTATTTGAACCATCAGCTAACATTTATTTAAAAACTGAGTGATTTCATATGAAAAATACAGATTTCTGACTTCTATTGAAAAATCAGGAAATCTGAAATTTGGACCCATATTCTCATATGGGCAACAACTGGCTAAAGCTGAGAAGTGACTAACCCCTTTAAATATGGCATGTGTTCTCCAAGAACTCTGCCACAGAACTGATTACTCTAATTTTTTCACCAGTGTCTAGGCTGAATGTTAGCCTTCATTCATCATGCTGCTTCCTTTGTTATTTTCTATACCCTACTCAATGTACTCATTTATCATACATAGTACCTGCCCTAACTAGAGATGTGAATTTGCAACCTCTGCTCCAGAGACAGAAAACCCTCAGTCAAAAGTGTCACTAACTGGTTGTATAATATTGACCTTCTTACTCAATCTCTCAACTGAAAAATGAGGATGATATAATAACACCTATTCTCAAGTTTGTGAGTATTAAATGATATAGTGCATTTAAAGTGTTCATCAAGGTGCCTGGCACTCGGTGAGTACTTAATAAATATTATGTCATTACAGTTAATATTATAAGAAATGTAAGGTTGATGAAGATATATTGTTTTATAAAGCAGTGTCACTTTAAGTGTTAAAAAAAATACCACCTGATATTAAGAGTTTACAAGAGATAACGATCATTCTACACTAGACAAAATAAGTCAGAATACCTACAAAATCATAAGTTTTTTTAAGTCAAAAAAATAAAAATTAAGGGTGAAACCTATATGAACTAGGTTGCAGAAGGCGACAAGACTTTCATGAGACAAAAGAGATTCATGGATGTGCCCGGATGCCTGGCAAAGATAGAAGAGGATAAAGACTCTGCCTTAGGCAAGATAAGGTAAAACCAGCCAACCCCTGAGTTGCTGCATGTGGACTGGAGTAATAAACTAAAGTTCAACGACTACCTTAAAATAGACATGGACCCACCAACTGATTCCCGCATGTACTCACCAAGTGCATAAGGTAGCACACCTAAGACTGGTGAAGAGCTGCAGAACTGACAGAGATGAGCTTGTGCAGTCCCCCAAGCACAAGGCAGCTAACGGCTACCGATGGGCCTCAGGCCAATAAAACTGAGATAGGGCAGAGCTGAGATAGGGCAGAGCTGAGATAGGGCAGAGCTGAGACAGACATCTCTGAGGCACTCAGGACATTCAACAACTGAAGGAAGTTGGTGGCACAGAAAAGCTGAGGAAAACCCCACAGAGACAACCCAGGGCAGTTATACACCAAGATGTGGGGTAGAACAGAGTTCTCCTTTGGCACAGAAAGCTGGAGAAAGGACTGGAGAGCAAAGAGAACTAGCAACCAGGTGGCAAAGCAGAGATAAAGAGCATGTGCGCTCTACCAGTTCAGAAACTTGGTGGGCTTAGCAGTAAAGCACAAAAAGATCTTCAGACATCTCACCAATTTTCAATTCTCCCTGATGGGAAAAAACAAAAACGAAAAAAAACAACCTCCTGAACTTACACTCAAAATATTTAAAAGTAATGATAAAAGCAAACTAAAGCTGCCACAAAGGCCAGATCTACATAAGCTATAGGTCAACTTGATTCAGTCCCCCAATCAAATAAGACTAACATAATCTAACATAACTATCTAACAGACTAAAAGAAGAAGGGATAAGCCCGTTTCTGGAGAAAAATATTTATTGACTTTACATATTTGGCATATGAAAAACACATTAAGAAACAAGAAACTGTGATCCATGGTAAAGAGAAGAAATAATAAATCGGACACAGAAATGACCCGGAAAATGAAATAACAAAGAGAACATAATTATGATAAAATTTCTAAAATTTATTTGACAAGATAGTATGTAAGAATACATGGGAAAATCTACCAGAGACTGAAACTATAAAAATATTCAAACTAAAATGCTAGAAATAAAAACTGTCAGATATTAACAGCAAACTGGACATAGTGCATGAAACAATCAGTGAACTTGAAAACAGATCATTAGAATGTATCCAAGAGAAAAACATTAAGAATGATCAAAAATAACAGTACATCTGAGATCTCTGAGAGATCACCAGACAACCACATGTACCAGAAGGAAATTAAAGAGAAAATAAAGCAGAGAAATATTTGGGGAGACATCAGAAGAGAACTTTCTAAAACTGGTAAAAGATATCAATTAACAAATTCAAGAAAACTTCATGAACCCCAAATAGGATAAATTTTAAAAACCAATACTAGGCATATTATAATCACACTTTTGAACAACAAAAATAAAGACAAAACTCTTTAAAATAGGCAAAGAAAAAAACATTACATAAAGAGGAAAAATATAAATGACAGCTGAATTCTCATAAGAAAGAGGACAGAAGAGAAACATCTTTAAAGTGCTGAAGAGTGTCAATTCAATATCCCATGAAAATAACCTTATGGAATTTAAGAAACATAAGCACATTTACAAATGACAAAAGCTGAGACTCTGTCTCCAACAGACCAGTGCAAGAAAAAAAGTTTAGTTTCTTTTACAAATGACAAAAGCTGACAGACTCTGTCTCCAATAGACCAGTGCAAGAAAAAAAGTTAAAACAGTTTCTTCAGGTTGAAGGGAAATGGTACCATATAAAAACCCAGAACTGTAGGAAGAAATAAACAATACCAGAAGAGATAAGTGGTTAAATAAACATAAAACACCTAGTCACAACAATAACAGATAAAGCAAGTTTGAGAATATCTTAATAGTTCTGAAAAAAGAAAATAAATTAACCTACATTTATTCATACCAAAAAACTACCAAAAAAAAAAAAAAAAGACCAAAAAAATATAGTATTTTCTGATAAAAACTTAAGTTCCCACCAACAAATTCGCAATAAAATAACCTTCTAAAACATGTACTTAAGAAAAGGATTCCAGGGAAAAAAACCAAGATGTAAAGTAGAAACACTGAGCAAAGAATTTAGCAAATAAGTATTTCATCTAAACAAATTTTAACTGTATAACAAAAAAATGATTATAGGAGATAAAGAGATGGCACTATAATCCTGGGCAACACCCGCATGGAAGACAAAGAGTGATCCCAGTTAAAACACTCTAAGTACTGGTATTGCTTGAGAGGAATAGATATATTAATAAACTTTAGGCTGAAAATAATGTATTCAAGTTAAAATTTTAATGGTAGTCATTAAAAGAATAGAAAAATCACATGTAATTTCTAAACTATAAGGAAAGGGATACAATTTTAAATGCTAATAACTGAAACAGAAATTAAAAATAGAAGTAAAATGAATCTTCCTATGCAGAACTGGAGGGCAGAAGGGGGAAGGAAAGAGCAAACTTCCAAATTAAGGCAAGGAGACAGGGAGGAAAAATAAAATTAAAAGCAAAGGAAGATAGTCAATGGTGTCAACAAAATGGTGGAATAGGCAGCTCCAAATTCTAGTCCATCCACAGAAACATGGAGAAACAAGCAAAAACTCTCAGAATCAACTTACAAAAAACAAAACAAAACAAACAAACAAACAAACAAAAAACCATGAGAAGACGGAATCAGGAAAAAGCCAACTTAAAAACTGTAGGAAAACATTGTAGTATTTGTACTTGCTCTTGCTCCAACACCTCCCTAACTCAGCAGCACTGTTGAAAATGGCAGCCCTCGTTCCCAAGTGTGGGACCGTGGTCCACGGGCCAGAAGGAGTAAAGATAGGAGTACAACTATTGTGTTTAGCTGTCCTGATCTGGTGACTACCTGAAAAACTGACGCAAGATAGAAACCTCTGCTTCACTGAACTTGGAACTGACTCTGGGGAAAAAAGCAGCAACATTTTAAAAAATATATTGTAAACTAAACAAGAAACCTGCAGCCACCTGCAGCAAAGGATTATAGTTAAGACATAAAATAGCTTAAATCCTAGGAAGGAAAGCTCAGGGGAGAGGTTCTTTGTGAAATTAGGGTATTCGAAAGTGCCTGTGTATTCTGGGGCATTTAGAAACCCATGAACATGTCCAGCATGGGACACACACGCACACACGAAAGATATAAGAATATCTTAATCTTTAACCTCTAACTAATCTTTAGTGTTGAATGAGTGTCCTAACACAAAAGCAATGTGCAAAGACTGTAGAAAGTGGCTTTTTGTTTGTTTTATTGTTTTATTTTTAACTCCTAGCATTCAAGAATTCCCTGAAAAACCATTACTTGAACACAAGCTAAAAGAAGAGAGACTTTAGTGAGCAGCCATGACAGAGAATAAAGACTTTGTAAAAACACTCTGGAAAAGCTACTAAACAAACAGACAACTACAGCCTTCGTGAACAAAAACAGCAAACCTATAGAAAAGGGTGGAATCTGATTTCCAGGATTACCACATTATAGTATTCAAATGTTCAGTATGTAACAACAACAAAAAATCACAACACATACAAAAGAACACAGGAAGACATGAGTCATTCACAAGAAAAATTAAAAATAAAACCACAGAAACTACCCCTGAGAATCCAGATATAGGAGTTAGCACAGTTCAAATGAACCATCTGAAATACACTCAAAGAGCTCAAAGAAACCACAAAGAACTAAAGGAAAGCAGGAAAACAATGTATAAAAAATGAGATATCAATGAAAAGAACTAAGAAAAAAAAGACTCAAACACAAATTTGAGGGATGACAAATAAATAACTATAACTAAAGCAAAAATTTTACTAAAAAGGACCAGCAGCAGATTTGGGCAGGAAGAGGAATTAGCTTACATAAAGAAAGGACAAATTAAAGTATACAGTCCAAAAATTAGAAAGAAAGAGGAATTTTAAAAAGTGAAAAGTGCATAAGGGACCTGTAGGATACCATCAAGAGGAACAAAACGTGCGTTATGGAAATTTCAGAAGAAAAGAGACAGACATAAAGAGATCACATGAGGAGTGATACCAGGAACAGGGAGGAATAGGAGAATACCAACTCCAGATCCCTTCACAAAAATAAGGATTAGTAACTATCCATTAACAAGAACGCCTTTGGGAAAATACTAGAACACATGGGGTAAGGCCACAGCAAACCTTGGAGTAAAAAAATTGAAAAAAGTTGTATTTGACGGGTAAGAGAAGTGGTTTCACTTTGACTGCATTGCCTCTCTCGGGCCAGCAGAGAATCACACTAAGAGGGACTCCCTGGAAATATTTCTCCAGTAGGTTTTTTGTTTTCTTTTGTTTTTGTGGGTTTTTTTAAAGCCCAAGATGGATATCTGGCTTCCCCAGTATTTGGGAGCAAACCTCAGGAGGCCCACCTCTGTCTTGCCTCAACGGGGAAATGGCAGAGGTATGCCCCTTGAAGTCACCTAGTAACAAAGGGGGACAGGGCACAGAGCTACCAGTGAATGAATCTTGGAAGTGGCACCGTGTTCTTGCTGGTGACCTTGCCCAACCAGAGGACTCAGCCAGCAACTCAACCCAACCACAGAGCCAAAATGGTGGCATGTAAGACCAGGGACACAATCATTATTTCACATCGTTTGAGTCCCCAATCAACAGACCAGCCAACCACGGAACAGTCAGTGACCCTAACCAATTGCTATGACGAACTACAGCAACACCCAACTGCAAGGCACTGCTTGCAGCCCTGCCCAGCCTGGGAATCTGGGCAGTGATCACTCCTGATTGGCAGCCCTGCCTGGATGGGGAATCCAGCCAGTTACCCCACATATGTGAATGGCATGGCCTACAGGTCCCAACCTACCGTCACAAAGCCAAGCTTGCGACCCCACCCAAATGTACAGAACAGCCTTCAAGCCTCACCCAATCATGGAGCCCAGTCTGCAGCCCTGCCTGAACACCAATTCATTCAGAGGCACCGAATGATCAGGGAATATAGCCTGTAGCACAAATGACCTGACCAGTGATGATTATAGAGCCCAGCAAGTTACAGCCATAGGTAAAGAAGCCTAGAAAGCGGTCCTGCCTGACTGTGAAGTCCAGCCAGAGACCCCATCTGACCTCAGACAATAGGCAGCAGCCCATCCACCAAAAACCCCAGCAGCAAGCCCCACCTTCCTTGCAGACACTACCAGGTGGCCCACTCAAAACCACAAGTGGGGCTGACTGATGAAAGTCTTTCCCTACCAAAACAAACCTGTAAAGACTAGAACACAACCACTTCTGCACCTGTGCAGACAGGAATGCAAGCACATAAAGATAATAAAATATCAGGGAAACATGACACCACCAAAGATAACAAATAAAAATCCAATAACAGGGGCCAGCCCCGTGGCTCAGGCGGTTGGAGCTCCCTGCTCCTAACTCCGAAGACTGCGGGTTCGATTCCCACATGGGCCAGTGGGCTCTCAACCACAAGGTTGCCAGCTCGACTCCCGCAAGGGATGGTGGGCAGCGCCCCCTGCAACTAATGATTGAACACGGCACCTTGAGCTGAGCTCCCGGATGGCTCAGTTGGTTGGAGCGCAGGCTCTCAACCACAAGGTTGACAGTTCAATTTCCCACAAGGGATGGTGGGCAGCGCCCCCTGCAACTAATGATTGAACATGGCACCTTGAACTGAGCTCCCGGATGGCTCAGTTGGTTGGAGCGTGTCCTCTCAACCACAAGGTTGCTGTTTCAACTCCCGCATGGGATGGTGGGCTGCGCCCCCTACAACTAGCAACGGCAACTGGACCTGGGGCTGAGCTGTGCCCTCCACAACTAAGACTGAAAGGACATCAACTTGGAAAACAATCCTGAAAAAATACACACTGTTCCCCAATAAAGTCCTGTTCAGCTTCCCCAATAAAAAAAAAAAAAAAATCAAAAAAAGAAATCCAATACTGGATCCTAAAAAATGGAGATCTATGACTTGACAGACTAAGAACTCAAAATAATCATCTTAGAGAAGTCCAATAAAATACAAGAAAACACAGACAACTAAATGAAATTAAGAAAATAATACATGAACAAAATGAGAAGTTAACAAAGAAACAGAAACCATAAAAAATCATACAGCTAAAACACATAATGACTGCACAGAAAAAAATTAACTGAGAGCTTCAACAAGGCTGTAATGCTTAGCGTAAAACTGGATGTAATTAAGTGTTTTGATCATGGTGAATGAATGAAATAATGATATTGTGTGGGCAATGAATTTTTGGTTCTGGGAACGATCAAAATTTTTTCCACAAAAAGTAATGGTAATTGCTTCTTTATGCCATTTTTGCTTACAAAAGGTTTCGTAGAAAAGCTCTACTTTCAGATAGCAAGGGAACCCTGTACAAATTTTGTCAATCATACCTCAATAAAACCGGGGAGTGCGGCGGAGGGCGGGGGGATCTATGCAACAAGCAAAAGAGCCCCAAAATATATACAGAAAACACTGACAGAATCGAAGGGGCAAATAGATAGCTTTATGATAATAGTAGGAGACTTCAATACACTACTTTTAATAATTAACATCTTTTCATGCTTATTGGCAATCTGCACATCTTCTTTAGAAAAATGTCAATTCAAGTTCTTTGCCCATTTGTGAACTTTTTGTTTTGCTTTTTGTAGTTGTAAGAGCTCTTTACATATTTCAGATATTAATCCTGTATTAGATATATGATTTGCAAATATTTTCTCCCATTACACCGGTTGTCTTTCACTCTTGATAATGTCTTCTAATGACAAAACTTTTTAATTTTGATGAAATCAAATTTATCTATATATATTTTTTGCCTTTAATTTTGGTGTCACAAAGAAATCACTTGCCAAATCCAACGTCATGAAGATGTTGTTCTAAGTTTTATGATTTCGTGTTCACATTTAGATCTTAGATCCATTTTCAGTTTATTTTTGTATCATGGTTTAAAGTAAGGGTCCAGCATCATTCTATTGCATGTGGATATCGTTTTCCCAGCATCACTTGTTGAAAGCTATCTTTTCCTTCATTAAATGGACTTGGAATCTCATTGTAAATCAACAGGCCATAAAATCTGAGGGTTTACTTTGGGGCTATCTATTCTATTCCATTGGTCTATGCGTCTGTCTTATGCCAGAACCATACTGTTTAATTGTTAGCTTTGTGGTAAGCTTTGAAATTAAAAAGTATGAGTTCTTCAACTTTATTCTTCTTCAAGATTGTTCTGGCTATTTAGGGTCCCTTGAGAAGTCACATGATTTTAAGATGTGCTTTCCATTTCTGGAAAAAAAAAAATGTCACTAGGATTTTCACAGGATTACACTGAAGATCTAGATTGCTTTGCATAGTACTGCCATCTTGGATTGGAAGACAATATTAAGTCTTCCAATCCATGAAATCAGAATGACTACATTTATCAGGAATTCTTTAAATTCTTGCAGCTTTCTGAGTACAAGTAATTCACCTTCTTAAGTTTATTCCTAAGTATTTTATTGTTTTTGATACTACAGTAAATTGAATTATTTTCTTAATTTCCTTTTTCAGATTCTTCCTTGTTATAGAAACATAACTGATATGTTACATTTTATATTTTACATGATATATTTTACATTCTGTAACTGTTGAATTTATTATTTTTAGGCGTTTTCTTGTAAAACCTTTATAATTTTGTACATATAACATTATGTCATTTATGAACAGAGACAATATTACTTCTTTCTTTCCAATCCAGATGCCTTTTTTTTTCCCTTGTCTAATTGCTCTTCCCAAGACTTCCAACACCATGTTGAACAGAAGTGGTAAAATCAGGCATTTTTATCTTGCTCTTGATGGTAGGGGAAATGCTTTCAGTTTTTCACCATTGGTATGATGTTAGCTGTGGGTTTTTCATATTCACTCTCTTAGTTTGTTGAGTGTTTTCATAATGAAAAGGTGCTAAATTTGTCAAATGATTTTTCTCCCTTACCAGAGATACACATGGGTGTTTTTTTTCATTCCGTCAGTTACTGTGGTGTATTACACTGATTATTTCATGTCTTCAATCATCATTGTATTCCTTAGTTTGTGTTGATGAAAAATTCTGGAGATAAATGGTGATTTTTGCACAACAACGTGAATGTATTTAATGTCAATTGAGTTGTACATATGAAATGATTTAAAAAGAAAGAAAACTCACCAGTCTACTTCATCTTCCCAAAAGCCAAAATCTCTCAGAAGTATCAAATTTAAAATGCAAAATTAAAAATGCACAACACACAGTGTGTAGCCATACAATGGAACATTGTTTAATGATAAAAACAATGAACAACTGATGCATGCTATGTCTTAAATAAACTTTGAAAACATTACGCTAAGTGAAAAAAGCCAGTCACAAAAGATTGCATATTGCATGATTCTATTTACATGAAATACCCAGAATAGGCAAACCCATAAATACAGAAAGTAGATAGTGGTTACCAGAGCTGTAGGGGGAGGAATAGGGGCCCGCAGATTTGGGAGGGAAAGCAAATGACTGATAAGGGGTACAGGGTTTCTTTTTGGAGTGAAAAAAATGTTCTAAAATTAGACTTTGGTGATAGTTGCACAACATTGTGAATATATTAAAAAAACAGTGAACTGCATAATTTATATCGGTGAATTTATGGTATATGAGATATATCTCAATCAATCTGTTTTAAAAGTGATTTTTTTAACTGTGAAGAAAATCACCATAATTTCAATAATCGATAAAATCTAATTTTAAATTGAAATTTAAAAATATCCCATTCACAACAGCAATCAAAACTATAAGGTACTTAAATTAACCAAACAAAAGCTGCAGAATATAGAGGAAATCACTAAACATTACCTAAAGATGTAAAGGAAGATAAAAATAATCCAAATAGGTTTGAAAACTCAATACGGTAAGTGCAATAATTATCCCTCTAGTAACCTATAGATTAAATGTAATTCTTGCAGACTGGTGCAGCCGTTATGGAAGGCAGTGTGGAGGTTCCTCAAAGAATTATGAATGGAATTGCCATATGACCCAGCAATCCCTCTCCTGGGTATCTACCCAAAAAATCTGAAAACATTTAGAGATAAAGACACGTGTGCTCCAATGTTCATTGCAGCTTTGTTTACGGTGGCCAAGACATGGAAACAACCAAAATGTCCTTCGATAGATGAATGGATAAAGAAGTTGTGGTATATATACACAATGGAATACTATTCAGCAGTAAGAAAAGATGATATAGGAACATTTGTGACAACATGGATGGATCTTGAGAGAGTAATGCTAAGCGAAACAAGTCAGACAGAAAAAGCGGAGAACCATGTGATTTCACTGATATGTGGTATATAAACCAAAAACAACAAAAGAACAAGACAAACAAATGAGAAACAGAAACTCATAGACACAGACAATAGTTTAGTGGTTGCCAGAGGGTAAGGGGGGTGGGGGGTGGGGGTGTGGGAGATGAGGGTAAGGGGGATCGAATATATGGTGATGGAAGGAGAACTGACTCTGGGTGATGAACACACAATGGGATTTATAGATGATGTAATACAGAATTGTACACCTGAAATCTATGTAATTTTACTAACAATTGTCACCCCAATAAATTTAATTAAAAAAAAACAAAAACATCCAGCCCCAGCTGCCATCACATGACTGCAAGTGAATGAGAGAATCCAAAGGAAACCAACAGAGAACTACCCCATCTGAGTCAACCCAAGGAATCATGAAATAATAAAATGGTTGTCATGTTAGGTCACTGAGTTTTGAGGTGTTTGTTATACAAAAGCAAACAGAAAGCTATTAATTAAAATAGTGTGATACTGTCAAAGGGACAGACTGTGGATCACAAAAGACAGACAAATAACGGACACACATATTCAGACACTGATAGATGACTGATTGGACCTTATTAACCACTGGGAAAACAAAATACTGCTAGTATTAGTCAATGGTCTAAGATAACTTTAAAAATAGATATCCAAACAATAATTCCAGGTAAATTAAACACTGAAGTGTGAAAATCGAGTTTAAAATGTAGAATAAGAACAAGAGCAAGAATAAAGATATAGGAAAATATCTTTATGCCCACAAGGCAAGGAAGAATTTCTTAGCTATTAGGTTGGTGCAAAAGTAATTGAGGTTTTGCGATTATTTTCAACTTTTTAAACTACAGTTATTTTTTGCACCAACCTAATAAAACATGAACAGCACAAAATAAAAGACTGATAAAATTGACTACATCCAAAATTTTAAAGTTATCGCAAAGGGGACACCATAAACCAAGTGGAAAGATGAGTTACCAACTAGAATAAAAATATTTGTAATACACGTTTGACAGATATTTTACCATAATATATAAGGAAAAATGAGATAAGTATATTAGCCTACACCAACATCTTGAAAAGTATCTGGAATTTAAGGATCACTAATTATTTTATACATAACTGAATAAACATTGTTTCACTAGAATAGAATACTCATTTTCAAAACTGAGTTTGTTATCTTTTGCCGCATGTTCCTTTCTTCCTCCTTAATTCCCAAAGTAAATAAATAACATAACCATTCAGACAGCTGACAGACTTGATCATCCTAGATTCCTCTACCACTGCGCCTCTCCATACAGCCTTTCTTTTTATATACGCAGGGTCAAGCTCTACTCTCAGCCTTTGATTCCTTCATATCCACTGTCTCCCAAAACTTGCCTCTCACACCTGTCCCTCTTTTCCCATCTCCACTACTACTTTTCTGGTTCTGGGCCTCACACAAATGGTCTAGATCAGGGTTGTCCAAACTGCGGCCCACGGGCCAACTACGGCTCGCGATCCATTGTTATTTGGCCTGCAGCAAATTCCAAAAATATATTTAGTTTACTTAAATAAACCAGGTGAGGCAATACGTACTTCACCTCGAGTGAGTGGCCGGGCTGTTTGTGTATTTTACCACATATGGCCCTTGGTAAAAACTGTTGAAAAAAGTTTGGACTCCCCTGGTCTAGATGATCGCAGACTGGATGATTATAGTAGTCTTCTAACTGGTCTCTCTCCATTTCCCTTACACACTGATCATGGTACTTTCTTCTCAAAATCCCTCAATACTTTCTCAATTCCTACTAAGAAAACAATTTAAATATCAAGTCCAAATACCTTAGATGAAACTTGAAGAATGCCATTTCACCAAATATATTCTAAACCACGTTTTCCCACAATTATTCTAATCCATTCATCCCCTTCCTTTCCAGGCACCTTTGTCTATGCTAGTTTTCCTTCTCTAAATGCTCTTGATTTCCATTTCTGCATATCCAAAACCTATTCAATCTTCAATAAAATCTTCCTTGAATGCCACAGGAAATAACCTCTCTTGCTTTTGAACACCTAAAAGCATTCTTATAACATGTACTACGTTTTTCTTACCTTACCTTTAATGGTATATTGCTTGTTTCCCCTGAGGAAAGAATCTCTCATCTTCATCAATGATACTCAAATAAGTATCTAGCACATATAAGGCATTCAATAAAACCATTCTAAATGAGTTGTTTTGGGGTTTTAAGACATCCTATGCACAAGTCAGACATCAGTGTTTCATACAATACCTCAACCACGTATTCCAGAAATATATGTACACTATGAACAATTACGCTACATTTGCTTATAAAATGACATGAACGTAATTACTGAAATTATTTTTACTTCAACTTAATGCTATATCAATCCTTTGTCTCTAAGGAATGGAAAATAGAATCTCCATTTCCCATACTTCTAGATTTCTTACAAATCTATTTTTGGAGTTATTTTTCCTATATTGAATTCACTTTTCTATTACCATGGAAACCAATCTGCAATTAGTGTTGTTAGGATCTTTAAAAATACAACTCTACTCAGAAAGCCTTCAAATATTCAGAAAAGTCCTTTCTCTACATGGAGAATGGGAATCAGTGGTGTAAATCAGGGTAAAAATACATCACCCCACCCATATAAAAAAACATTTATCAAAGCCTAATCAACAGATTGCATGGGGGCACAGAAAGAGTTCTCATCTTTTATAGTTTTATTACAGTTGCAATTTCACTGTGACATTCCTCTGGAATTTGTAAACAGTTTCCATCACCTCTGTAGCCTGTAGTAGATGTGGAAACATGAAAACTAATTTGTTTCCACAATATTATGTGGTCCACTCATGCCCACTGTCAACACCCTAATATTCATCACTGAAAATACTTTAAAACACCTAAGTTGAGAATGCACAGTGGACGAATACCTCTACATTAGAATTACATCTTAGATAAAATAGACAAAACTGCACTTCAAATTTGTTTGGAAAAAGCTGGAGACCAATATGCATCTTAATAAGCCTAATAGTCTGTTTTTCCTTCCAGAAATAGAATAGAGCACTGTTTCCTAGGTTGAGTACCAGATTAAGTAACTGATTTGCTCATTTTCAGACACTAGAATAACACTCACTTCACTGCATGAAGAATACATGGGAAATGACATTAAATGACAGAACAGCAGAATCATATCTCCCAACTTATAGAAGCTCACTCCAGAACGTATACTTGTCAGGAAACAATGCTTCATGAATATTTTTGCATTTCTGTATGTTCAGGACTTTCTGAGCACATAGTTTTAGCACCTGGGTTAAAGGATGACTGAACAGCAACCCTACAGGTAGAGCCCTCCAGAGAGAGAAAAGTTTGCTCTCTCCCCAGAGCCACATTTATATCCCAGGGTATTTATGAAATAGAGACCATTTCTCTTTTCCCCAGAGAGGATTTGTTTACAATCGAGAGCGAAGGTCCCTCTCTCCACATGCAGAGAGGCAAAAGGACAGAGTGTCAGCTCTGCTATATAAGCTCCAAGTTTCATAATTTCAGAGTTTGTCTCTTGTGGTACAAAACCCCACTATACACCTAAGGTATATGTGGTTCGCAATATAGAACTGGGCATGAATACAGTTATTCTGCAAGTAAATGAAAGGTCTAATCGCTGATGTAGAGACCTCATGTTTGGCGGGGGCGGAGGGAGAGAAAGAAAGTAACTGTAGCAGGCTGATTTGTTAGCATATAAGCAGAGTAACATCTCAGATGCTTAACAGCTTAAGACTCAACAAAACTATTTTATGAGCATATTTGGTCAAATTTGTGGAAGTAAATTACATGTGTAATGTGACCCCAATATATAGGATATATGTTTTCATCGCTCAACCAATTTTATACACCTAACTCTCGGACTGGACCATCTCAAATGAGATACTTGGATGACAGCAGCACTAATAACTCACTATGTGAACTTATTTCAAATGCTCCCTGCAAATGATAATGAACTCTCTTGGCTTAAGAGAAAGTATTACTACAGAATGTACAGAAAAGTATGGCTTATACTTTTATTTGGTTTGGTTGAAGGAAAACTTAACTTTTTGATTGGGGTGAGAATAGTAAAATTATCACGGCTTTTGTTTCAAATGGTTATACACTACTGGTGTGGTGTAGAATGGGTGTGACCAGCTGGTGGTATGTTCTCATGTACCACACTCTCTTCTCTCTACCACTAGAGAGACTGTCAGTTCATCTTGGTCTTGTTGTCCTTGTCTTTACTGAAAAGGAAGTGCAGCTCCTGGATACGCTAGAACACTAGACGACAGATAACTTTCCTTCTGGTTAAGATGAGGTAGATGAACTGTGAGCTCAAATTTAAATAAACAGGGGATATGACAAAGTGAAGAGGAAAAATAACAACACAGAGTCAGGAGAAGTGTACCATGTCATGTTCTTATTTCGGTACACTTTATAGAGCATGAATAAGCTATCCTTAAAAATTAGTACAGAGAACTACTTTGGTCATAGAAATAGATTGTTGAGACACCTTTAAATTTCTGGGACACACTCTACTAGGTTAAATGTTTTTAAAATAAATTCTTTATACTAAGATGACAATATTCTACAAATTGAACTACATAATCAATGCAATTCTTATAAAAATGTCGACTGCCTTTTTACAGAAATGAACATGCTTATCCTAAAATGCACATGGAAATGCAAGGGACCCAGAACAGCCAAAGCTTGAAAAAGAAGAATGAAGTTGGAAGACTCACAGTTCTCAATTTCAAAACACATTACAAAGTTACAGTAATCAAAATACTGCAGCACTGGCACAGAACACATATAATTGAAAAGAATAGAATCGAAAGTCCAGAAAAAAAGTTATACATCAGATGGTCAACAGCTTTTCAGTAAGGGTGCCTGGACCATTCAAGGGAGAAAGAATAGTCTTTCCAACAAATGGTGCTGGGAAAACTGGATATCCACATACAAAAGAATGAATCTGGACCCCCTACATCACACTATATACAAAAATTAACTCAAAACTGATCAAAGATATCAATGTAAGCACTAAAACCATAAATTCTTTAAACTAACCATAGGTGTAAATCTTCATGATCTTGGGTTAGTCAATGGTTTCTACGATCTGACAACAAAAACACGCAAAAAAGGAAAAAAAGACATATAAATTTGACTTCATTCAATTAAAAACTTTTGTCTTTTAATGGACACTTGAAGAAAGTGAAAAGAACCCATAGAATGTGAGAAAGTATTTGCAAATTATACAAAATCTGATAAGGATGTAACATTCAGAATAATATAAAGAACTCTTACAACTCAACAATAAAAAGACAAACAACCCAATTACAATATGGACTTGAATAAACATTTCTCCAAAGAAGATACATAAATGGCCAACAAGCAAACATCCATCTAGTCACACCCACTAGGGTGGATATATTCAAAAAGACATATAATATATATCAAGAGAATTGAAAACATGTTCACACCAAAAAAAAAAAAAAAATCACACATGATTGTTTACATTAGCATTATTCATAACAGTCAAAAACTGTAAACAACTCAAACAACCATGAAGAATGGTTAACAATATGCGGTATAGCCACATAGTGGAACATTATTCAGCCATAAAAAAGACTAAAGTACTGGTAAGTTCTGCAACATGGATGAATCTTAAAAATACTATGCTAGTAAAAGAAGCCAACACAAAAGACAACATAATGTATGATTATATTTATATGAACGATCCAGAACAGACAAATCCTTAGAGACAGAAAGCAAATTAGAGGTTATCAAGGGTTGAATAGAAGGGTAATAGGGAGTGACTGCTAAAAATGTATGAGGTTTCTTTTGGGGGGGTGTAAAGAAAACATTCTAGAATTCAACTGTAGTGATGGTTGCACATTTTGAATGTGCTAAAAGCCACTGAATTGTACACTTACAAATGGTTAACATGGTAAATTCTGTATTACATGAATTTACCTTAATAAAAAAATGATGAATTTTAAGTTATGTGAAATTTTTTGTCATGTAAATTATATCAATAGTAAAACATACAATGTGTTATGATTAAGAAACCAATTCATCGGCTGAGGATTGGAGGCAGAAAGAGAAGTAGATCAGGAAAGCTTTTTAAAATTTTGTTAAGATCTGATACATGCCTTGAAGGATATGCAAAATTCTTGATATATGATAGGGAAAAAGGGTAAAACACAGGAAAGATCATTTAATAAATGGCTCATTTAATAAACAAACAGTTCAATTTGATACAAGACAGAATCATGAATAAAAGGCAGGAAAGATGTATTGGAACCATAGTTGCAGGAGGCGCAGCCCACCATCCCTGGTGGGAGTCAAACCAGCAACCTTGTGGTTGAGAGGACGCACTCCAACCAACTAAGCCATCCGGGAGCTCAGCGGCAGCTCAGCTCAAGGTGCCGTGTTCAATCTTAGTTGCAGGCGGCGCAGCCCACCACCCCTGGCGGGAGTCGAACCGGCAACCTCGTGGTTGAGAGCATGCGCTCCAACCAACTGAGCCATCCAGCCACCGGGGAGCTCAGTGGCAGTTCGTTGTCTTCATTCTAGTTGTGGAGGACGCAGCTTGCTGGCCCATGTGGGAACAATGGCAACTGGACTTGCAACTGAGCTGTGCCCTCCACAACAACTAAGATTGAAAGGACAACAATTTGACTTGGAGTTTATGGGTCCCAGGAAAAGCACACTGTTCCCCAATAAAGTCCTGGAAATACATACTGTTTCCCAATAAAGTCCTGTTCCCCTTCACCCCCCAAAAATATTTTAAATAAATAAATAAATATTAACCCTAAAATGATAATAGATAGCCTAAGGTGACAGCAGAGAAACATGTAGGTGTGGTCAGATGCTGGATTCATTTTAAAGACCGAGCCAAGAATATTGTTGATGGACTGAATATGAGGAGTAACAGAAAGAGAAAAGTCCAAGATGACTCCAAGATTTTCGCTGAGCTCAGGAACTGGAAAGACAGAGTGGTTATTTACCAAGATGATGAAGACAGCAGGAGAAGCAGGTTTCAGGAGACTGTTCTAGGCGTGCTAAATTTAAGATGCTTATGAGTCACCTAAGTGAAGATGCAGAGAAGTCAACTACACACACAATGCTAAAACTCAAAGGAAAGATCATTAAAATTGCCTTTGTATGCTATATGTACGTTACTACAATGAAATGTCAAGTTTAAATCAACAAAAAACCAGAAAGCATACAAAGAAATGGGAAAGTATGGCCCATTCGTAGGAAAAAAATGGATCATCAGGAACTCTCCCTAAAAAAAAAGTGACAGTGGATATACTTGAAAAAGACTTTAAAACAAGTCTTAAAGACACCCAAGAAACTAAAGGCAGATGTAAAGAAAGTTTAAAAAATGAGGTATAAACAAAATAAAAACATTAACAAAGAACTAGAAAATTAAAAAAAAAAAAAAAAAAAAAAGAGCATTCTGTACCTAAAAGTAAAACAACTGCAATGAAAATTTCATAAGAGGAACTTAGGGGAAATTTGAGCAGGCAGAAGAAGAAAAATCAGCAAACTTGAAGATATGATGGAAAGTACTCAGTTTGAGAAACAGAAAGAAAGAAAAGTGAACAGAGCCTAAGGGACCTATGGGACACCATCCCATATCCATTGTGGGAGTACCAGAACAAGAAAAGGGACAGAGAGAATGTTTAAAGAAATAATGGCTGAAAAATTCCCAAATATGAATAAAGACATGAATATAAACATCCAAGAAGGTCAACAAACTCCGAGTAAGATGAACTTGAAGAGACGCATTCCAAGAAACATTATAATCAAACTTTCAAAAGGCAAATACAATGAGAGGATCTTAAAAGCAGCAAGAGAAGCAACTAGTCACATATGAAGGATCCTCAATGAGATTATCAGAATATTTCATATCAGAAACTTTGAAGGCCATAAGGCAGTGGGCAAACATATCCAAACTGCTAAAAGCATAAAATTGTCAACCACGAATACTATATCCAGCAAAACCATCCTTCAAAAGTTAGACATAAATTAACAAATGCCCAGATAAACAAATGCTGAGGAAGTTCATTATCATTACACCTACTCTGCAAGAAATGCTAAGAGGAGCCCCAAAAGTTGAAATGAAAGGACACTTGACAGTAAGTAGGAGTTATATGAAGAAATGAAGACCTCAGTTAAAGTACATACATAGGCAATTATAAAGGTTAGTTTTATTGTAACAACTGTTTGTAACTCCACTTTTCTACATGATTTAAGAGACATACCTTTTTAAAATTATAAGTCTAAAAACTAGTATTGTTAACATCAGTTTATAACTCCACATTTTGTTTTCTACATAATTTAAAAGACTAATGTATTTAAAATAATTATTAGTTTATAGTTTGGGGCACACAATGTATAAAAAGATGTAACTGTATTACATCAACAACCAAAAGGGTCGTGAGAGCAAGCTGTGCAGGAACAGAGCTTTTGTTATTGAAGTTAAGTTGGTATAAATGCAAATTAGAGTGTTATAACTTTAGGATGTTAAATGTAATCCCCATGGTAACCACGAAGAAAACAGCTACAGAATGTACACAAAAGGAAATAAAGGAATTTAAATATTACACTACAAAAAAAATCAATTAAAAACAAAAGATAGAAATACAGAAAACACAGAAAATGAGGGACAAGAAATCTGTAATACATATGAAGAACAAATAGCAAAATGACAGAGGTAAGTCTTTCCTTATCAGTCATTTTAATAAAATGGATTAAATTCTCCAATTGAAAGACAGAGATGGCTGAAAGACAGAGATGGCCAGAATAGATTAAAAAACATATTCCAACTTACACCTTACGGACAAAAAGCACATAAAAATATGCTCAACATCACTAATCATCAGAGAAATGACAATGTTATTATACTCATTAGTTTGACCAAAATGTTTAAAGAAATCACACAGATGGTCACCAAGAAGTTTGTCTCATAAGCATTTGATTCTGAGAATCCAATGGTGGTTGGTGTTCTGAGAGTCTCTGTTGCCCCATCATGTCATGGGCTATCCATGCTCTCCTTACTGCTGGAAATAGTCCTTAGTGTCTTCAAATTTATCAGATTGGAGAACCAGGTCTCAAGGGGTGGAAATGGGAGTGGCACCACTCAATATTACTCGTGGTGACTCACAAATTTGTGCTTCCTTTCCCCAGGTCTATATGCTGTCTTGGCCTAAAGGTCTCAGTTCCAAAGGAAGAAATGTTTCCACCAGAAGATACACAATGATTCCACTGAACGGGAAGTTAAGACTGCTACTCAGCCACTTTGGGCTCCTTATGCCTCTAAATCAACAGGCCAAAGACGGGGGTTAGAGTGTTGGCTGGTGTGACTAGTCCTGATTATCGGGGGTGATACTGGACTGCTACTTCACAGTGGAGGTAAGAAAGAGTGTATCTGAAATATAGGAGATCCCTTAAGGTATCTCTTAGTATCACGCGCTGTGATTAAATTCAATGGGAAATTATAAGAAGCCAATTCCGGGAGGATTATTAACAGACAGACCCAGAAGGAAGGTTTAGGTCACCCCACCAGGTAAAGAACCACAACCAGCAAAGGTTCTTGCTTAGGGCAAAGACAATATGGAATGAGTTAGTGGAAGAAGGCTGCTATAACACCATCTACAACTACATGACCAGATACAGAGAAAAAGGACTCTAATTGCTTATGAGTATTTCCTCATTATTTTGTTATGAGTGTGTGAGAGAGTGTGAGAGAGAGAGAGTGTGTGTGTGTGTGTGTGTGTGTGTGTGTGTGTGTGTGTGTGTAGGATACAGCTTTGTTTTCTTCCCTTTTTGCCTTATATAACGTAAGACATACCATGGTATTTAAGTATTTTTAACTGTACATCACAGTATTTAAGTTATGGGATAGCAAGAAGAGTAAACATCATCCAAGGACTTTGCATCCTCTTCTGGGAAAAGTGCTTTTTTTTATTGTATTAAAAAAACAGCTGATCACATTAGGCAGAAGTATGACTTTGGGGGCAGCCAGATGGCTCAGCTGGTTAGAGCGCAAGCTCTTAACAACAGGGTTGACAATTCGATTCCCACATGGGTCACTGAGATGCACCCTCCACAACTACACTGAAGACAATGAGCTGCTGCTGAACTGCCAGTGGGGCGGCCAGATTGCTCAGCTGGCTACAGTGCGAGCTCTCAACAAGGTTGCCAGTTCAATTCCCACATAAAATGGTGGGCTGTGCCCCCTGCAACTAAGATTGAAAATGGCGACTGGACTAGGAGCTAAGCTGCACCCTCCACAACTAGATTGAAGGACAATGACTATTGGGTCCTGGAAAAACACAGTTCCCCAATATTCCCCAATTTAAAAAAAAGGTGTTTTGTTTTTTTTAATTAAAAAAGTATCATCTTGTTATTGTGTCTATTTGGAGATTAAGAGTTGTTTAAGCAGTGCCAAGTTGGCAAAGGGTAGACAGTTAATTTTATGTGTCAACTTTACATCAAACATTATTCCAAAAGTTTCTGTGGAGTTATTTTCAGATAAGATTAACATTTAATTCAGCAGCTTTTGAGTTAAGCAGATGATCATCCATAATGTGGGTGGGCCTCATCCAATCAGTTACAAATTATAATAGAAAAAGAGACTGACTTCCACTGAAGAAGAGGGAACTCTGCCAGCAGACTGCCCTTGAACTTAAACTACAACTTCAACTCCTCCCTGGTTCTTCAGCCTACTCTGGACATTTTGGAATTACCAAGTCTCTACAACCACATGAGCCAACACCTTAAAATAAATCTCTCACTCTCACTCTTGCTTTCCAATTACACACACAAATTGGTTCTGTTTCCCTAGAGAACTCTAATAAAGCAAGTCATATTTCAAAATAATAATAAAATTGGACTGTTTCCCAAAAAGACTGGTGGGTGTCACAGTATTAAAATACAAAAAAACTGGAAGACTGCCTGGAGGATGGCGGAAAGTAAACACCATCCCTGCCACCTTCCATGGCCACATTAAAATTACAACTAAATTGTAGAACAACCAACTTTCAAAACCATATGAAGTCTAGTTGAACAGAATCCCTATAACTAAGAATATAAAGAACAGGTCATGTCGATACTGGTAGGAGGGGCAGCGATGTGAAACAGGCTGACACCAAACATCAAATGGGTGGTGGTTGAGCATCAGGAGAGACATCTCAGCTGCGGTTTTCAATCAACTAGCATGATACAAAATTAATATTCAGAAATCGGTTGCATTTTCATATACCAATAATGAACTATCAGAAAGAGAAATTAAGAAAACAACCCCACTTACAATTACATTAAAAAAATAAAATACCTAGAAATAAACTTAACCAAGGAAGTGAAAGACCTGTACTCAGAAAATTATAAGACATTGAAGAGAGAAATTGAAAAGATACAAATAAATGGAAGCACATACCATGCTCGTGGATAGGAAGAATTAATATAGTTAAAATCTCCATACTATCCAAAGTGATCTATAGATTCAGTGCAATCCCTATTGAAATACCAATGACATTTTTCACAGAACTAAGACAAATAATCCTAAAATTTATATGGAACTACAAAAGACCCTGAATAGCCATGGTAATATTAAGAACAAAGTTGGAGGTATCATGCTACCTGATATCAAACTATACTACAAGGCTATACTGATCAAAAGAGCATGAGGAGAAAAAAAAAGACACATAGATCAGTGCAACAGAATAGAGAGCCCAGAAAGAAACCCATGCCTGTATGGTCATGACAAAGGAAGCAAAGACTATGCAATGGAGTAAAGACAGCCTATTCAATAAATGCTGGGAAAACTGGACAGATACACGCAAACAAAGGAAATTGGACCACCTTCTTACATCATATACAAGAATAAACTCAAAATCGATTAAAGACTTAAATGTAAAACCCCAAACCATGAATCTCCTAGAAGAAAACATAGGAAGTAAACTCTCTGACATTACCCTTAGTAATATTTTTACTGATATATCTCCTCAGGAAAGGGAAACAAACAAAAGAAAAAATAAACAAATGGGACTACATCAAACCAAAAAGTTTTTGCATAGCAAAGGAAACCATCAATAAAATGAAAAGACATCTATCCTACTGAATAGGACAAGATATTTGGCAATGATACATCTGATAAGGGGTTAACACCCAAAATTTATTTTTAAAAAAACCTCATACAACTCAAAAACAAAAAAACAATCCAATTTAAAAATGGTCAGAGGACCTGAATAGACATTTCTCCAAAGAGGATATACAGATGGCCAATAGACATATGAAAAGATGCTCACTGTCACTGATTATCAGAGAAATGCAAATTAAAACCCCAATGAGATATCACCTCACACCTGTCAGAATGGCCATCATCAATAAATCAACAAGTGTTGGCAAAGATGAGAAGAAAAGGGAACCCTTGTGCACTGTTGGTGGGATTTCAAATTGGTGTAGCCACTGTGGAAAACAGTATGAGGTTCCTCAAAAAATTATAAATAGGGCTACCTTATGACCCAGCAATTCCACTCCTGGGTATTTATTTATCCAAAGAAATCTAAAACACTAATTCCAAAAGATGTATGTACCCCTACATTCACTGCAGCTTATTTACAATAGCCAAGATATGGAAGCAGCTGAAATGCCCACCAACAGACAACTGGATGAAGAAGATGTAGTTACATATGTACAATGGAATATTACTCAGCCATAAAAAAGAATGAAATGTTACCATTTGCAACAACATGGATGGATCTCGAGGGTATTATGTTAAGTCAGACTGAGAAAGACAAATACCATATGATCTCATTTATATGTGGAATCTAAAGAGTAAAATAAATAAAGAAACAAAACAAACAGACTCATAGATACAGAGAACAGACTGATGGTTACCATATATGAAGGGGGTTAGGGAGCTAAGTAGAAACGATGAAGCAATTAAGAAGTACAAATTAGTAATGACAAAATAGTCATGGGGATGTAAAGTACAGTATGGGGGACACAGTCAGTAATACTGTAAAAACTATGCATGGTGTCAGTGGGCACTAGACTTATTGGGGGGATCACTTCATAAATTACATAAATGTCTAACCACTATGCTCTACACCTGAAACTAATATAAAATAACATTGAATGTCAACTATAATTGAAAATAAAATAGTCATGGGGATATAAAGTACAGCAAAGGGAATATAGTCAATAATATTGTAATAACTATCGACAGTGTCAGAAGGGTAATAGACTTATTGGGGTGATAAATACTTTGTGAGGTATATAAATGTCTAATCACTATGTTGTTTTGTACGCCTGAAATTAATATAATACAATATGTTAATGGTAACTGAAAAATAAATTTTTAATAATATATATATATATATAATCCGCCACCAGTTCCTGTTGCTATTTTGTCTTTGACCCCAGTTCCTGAAAGAGCTTCTGAAACCCTTATAATTTTCTGAGTAGTAGGAACATTTTTGTTCCAATGAGGTGACAGTGGGCTCCTGGATGGCTCCTGGATAGGGACTGGTCAGCAGAAAAACGAAGCCATAATTAGAAGCTTGGAACTTTCAGGCTCACTCCCCACCACACACTCTCCAGAGACAGGAGACGGACTAGAAAATGAGTTAGTCAATCATAGCTACATGATGAAGACTCCATAAAAATCCCTAAACTATGGGCTCCAGGCTGGTGACCACATCCACGTGCAGAGGGTGCTACACTGCATCTCCACGAGGGCAGAAGCTCCTGCGCTCGGGACCCTCTCAGAACTCATCCTATGTATCTCTTCATCTGGCTGTTACCCCGTATCCTTTATCATCTCCTTTATTACATAATAGCCTGGTAAACACACACACACACACACACACACACACACACACACACACACACACAAAATACTGAAATACTGGACCACCAATGATCCACACAACTAGAGGGGCAATGCTTTGCGCAGAAGTAGGCACTCAGCTCCAGGGCTATGGTTAATATCCATCCTAACTGGTTGTCACACTAGTGGTTCAAAAAATTTTAACATCACTCCTTTTCACACTATACATAAATATTAATTACGAGTAACTTAAATGTTACAGTCAAAATTATAAAACCTTTAGAAAAAAATATAGGACAATAAATAGACTCATAACTTCAGAGCAGGAAAGAAAATCTTAACTATGACAAAAACTACAAGCCAGAAGGTCTACACATACATACAACTACATAAAATACACAAAATAAAGAATAAAATAAACAATGCCTGTACACTGAAAGCAGCATAAAAAAGGTGAAAAAAACATGCTACAATGTGGGAGAAGGTGTTTTTCATTCACATAAAAAACAGTGAAGAACTAGATGCAATATGAAAGGAATAACATCCAAAACTAACGCGTTCCCTATAAATAAATAAGAAAAATACAAGCATATGTATAAAACAACATGAGCAAAAGACTTGATCTAGAGTTTTAAAAAACAGGAATCTCAACTGCCCAATAGCATTTGAAAAGAGGCTCAGCCTCATTAGAAATTAGGGTACTGCAAGTTAAAATACAGTGAGAGAGAATTACGTCCCCATCCGACTGGTGAAAATTAACAAGTATCAAAAAACCAAGAGTTGGCAAGGATGTGGAGCAACAACTCTCATTTATCGTTTGTGGGAGTATAAATTTGCAAATCACTTTAAAAAGTAGTTTGGCTTTACTTAGTAACGTTGGACATGTGGGAACACTATAACCCTGAAATCCCACTCCCTGGTATACACTGTGAGAAACTCCTGCATATATGCACCAGGATTTGTGTGCCACAATGTTCACAGAGAAGCTGTTTAAAATAACGAAACACTGCCAACAACCCAAATTTCAAACAAACAAACAAAAAAAGGATAAATTACTTTTGATAGATGCATGCTACGAATTAATATACAGCAGTGAACAAACTGAACAAACTATAACAGCATACATACATCTACAGGCATAAATTTCCCAATGAAATTTTCATGTTAAATGAAAGCAGCGAGAAAGAAAACATTCACTAATAAAGCCTAACCTGGTTTGGTATTCCAACCTACCCCCGGTACCCCTGATCCTTCTTGTCTTATTCTTTCTTAACATAGCTGTTATCTTCTTGGCCATCCTCTATGCTCTTTAAGAATGGGTCTTTTGATTTCTGTTGTTGTTGTTCACTAATGTAGCCAAAGCACATAAAACAGTGCCTGGTTCCTAGTACTTGCTCAGTAAATATTTGCTAAATGAATTAGAATAATTTCAATTATATAAAGTTCAAAAACAGACTAACCTAAATATCGCATTAATTAGGGGTACATATAGATAGTAAAACTGTTAAAAAATGTAAGATAAGGACTATTACGAAAGTCATGGTGTAAATAACCTTGGGGTAGGGAAGGCAAACACAACACAGGAAGGACACAGGAAATTTCTGTCTCTTAACATGTGTTTTCACATACACACACACACAAACACACACACACACACACACACACACGGTCTACTTCACAATAAGAAAAAATGGGGGGGGGGGGATCCATTAGCACTTCTACCCCTAACCCCTACTCCATTTCACCCGGATTGTGACTTATCCATCACTACTACAACCTAACCCAAGAATCCAGGTAACAACTAGAATAGTTCATGCTATAAAGCAGTGGCAAACTCTGTCTAGAAATCTGATAGAAATTCTGAGATTTACATTGATTCTATTATATGATTAAAATAGGAGTCATCAGAAATCAAGTATTAGTAAATATGAGAATAAATGTTTTAACATCACGCAATAGAAAAATAAATCAATAGAAGAAACTTCTTCTAAGATTCAACTGTCTGATATATGGATATAGCTATAGATATGTAGAGAGATAGGGATAGAGATAGAGACATATCTGAATTCAGTACGTAGGAAATATTTCAAACATACCTGTATGCTGCCAAACTCAACATTCTCATAGTGGAAATGTGCACATTCTGCCATCTTCGGAAAGTGACCTTTAGTGAAGGATAACCTGACGTACATGAAATAAATAAGTGAGATATCAGATACTGGACTCATCACAATTACTAAGCCTAAGGAGAAAATGAAGGGGGTTTAGGAGCTCATGCAAGCAAAACTATTTAATAAGCACATGCGCATGAGCACACATATACTCACACAAAACTTCTCAAAAATACAATGACTCAAATGAAAATTACATTTAGTACACTGGTAAAAAGAAAAGAAAAAATTAAAAAGCATCACTATACTCTCCTAATTATGACCTAACTCAATGCCAATAGAAAAACTATGCTTTGGGTAAATGTTATGGAAACTGAGAAGAGCCAGCTTCTGACCAGAAGCAGCATTCCCACCACAGAATACAAAGCCAGATTTTACCTGTGAATGTTGTCACAGCCCATCAGTCCTGGATTGGTGGGTCTGGATGCAGAATGAACATTTTTATCTTTGTCTTTTCTCTGCTTACAATGAAAACATAGCTATCTAACCCTCTACCAGGTGAAAGATGGTTTTTCTGTTTGAAACTGAAACAGATATCTTAACAGCTGGCATTCATTTCAGGCCCTCTCAAAAACAAAGCTGAGATACAGCAATCTCATAACTCAAACAACAAACTTGATTTTTCTAAATAAATGAGAACACTTATTAAAGGTACCAAGAAGAACATACTTGGGTTGTTTCTGTTGAACAAATGTAACCACACAGACAATGACATAAAGTTGTTGCAAGAACAAAATTCAAGTGTATTTTTAGACCAGTAGATAATCGTCACTATTCCACTAATTATTGAGTCATAAATTAAGGCTTAACAGTATAATTTAATGTATGGACTAGAGCTTGCTTAGTACAAAATCTAAATAAAAGTTTTAAGAGAACTAAAGAACTAATTTCTAGTTATAGGAATTCATTTCAAATCTACTGTAAAATTATACTTACTTTTTCACATGTTTAACCTTCATACTAGCTGTAGTGCCACATGTCTTAAGGCTAAGGTCTCCAGGAATCTCAGGAACGTCAGCTCCTCTTGCCTTAAAAATAATAAAGACAAAAGATTTACGACTATTCCTTTAGTATGAATATGTTTTAAATAGCAGATTATAGCTATTTTAATGGTTCTGCTGACTCGGTACTAACAGCAATACATACTGATTTAATAATTTCTTCTTAATATTATAACTTACTTGAGTTTTAATTATTAAGAATAAGGAAAAAATATTCACTTAATTTAAATATTTAACTTGAATGTATAATGAAAAATTTTCTGTGATAAGAATTTTCATGCTCTTATGAGTATACTCAAAATTTCAAAGTCAGCTATTACATTATGTGTTTCAACACAAACTTAAATTTCCCTCAGAGAGTTGGTAGAATAAAATAGGGTATCACAACATGCATTTCGTACACCAAAATTTGAAAGTGACATCTATGTAACACTTTCAAGCTTACTCCTTCGTCTTCCACAGTTTTCAGAGTGATTTTTTAACTTTAGGGTCACATTCAGCTGTATTACTTTAAAAACAGAAAATGAAAATCAAAAGCTCTTTACTCTGAACAAAATAAACAGCAAATCCAAATACCTATCTTAAAACACATTTATTCTATATTAGCTATGATTCTGTAACATAAAAACTTATTATTAAAAAAACAGAAAACAAAACAACAACAAAAACTTATTATAGCCAATGCCACATGATGCAATAGGGGAGAATAACATGGAATAAGCAGTTAACTTTAGTCAAGAGAAGATTCACAAAGAAGATGTGCTAAATATATATACAATGAAATACTATTCAGCCATTAAAAATCATAAAAGAAAAGAAATCTTGCCAGTTTTGATAAGGTTGGATCTTGAGGGCATTATCATAAGTGAAATAAGTCAGACAAAAAAATACAAATACTGCATGATCCCACTCATATGTGGCATCTAAAAGACAAAACAAACCAAGCTCATAGATATAGAAAAGAGATTCACAGTTGAAGGAACAGGAGGCTGAGAAGTGGGTACAACAGGTGAAGGGGGTGAACATGTACAACCTTCCTGTGATAAAATAAGTCATGGGGATGTAATGTACAGCATGGGAACTATAGTTAATAATACTACTGTACTGCATATTTGAAAGTTGCTAACAAAGTAGATCTTAAAAGTTCTTATCACAAAACCAATTTTTTGTAACTACATATAATGACAAATGTTAACTAGATTTACTGCGGTGATCATTTCTCAGTGTGTATAAATATCGAATGATTATGTTGTGTGCCTTTAAACTAATATAGTGTTATATGTCAATTATATCTCAATTTTAAAAAAAGGAGTTTCACAATATCAACTGAGGTTTTTTTAAACGTTTTCTTATTTAAAAAATAGCAAAGCCAATTCGGATAAATGTTAAAAATCATGACTTTTCAAAGACATGATGTAATAATGTCTGAACTTACATGAATTTAACCCTTGATATATATATATATATATATATATATATATATATATATATATATATATCATCACCCAATTTTTGCTATTGAGGTTTTTCTCCTTAGCATGGTTAAACTTACTATAGTTAATAATGGCTGAAACTGCTAAGTTTAATTATTTATAAGGGTAGATAGGTCATGATCAATCATTAATAGAATTCATTTTATTACTTTCTCGAGGCCTTCCAAAGGGGGGGAATAATCACTGTATTTTTTAGTAATGAAATAGAACTCATTCTATCTTACAATTACCATATGGATCCACTGGACCCTTTTACAAATCTGGATAGAATCTTGGTCTTATTTTTTTTCTATCTTAAAACAGTTATTTCATAATCCTAGGTATTATTTCATCAGTCTTCATCATCACTCATCGATTATTCCCCACCTTGCCAGAAAAAATAAAAAATGATTCTATTTTATTTTGTTAAGGAAAATGAGAAAATCACCTAGAACAAGGGTTGGCAAACTTTTCCTAAAGGGTCATGGACTTGTTGACCACACTGTCTCTGCCACAACTCAACTCTATTATAGCACAAAAGCAGCCATATCTAAATCACTGAACATCATCATTTTCCAACGAAACTTTATTTACAAAAACAGGAAGCCAGTAAATTGAAGCTTATCAACCCCTGACCCACAATTGTGATGGAATAGTGAAAGAAATCATCATCCGGTCTTTATGCTGTGTTGTCCAAATGGTTGCATCATATTTCAAGAAGGTACTTAAAAACTTGAAGACACACCACTTTTGTAGTCGGCATTTCGCTTTTATTGAATAACTACTTGAGAATTCCTATTTTTCATTTTCAATCCATAACAGGAAAGAGGAAAAAACTGCCAAAGAAAGATATTTTACAACATTTACACATCAAAGGATGGATGCAGAAAGACAGATAGCAGACTCTAGACTCTGATAATGGTGGTCAAATTCATCATGTAAATGACATCTCAGATTAATGATAACATCCTAGATGAACACTGTACAACTTAAGAATTATGAGTGAATAAAATATTTGTGAACAAAAAAAAATGTGGTATTTTCATCTAGTTAGTCATTCACCTGAAAGAACTTTATCACACAGTATTTTGTAACAACCTGGATCACCGTGTTTTGCTGAAATAATGTGTGACAATATTCTTTCATCTTTTATGTTTGTGCACCAAAATTTACTTGACAGAAAGAGGTTTGCTGTGCTTAAATTCTTACTAAAAATTCTAATAAAGAGGTTTTCACTATTTATTCTATAAATTATTCTAAAATTGACTTAAAAATATAAAAAAGTGGACAAAGGTACACTGGACCCAGTTGGTAAAGGAACACTACTTTGGTAGACTGAAAATTAAAATATTTTGAAAACAATCTCTCTGTGCTAGTTAGGCCATTGTCCCTAACACACACCTAAGAAGAAAATGAGGAAACCCACCTAGCCTATCATCCACATGAGGGACTTACACTGTGGACCACACACCTCTGCAACAACAACTGACTGGATTGTAGGTAGAAACATGATCCAAAGATAAATTCACAGCCTATCTAAAGGGGCGTGATAGGACTTCTGCCTAAAAAGACAAAATGGCAATAATTTGGCAAATGAACCAAACAATGGTCCGTGAAGCCTTAAAGGATTCAAGATAACATTTTGAACCAATAGTTCAATAAGCCAGTAACCATGTGTATTTTGTACAGCAATGTTTTCCCAGAAAAGTCCAAGGACATTCTGACCACTCAGTATATTTCTGTAAATGAATAAATACAGTATACTTTAACATAAAAAGTGTTATCATTTATTCTTTAAAGCTTCGAAAAATATTCCTCTATTGCCTGATAAACTAACATTTTCACCTATATATTTTAACTAAATGTTCTTTACTTTCTACTAAAAGCACATAGTTTAAGTCATTTTATTCCACTGCTCTAAACCAAAGATTAAAGTTCTCTTTTAGAAGATATTAAGTGACATTCATTCATAGAAAATACGCAATTTTTCTAATTTATTCATGTTTTAATCATCACTTAATTATGCTCCAAAATAGAATTTATATCAACTTCACAGAAACAACACCATTAATCAACAGAAAATTTAAAACACAAAAGAGGCAATGGAACATACCTTCATAAAAGCACATACCATTTACATTTAAACTCTCTAACAAAAAATTGACTTTCCAGAAGGTTAGACCCAGGCATTCATCTTTAAATTAAAAGTATCAGATACAAAGAGTATGTTCCAGTTTAGGAAATTAATAGGTTGTTAACCATTTTTATCTCCTGACTCTTCTATATTCAGTTTTTCACCTTTTGTCTTCACTGTGTAATTTAACCAATATGTCCATTACCCCTATATACACAGCCCTATCTTCAAAATGCAATTAAAATCTACCTACTCTTTTTAAGCTTATCCCAATAACTTAGCCAATTGCTGATATTTCTTTTATTAATCTTCCATCGGACTCACCCTATATACAGCAAGTTGAAGAACTTTATTAAATTTTTACTCATTATATTGCAATTGCCTTGCCTCACTCTCTAATCAAAGTTTTTTCCATTTATCAAAAGGATAACTTTCTTAAGCAAGAGTCAAGTTCTCTTGGCTAATAAACAGTATCTATGTAAACCTATAGTTAACAAAACAAAATTCTTCATTTTAACAGCTCTCTTCTTATGAGTAAAAATACTTTACAATGTTGATGACATGCTAAATAATCCTCCAGAAACACTGATCCAATTTACAATGCCACCAACCAGGTACATAAGTGCCTATTTTCTCACAACCTCACCAACAGTGGATATCATCACTCTTTATCAATTTGACAGGATTACTTCATTGTTTTTAATAATGAAATAGGAAAAAGTTGCATAATTACTGGGTATCTGTATTATTGTGTATGATACATTTTATTCGTAGATTCTACTTTTTAGATTTTTTCAAAGAACATATTTTAAGAACATATTTAGTAATATTTGTCTGGCATATAAATATCAAGATATTTAATAGCTTGCCATTAAAATTATAAACCTGGAAGTTCTAGGCCTTACAACTCCTGATTTCAAGACTCAATGTAAAGCAGTAGTAATTTCAGTGTGGTACTGGAGCAAGGATAAACAAAGAAATTAATGAAATACAATAGGAAGTTCAGAAAAAGCCCATACATAGACAACAAGACTTGTGACAAAAGCAACAACGCAATTCAAAAGAATAGTATTCTGTCAATAAATCAGATTGACGTCGTTTTTAAAAGTATGCAAAATAGGAACAAACCTTTAACCTTCTCTTAAACAGTACACAAAGTCATTCACAGGGGAAATTCACTCAATATAAAGATTAATACATCTTCTAAAAATAAACACAGCATAAATCTAAGGTAAGTAAAAATGCCTTAAACAGGAAACAAAAAAGTACTACTTATAAGAGAAAAAAATAATTCAACTATATCAAAATAAAAACAAAGAAGTCATATCTAGCATATGAAAAAAAAACCTTCTTATAATAAAAACTCACAACCCAATTTTTTAAATGCCAAAAAAATCTAAACAGGTACTACATAAAAGAGGACACTAAATGGCCATCTAATTATAGATACTCAATGACATTACTCATTAAGGAAATGCAAAATAAAACCATAATGGGATAACAATGCATACTCTCCAAAGAGTCAAATTTGTTTTAAAAAATTAAAATACCAATGTTGGCAAAAATATGGACGTACTGAAACTCATATATTGCTGACTTAAGTGTAAAACAGTAACAACTACATGGGAAAATTGTTTGCTAATCCCTACACTAAATTAAATATACAACTACCCCATGATCCTGCAAATAACACTCACAAATATAGACCCCATAAAATACTCCACATGTACACAAAACATATGTACATAAATGTTCATAGGAGCTTTACTTATGAACCAAGAAAAAGGGAAACACAAATACACATAAACAGAGGAATAACTGAATAAATTATGGTATATTTATATAATTAAATGCTGTGCTTGGGGAAAAAGGTATTAACACAGTAAACAACATGAATAAATCTACCCATTACTACAGAATGGTAAAGCGTATGTGTGTATTAAACTTCAATTAAAAATTAAAAGAAAACAGCAGGCACCAGGGGCCGGCCTGGGGCCTCCGTGACGAGGAGCGAAAGGCTGCAGCCCCCACCAGCTGCTCTGGCTGCCCCTGGGCTCATGTGAGGGCCTGGTAACGGGGGGCGGCTCCAGTCTCTGACGCTGCCCCCACCGCCGGCCAGACCTGGCTGCTAAGAGAGGTGGGGTGGGGGCAGACCAGGCCCCAGGCGGGGCCAAAGCCCCTGAGCCTGCCAGGGATCCTGAACTTTATCCAAAACGAGTGGGCGCGCTTCGAAGGGGAGAAGGGGAGAAGGCAAAGGGGAGAAGACACGCCGGGAGGCCAAGAGTGCTGAGTTACAGGCTCAGGTGGCCTTCTGGGAGAGAGGAAAGGGCAAGAGAATCTCAAGGCAGACTTGGCACAACGGATCAAGATGGTAGCGTATGCGCTGAAGCAGAATAGGGCCAAATACCATAAATCGAAGTTTGGGGCAGACCCAAACCAGGGGGAGAAGAAACTGTGACTGTCAGAACAAGTCCCCAGTGGCCCTGGGGACTCCGTCACCATCACCGTGGAGAACAGCCTGCCAGTGTGGAAGGAGGGACGGCTGCTTCTCCAACAATATGTGGAAGAGGTGGGCTACACGGACACCATGCTGGACATGTTGTCCAAGCGCATGTGGTCCCTACTGGGACGCTCACTAGAGACCAATGGGGCTGTGGAGCCCAGTGAAGGGGGCCCCAGGGCCACACTGGACCCTGGGGGGCTCGGGCTGGGAGTCACTGCTGGTGAAACAGATCGAGGAGCAGATCTTGAGGAATGCGGCAGGCAGAGATGGCAAAGAGCGCTTGGGTGGCTCGGTGCTCGAGCGGATTCCCTTCCTGCAGAGCTGGGAGAATGGACAGCGATGAGGACGATGAGCTGGGCAGTGTGCAGCACAAGAAGCAGAGCGTGAAGCTGCCATCCGAGGCCCTGGTGCCCAAAACAGAGGACAAGGATGAGGAGGATGACTCTGAAGATGCCATTAATGAGTTTTATTTTCTGGGCTCAGGAGAGGACCGGGAGGGCTCTCTGGACCCTTGGCGATATGCTGGAGAGGGGACCCACCACGAGCTGGAAAGCCAGCGGGTCAAACTCCAGGGAATTGTGGCCAACCTTCTGGACGTGCGTGGGCTGCCCCCCAAAGTGACTGGCCCGCTTCCTGGCACACCCCAACCCCAGCCACATGAAGGTTCCTTTGGCTTCTCCTCAGACGTTTTCATCATGGACACTGTCGGGGATGGGGAGGTAAGCCTAGGGGACTTGGCAGATATCACGGTCACCAATGACAACAACCTCAGCTGTGATTTGTCTGACAGCAAAGATGCTTTTAAGAGGACATAGAATCCCAAATTCACCCTCCGCTCACACTAGATGGCATCTGCTCCCTGGCCTTCCACCACAGCCAGTAGGCTTTGCTCACTGCTTCCGAGGACGGCACACCTAAGCTCTGGAACCTGCAGAAGGCTGTCACAGCCAGGAAGAATGCTGCACTACATGTGGAACCTATCCATGCCTTCTGGGTTCACAGGGGCCCATGTTGGCAGTAGCCATGGACAACAACAGTATTATCACAGTGGTGGGGCAGATGCCCACATCTACAGCTGGAAGATTCCAGACCTCAACATGGACCCCTACAATGGTTACGACCCGAGCATGTTGAGCCACATCCTGGAGGGCCATGGGAACGCTGTGTGGGGCCTGGCCTTTAGTTCCACCACCCAATGCCTGGCCTCCTGCTCCGACGACGATGGCACAATCCACATCTGGGACCCCAGCACCAGCAGCCCGACCTGCCTCTATATCTTCCCCACAGCCAGCCATCACAGGATTCCCACCTCAGTGGCCATCACCAGCACTGAGCATGCCCACATCACGGCCTCCTTCCGCTCTGGCCACATAATCCTGTATGATCTGGAGGCTGAGAGTGCCCTCCTCACGCTGGAGTCCCAGGGAAGCAGCGACCCAACCCAGATCAACCAGGTAGTGACTCATCCAAACCAGCCTTTCCCATCACCATCCATGATGACAGAGGCATCTGCTTCCTGGGCAACTGGACAGGGAAATTCGTGCACTCCATGGTTGCCCACCTGGACAATCACATGCCTGGCCGTGGAACCCAATGGCATATTCCTGATGTCGGGAACCCACGATTGCTCCCTTTGTCTGTGGAGGCTGGACAACAAAACACGCATGCAAGAGATGACGCTGTTGCCTGCCACCCCAGCAAGGCCCTCATCGTCAATGCGGGCCCAACGTCCTGGCCAAGGTCTTCATAAGATGCCCAGCTGGCCCTGTCTTGGCGAGGGATCAGGGCTGGGCAGGTGGGACTGAGGTGACTCCCAGCCTCAGTGTGGAGGCCCGGAGGCCTGCCTCTTCCCGCCTGCCTTGGAGCCTAGTGGTGCTAAAGGCCATTTTCCCAGGAGGCCCTCCCTCACGGTCTGCCCTTCCCCCAGCATCCAGCGTAGGGAGTTGCCTCCAGGAATCACCCTCCAAGATGGTCTCTGGGAGTTTCCTCTTAGCCCTGATACCCACTCCTGGTCTCTGAACTGCCTTCTAGTAGTAGCACAACCACGACTGAATGTCCTTGGGGAGCAGCTTTTCCAACATGCCAGAAGGTACCAAATTCTCTCTTTGAACCCCTGACCCCTCCTCTCCATCCTCCCAGACCTGGGTGGGAACTGTGCTGGGAGGAACCCCAGACATCCTTGCTGTGGGTCTTTTGGGGAGCCACGGAGCCAGCTGAACCCAGGCTATCCCCAGTGTGAGTGCTAGGCCTGGCCCAGCCAGAAGCACACCCGGTCCACCACCCTCCCTTCGATTTCCCTCAACACAGCTTTCCAGACACTACTCAGTGCCTCCAGGGTCAGTAACTGTCTGGGGAGCAGGTGATGCCCTCTGGCGAGGTACCCGCCCATACCTCCCCAACACTCCCCCAAGGGCAGCCCCCTCCACCCCCACCAGGTCACCCATGGAGAGAGATGGCCTTCTCTTGCCCCTCCCTGGGGCATGAAGGGTGGAGCGGGGTCCCCTGGGTCATCCATAACTCCCTGTATATCTGTATAAACAAATGGGATTTTAATGGAAAAAAATAACAGGAAAAATGTCAATAGAAATGTTTGTGTAACTTAAGCAGGTTCTACATTTGTCTGGAACAATTATAACCAAGAAAGTAATGAAGAATGAGGAAAGAACAGTATTTCAAAGAACACAAAAAGAAGGCTGTTTTCTAACTTACTTTATGATAACAGTTAACACAGACATTAAAACTACACAAAAGACTTGACACTAGCAAGGACAAGAATCAATCAGAAAAGCTGGATAAAATGCGTAAACCAACTGTTTTAAGCACTAAAGTTCAACCATACAGAAAACACATAAGAGGCTACAATCCTTGAGAAAAACAAACTACACAAGGTGGACTCCATATTCAGCCAAACCACTGATAAAGAGAAAATCTCAGTAGAAGCGCGGAGCGGGGTAGGGGAGGATACACACACATTACATTCACAGGACTAAATATGAGGAAGGCAGAACACCTGGATTGAGTACTTCCAACTGCTTTTTAAAATAACTGGTAACACAAAATTCTATATCCAGCCAAAAATATTTCAAAAAACAATGTGAGGCTCCCAGGCTCTTCCTCTATTTACAATAAAAACTCTGCAGGAAAAAAATTAAATAAAATAAAAACATGCAACTACCTGAGAATTCTAAAAAATTTAATGAGAGCACATAGATTGGGAAGCAAAGTCAAAACTTGAAGAATGACTAATAATATAAAGGCAGTGTGCTTCCTAGTTTTTCCCGTTACCTCCTGGAATTGACCCAAGGACAAGCTGAATCAGGGTGTAAGTAATAGGCATGGCTAGCAAAACTCTTAGGCCAGAGGACTTGAAAAATGGCCCTGAATGTGGGGGAAATAGCCAAAAGGTTTGTTTTTTTCCTCTTTTTTATCTTCCAACCTGGCCGACGGACGGACCTGTAGAGCAACACTTCTGGGGTAGCATGGACACACAAAATCCTGAGTGAAAACTCAGTCTTCTAAATAGAGAAACAATAAAAGAGGACCCTGTTGTGTAAAGACTCTGAGGAGAATCCTTTTCTTCTCTCTCCCTTTTTTCTAACTACTTACACATGACAACAGCCCCAGTCAGGAAAAACTGTATATAGCACAGAGGCTAAACTCTTGAAGAACTATTTCCTTTCAGCCAGAGAAACCAGGAAAAGCTTCTTCTGAGAGCAGACAGTGTATACAAAATCCCCAACAAAGATAAGAGTACAGCAAAGTCTATGAAGCTGAACTGATGTTGAAACCTCCAGATAGAAACTTCAATCTGAACCCAACCAAGCTGATGTCTGATAAGTCAGAAAAGTCAACAACAAAAAATCTAACTGAAAAATAATTCCTGAAAACATAAAAAATGTGTTGAAAGATATAAATTTACAGATTCAGGAAGATCAGCAATAAAAATTGTTCAAAAAGATAATCAAAGAAAACCTCACACCAAAACATCATAATCAAGCTCCTGAAACCAAAAATAAAAAGAAATATCTTAAGAGCAGTCAGAGAAAAACAGATGTATTACATATAGTGTGATACAGATTTAAACAACTGGATTTCTCATTAGAAGCCAAGACCAAAAATAGTACAACAGTTAGAAAATTCTGAAAGAACTCTGAACCCAGAAAACAACATCAAGTGAAAATATCCTTCAGAAATGAAGTAAAAACAAGAACATACACAGATGAAAGAAAGTTTAGAGAATTTATCGCTAGTAGATACGTCCTGAAAGAAATGCTCAAGAAAATTCTTCATATAAAGAAAAATGATACCAGAATAAACCTTGGACCTAATGGTATGAAGAACAACAAAACTGGTAAATAATTAGGTAAATGTAACAGATCACCAATCTCCTCTTAAGCTGTTTAAAATATATGTGCCAGGGCCGGCCCAGTGGCTCAGGCAGTTAGAGCTCCATGCTCCTAACTCTGAAGGCTGCCGGTTCGATTCCCACATGGGCCAGTGGGCTCTCAACCACAAGGCTGCCAGTTCAATTCCTCAAGACCTACAAGGGATGGTGGACTATGACCCCTGCAACTAAGATTGAACACGGCAACTTGAGCTGAGCTGCCTTCCAGATGGCTCAGTTGGTTGGAGCGCGGACTCTCAACCACAAGGTTGCTGGTTCGGCTCCCGCAAGGGATGGTGGGCTGCGCCCCCTGCAACTAGCAACGGCAACTGGACCTGGAGCTGAGCTGCGCCCTCCACAACTAAGACTGAAAGGACAACAACTTGAAGATGAACAGCACCCTCCACAACTAAGACTGACAGGACAACAACTTGACTTGGAAAAACGTCCAGGAAGTACACTGTTCCCCAATAAAGTCCTGTTCCCCTTCCCCAATAAAAATCTTTTTTAAAAAAATGTGCCAGTTGAAAGAAAATATAACCCTGTTTGATGAATGTCAATGTTAATACTTATAAAGACTACAACATAGAGGGGGGAAATAAAGGTACCTACATAGGTTCAATGTGTTTACATTCCACTTGAAGTATAAAATAATAATTTTAAGTACAATATTAAGTACAATAATTTTAAGTACAAAAAGTTAGAAAAATGAAACCAACAATAAAAAAAGATAAAACACCATGATCAGGTAGGTTATCCCAGTAATGCAAGTTGCTTTAACAACTGAAAACAAATCAACATAGTTCATCACAATAACCAAAAAAAAAGAAAGAAAGAAAGGAGAAAATCATGTGATCATCTCTGAGGCAGTATATGCATTTGAAAAACTTCCAAACCCCATTAATGAAAAAAAAATCAGTAAAGTAAAAATAGAAGAGAATATCCTCATTGTGATAAAAAGTGTCCAGAAAGAAACTAAAGAAACATCATACTAAATGGGGAAATATTTAAGGTTTCCCTCCATATCAACAAAACAAAGATATATGCCATTACCACATCTATTCAACATCATTCTAGACGGCCTAGCTAGTGCAATATGAAAAGTTAAAAAAATAATAGTAACAAAAGGTTATACATATATATACAATTCAAAAGAATTAACAAACTCTTAGAACTAACCATAGAATTTATCAAGGTCTGTGCATAAAGTACATTTACAAAAATTAATTACATTTCTAGTTACTAGCAACAAAAAATAGAAACTAAAATTTTAAAGGAATACCAATTATAACATTAAGAAATGATCGAATACCTAAGAATGTATCTTTCTAAAATATTTGAAAGACCTCTACACTAAAATCTACATTTTTCAAACTTTAAGAAAATGTAAATTAATATATTATACACATACACATTGATTTGCAGAGACTGAAAGATACAATACTGTCAGTGTGCCAGTTCTCTGCAAACTTATCTACAGATTTATCTGTATGCAGTAGTAAGCTAATTTTAAGGACATATATATATATACATACATATATATATATATATATATATATATATATGGAAATGCAAAAGACACAGAAGAGGAAAGATAAGAACAGCAAAGCTGGAAGACTTCCTCTACCAGATAACAAAATTTACTACAAAATTATAAATACTAAAACAGTGTGGTATTGCCCGAGATAGAAAAATGGACCAATGGAACACGTTAGAGAATTCAGGCAGCAGCCAATAATATGGTGATCTGATTCATGATAAAGGCAACACTGCAATTAAATAGGAAGGAAAGTCATTTTAATACATGGAGTACGTCAACTGGATTTCTATAGGACAAAAATGATTGCTGATCCCTATCTTATATCACACAGAAAATTCAATTTTTAAATAGACCCAAATATAAAAGGTAAACATGTTCTTCTATACAATACCTTCACAACACTGGGGTGAGCAAAGATTTCTTTAAACTACAGACAAAAAATAATAACTATAATCAAAAAAATTATTCTTTTAAGTTTATTGGGGTGACAATTGTTAGTAAGGTTACATAAATTTCAGGTGTACCATTCTGTAATACATTATCTATATCTCACATTGTGTGTTCACCACAGAGTCAGTTCTCGTTCCATCACCATATATTAGACCCCGTTTACCCTATTCTAGAGGCCCCATGCCTCCTTACCCTCTGGTAACCCCTAAACTATTGTCTATGTCTATAAGTTTTTGTTCCTTCATTTGTTTGTCTTGTTCTTTTGCTGTTTTCAGTTTTAAATACATATCAGTGAAATCATATGGTTCTCTTCTTTTTCTGCCTGACTTATTTCACTTAGCATTATAATCTCAAGATCCATCCATGTTGTCACAAATGGTACCACCGAATAGTATTCAACTGTGTATATATACCACTCTTCTTTATCCATTCATCTATTGACAGATACTTTGGTTGTTTCCATATCTTGGCCACTGTAAATAAAGCTGTAATGAACATTGAAACACACGTCTTTATGGATAAATGTTTTCAGATTTTTTTGGTAGATATCCAGGAGAGGGATTGCTGGGTCATACGGTAATTCTATTCGTAATTTTTTTGAGGAATCTCCACATTGCCTTCTATAACGGCTGCACCAATCTGCATCCCCCCAACAGTGTATGAGGGCTTTTTCTCCACAGCATCTCCAACACTTGCTACTATTTGTCTTGTTGATGATAGCCATTCTAACTGGGGTGAGGTGATATTCATTGTGGTTTTCATTTGCCTTTCTCTGATGATTAGTGATGTTGAGCATTTTTTCATATGTCCATTTGCCATTTCTATGTCCTATTTGGAGAACTCTCTCTTCAGGTCCTTTGCCCATTTTTGAATTGGGTTCTTTGATTTTTGGTTGTTGAGTTATATGAATTCCTTGTATATTTAGTATATTAGCCCCTCATTGAAGGCGCTGTTTGCAAAAATCTTCTCCCATTCAGTTGGTTGCCTCTTTATTTGGTTGTTGGTTTCCTTTGCTGTGCAGAAGCTTTTAACTTGATATAGTCCCATTCATTTATTTTAGCTTTTACTTCCCTTGCCTGTGGAGTCAAATTCATAAAATGCTCTTTGACCCCAAGGTCCTTAAGTTTAGTACCTGTTTTCTTCTATGCAGTTTATTGTTTCAGGTCTTATGCTTAGGTCAATGATCCACTTTGAATTAATTTTGGTACATGGTGACAGGTAGCAGTCCAGTTTCATTCTTTTGAACGTGGCTTTCAATTCTCCCAGGAGCATTTATTGAAAAGGCTGTCTTTTCTACATTGCATGTTTTTTACTTCTTTGTCAAAAATTATCTGTCTATATTTATATGGGTTTATTTCTGGGTTCTCAATTCTATTCCATTGGCCTGTGTGTCTGTTTTTCTGCAAATACCATGCCGTTTTGATTATTGTTGCCCTGTAGTACAAGCTAAAGTCAGGGAGTGTGACACCTCCAACATTGTTCTTTTTTCTTAAGATTCCTTGGCTATTCGGAGTCTTTCATGGTTCCATACATATCTGATGATTTTTTTTTTCTATTTCGTTAAAAACTTCCATTGGGATTTTGTTGGGGATTGCATTAAATCTATATACTGCTTTGGGTGATATGGGCATGTTGATTCTTCCAATCGATGACGATGGAACGTCTTTACATTTCTTTGTGTTTTCTTCAATTTCTTTTAAAAATGTCTTACAATTTTCAGCATATACGTCTTTCACATCCTTTGTTAAGTTAATTCTCAGTTATTTTATTCTTTTTGTTGCAATGGCAAACGGAATTTTTTAAATTTCTTTTTCTAAGATTTCATTGTTAGTATAGAGGAATGAAATAGACTTTTGTACATTGATTTTCTGGCCGGCAACTTAATTGTATTCATTTATTGTTTCTAATAACTTTTTGGCGGGGTCTTTAGGGTTTTCTATATATAGCATCATGTCATCTGCAAAGAGTGATAATTTAACTTCCTCATTCCCAATCTGGATGCCTTTTATTCCTTTCTTTTGACTGACTGCTCTGGCAAGGACTTCCAACACTATGTTGAAAAGAAGAGGTGACAGGGGACCGCCCTGTCATGTTCCTGAGCATAGCACAAGGGGCTTCAGTTTTTCACCGTTAATTATGATATTAGCTGAGGGTTTGTCATATATGGCCTTATTATGTTAAGGTAATTTCCTTCTATACCTTTTTTATTAAGTGTTTTAACCATAAATGAATGCTGCATGTTGTCAAACACTTTTTCTGCACCCATTGGATATAATTATATCATAGGCTATAATCCTATGATTTTTGTCCTTTACTTTGTTTACGTGATGTATCACATTGATGGATTTGCGTATGCTGAACCATCCTTGTGCCCCTGGAATAAACCCCACTTGGTCGTGATGAATAATCTTTTTAATGTATTGCTGCATTCGATTTGCTAGAATTTTATTTAGGATTTCTGCATCTGTATTCATCAGAGATATTGGTCTTGTAGTTTTCTTTTTTTGTGCTATCCTTACCAGGTTTTAGTATCAGGGTAATGTTGGCCTCATAAAATGAGTTAGAGAGTATCATCTCCTCTTCGGTTTTTTGGAAGAGTTTGAATAGGACCGGTATTAGATCCTCTTTGAATGTCTGGTAGAATTCACTAGTGAAGCCATCTGGTCCCGGACTTTTGCTTTTGGGAAGGTTTCGGATGACTGATTCAATTTCCTTACTGATGATTGGTCTGCTTAGATTTTCCAGTTCTTCATGGTTCAGCCTTGGAAGGCTATATGTTTCTAAGAACTTGTCCATTTCTTCTAGATTATTGAATTTGGTGGCATATACTCCTTCAGAGTATTGTTGGATGATCCTTTGTATTTCTGTTGCATCCATGATAATTTCTCCTCTTTCACTTCTGATTTTGTTTATTAGTGTCTTTCTGTTTTTATTTTAGTGAGTCTAGCCAAAGGTTTGTCAATTTTATTAATGTTTTCAAAGAACCAGCTCTTTGTCACATTAATTTTTTCTATTGTCTCTTTGTTCTCTATTTCATTTAGTTCTGCTTTGATTTTTATTATTTCCTTTCTTCTGCTGTCCTTGGGTTTCATTTGTTCTTCTTTTTCTAGTTCTTTCAGGTGTATCATGAAGTTATTTATCTGGGATTTTTCTTGTTTCTTGAGACAGGCATTTAATGATAGAAATTTCCCTCTTAAAACTGCTTTCGCTGAAGCCCCAAAATTTTGGTAGGATATATTTTCATTGTCATTTGTTTCTATGTATCTTTTGATCTCTCCTCTCATTTCTTATTTGACCCAGTTGTTCTTTAAAAGTATGTTGTGTAATCTCCACATATCTGTGGTTTTTCCTGCTTTCTTTTTGGAGTTGATATCCAATTTCAAAGCCTTATGATCAGAGAATATGCTTGGGATTATTTCAACCTTCTTAAATTTCCTGAGGCTACTTTTATGTCCCAATATATGGTCTATCCTTGAGAATGTTCCATGTACACTAGAAAAGAATGTATAGTCTGATGTTCTAGGATGAAGTGCTCTATAAATGTCAATTATATCCATTTCATCTAATGTGTCATTCATCTAATGTGCTGCTTTTTCTTTATTTATTTTCTGTTTGGATGATCTATCCATATCTGTCAATGATGTATTTAGGTCCCCTAGTATAATTGTGTTCTGGTTAATTTCTCCCTTTACTTCTGTTAGTAGTTGCTTGGTATATTTCGGTGCTCCCTGATTGGGGACATAAATATTGATGACTGTTATGTCTTCTTGTTGTATAGTCCCCTTTACCATAATAAAATGTCCACCTTGGTCTCCTGTTCCCTTTTTCATCCTGAAGTCTGTTTCATCTGAGATCAGTATAGCTACACCTGATTTTCTCTGGAGACGATTTGCTCAGAGTGTCAATTTCCACCCTTTCACTTTGAGACTATGTTTGTCCTTGTAGCTGAGATGTGTCTCTTGGAGGCAGCATATGGTTGGGTTTAGTTTTTTGATCCAATCTGCTACTGCTACTCTGTGCCTTTTTGTTAGTTAGTTCAGTCCATTTACATTTAGGGTGATTATTGATATGTCAGGATTTCCTATCATTCTATCTTTAGTTTTCTATTAAGACTGTGTCTCCTTTGTTTCTTTGCCTTTTTGATGTTGTCTATTATTTCTGTGTGGTGGTATTCTATGATGTTTCCCTCTGTTTCTTCTTTTATAACAGTATATATTTCAGTTCTGGATTTTTTTTTTTTTTTGAGTGGTTACCCTTAAGTTTATATTCCATTTTCTTCAGTATGCCTACTTTCTCCATTCCCATATTCCGGTTCAGGCCTTTACTCTCCCCCTTTTTATGTTTAGGTTGCCACAAATTGTCCCTGTTTATGGTGGTCAAATAGCCTCCTTCAGTATTTCTTGTAGTGCAGGTCGTGTGTTAGGAAATTTCCTCAGCTTCTGTATATCTGGAAAGGTCTTTATTCCTCCTTCATATCTAAAGCATATCTTTGCTGGAAAATTATTCTTGGCACATAATTTCTCTCTTTCAATAGTTTGAATATTTGGTTCCACTCCCGTCTTGTAGAGTTTCTGCTGAAAAATCTGATGATAATCTAATGGGCTTTCCTTTGTAGGTTATCGTCTTCTTTTCCCTGGCTTCCTTGAGGATTCTTTCTTTGTCGTTGATTTTTGACAGCTTCAATACAATGTGCCTTGGAGAAGGCCTGTTGGAATTGAAGTAATTAGGTGTTCTATTTGCTTCTTGGATTCGAGGATCCAGTTCTGTCCACAAGTTTGGGAAGTTCTCATCGACAATTTGTTTGAATATATTCTCTGTTCCCTTCTCTCTTTCTTCTCCTTCTAGTGTGCCCATTATTCTTATATTGTTCTTTCTGATGGAGTCAGAAAGTTCTTGTAGAGTTCTTTCATTTCTTTTAAGTCTCGAGTCTCTTTCTTCTTCCATCCATGTCATTTCCAGATTTCTATCTTCGATGTCACTGATTCTTTCCTCAATCTGGTCAACTCTATTACCTAAGGGGCTATTTCATTCTTAATTTCTTCTATTGAGTTCTTAATCTCCAGAAATTCTATTTGGTTCTTTTTTAAAATATCAATCTCTTTGGTAAAATGTTCATGTTGTTCTTTGACTGCGTTTCTGAGTTCATTAAACTGCCTGTCTGTGTTTTCTTTCATCTCATTGAGTTTTTTAAGAACTGCAATCTTGAATTCTCTGTAATTTAAGTCACATATTTCCATGTCCAATTTCATCTGCTGGACACTTTTCATTCTCTTTCTGAGCTGTCTTGTTACCTTGGTCATTCATGGCAATTAACGATTTATTATTTCTCTTCCTAGACATCTACAGGAGTGGGTTCTGCAACAGGTTGAAAGAAAGAGGTCTCTCTTTTGTTTTCCAGTAGGTGTTGGTAGAATGTTTTATTTTCTCTCCGATTGCAGCCTTTTATTCTCTCTCTCACTGTATTGTTATATTTTTTCTGCACTATTCCGGCTTCTCACACAATGGGGGGATTCCCCGGAAGGCGGGCTTCTCCTCTGTGAACAGTTCCCCTGAGTCATAGGATGCCACCTCCATGGGGGTATGGGGAGAGCTTCTGATGTTCCAAAGCTCTTCCTGCACCACATTCAGAGCCTGTGTGTTTCAGCAGCTCTGTTTACTCCTGCAGGGATCCACCCAGATAGATGGGGACAGGGTTTGCAGTGGGTTGTGAGAGGTGGTGCAGAGCAATGGCAGCAACCACCACCACAGCCAGTCCTGTTTCCACCGCTCCCTCCCCTTTGCGGGAACTAGTTAGGCTGTGAGTCTGTGTCTGTGGACCACAGTTCTCAGAACTGCAAATATTCTGTTCTTTTGATCTGACACTGCTATTTTTTTGCTTTTAGCATTGGGGCAGGTAGGGGCAGGGTGAGCTGTGGGAGGGTAGGGAGTGGACAGTTAGGTTCAGTGCCTAAAGCTTCCATTCTCTGCTGGCACTGAGGGCTTAAAGCACCGTTTTCAGCCTTCTTCCCTCAGTCTTTGCTCCAAGGTCTCTGCCATGAGCGCTGGGTTCAGCCGTGTTATACGCTGTCACCTCAGCCCTGTGGGCCATAAGCAGAGCCCTAGCAGTTCGAGTTCCTCCCTCTCCTGCAACTGCAGTAGTTCTGGAATGCAGTGAGCTCAGAGTACCGAGCTAGGTCTGCGTCCTGCTCCCGCATATCCCTGTCTCCGCACTTCTCCCTTCCGTCCTCCCCTGCTCACGCAATTTGCCCAACTTTAGATGATTTCAGTAGTGGGCCTCTTTGTCTTGCCTGTCTGCTGTGTAATGAGTTCTTTGTGGAGTTATAGTTGTTCAACTTTTTGTAAATTCCAGGGGAGATTTCAAGAGGCTCACCTCACGACGCCATTTTTATGACCAAAAATATTTCTTAATGAATTGGACTTCACTAAAGCTAAGAATTTTTGTTTACCAAATGAAATCATTAAGCATGTGCAAGCGCAAGTCAGAGTCTGAAAGAAGAAATTGGAAATATATATATCTAATAAAGAACTAGTACCCTTAATTTATAAAGAACCTCTAAAATTCAATTTTAAAAAAGACAGGCAATCCAGAAGAAAAATGCAAGACTTGAATGAACACATCACAGAAAAAGACATCTCAATGGTCAATAAGCAAATGAAATGGTAAACATAAATCATCATCATAGAGAAACAAATAAAAAGTGAGATTCTATTATATACACAAAGAATATATATTGTAGGGTTTCATGTAAAAGTACAATGGTTGCCTTTGGTGGGAAAAGTACTGACTGAGAAGTACTTAAAGAAGCTCCCTGAAATTCAGGAAAAGTTCTATGTTTAAAGCTGGATGGTGGTCACATAGGAAAAACAAGTGAAAATTTATCAATCAAGCACTACATATAAGATTTGTGACTTCTCTGTATGTTACTGAGACAATGACAAATGTTAGGAAAATATTAAATGTGAAAAACAAACATGAGAATAGAAAATTGTAGGCCAATGTCATTTATTAAACAAATGTATAAAAATATACTAAATAAAAAAATAAAATAGTGACCCAAATCAATCATTGTACTAATTTTTAAAAAGTACAACTAAATTCAATTTTTCCTGGGAATGTAAGGGTAGATTAACACTAGAAAATGTATTATTATAATTAAATCTTAATAATAATTAAAATCAACTAGGAAAATTATTAGATTGTTACAACAGATGCAGAAAAATTATCTAATAAAACTCAATACTTATTTGTGATAACATCTAACAAGACGTCTCATTGAGAATAGTAAACTGAAGACACATTTATCTCTGCTCTGTCACAAATCTTTCCAAAATAATATGGAATTTTTGTTTTTACTATTTTCTTATATTGGCAGAAGTACAAGTGCCATATGTATAAGGTCATTCTTTGCAGGACTATCTCTGGTAACTGAAAAAAGAGATAACAGGCCCAAAATGGAGTCACTTGTGCTAAAACCTCATCACCAAATTGTGACTTAAATACCTAACCTAATTGCACTTTCAGTCTCTCCTAGGAATGCAACTTTATCAAGTCAATTTGGAATTTTCTGGTCAGCACCAATGAGGTCATCTGCCACATAGCCCCTTTCCATCACCCAAAGGAACAGGAGGTAATTAATCCATACTTTCGTTTTCCCTAGCCCTTCTGCCTAGAAAAGCCCTCCATTTTGTAGAGCTCCTCGGAGCTCCTTTCTACTTGCTTGAGGGGATGCTATCAGATTGATTCATAAATTGTTCAAAAAAGTCAATCAGACCTTTAAACTACTCAGTTGAATTTTGTTATTTAACATAACTTAAGAATGAATATAACCTAGATGTCCATCACTGAGGGATGGTTGAATAAAACTGTTGCGTCCACACAATGGAACAGTCATCACTATAAAAGTATGGACAAAAAAGAGGCCGCATACTAAACATGACAAGCTCAGGGGAGGACTGCAGGGCAGGCCTGAACAAACTCAGAGACCAAAATTAACCACATAGATGGTCTGAACATAAAAACTCCTAACAAAAAGTGAGTCATGGCAGGTTTTCAAGTCCTAGATCTATAGCTTCCTTGACAAAGGTTAGTCTTTACCTTAAGTGAGCCTGTCTTGTCTTTTTGCATCTAAGATAACATACCCTTTGAAATGTCAGCGTAATTCCCTTTTTCCGGACACCTCTGAGCACACCCACCACACCAGAGCAGAAGACCAGAGAACCCCTCATTGTTCTCTTATTTCTGGAATACCATCTCTGTGTGTTGTAAGTATTAATTATTAACTATCCTGTACTCACCAATGTAAGAGATGTGTCTCTTTGTTTTATTTTCCCTGTTTTGCTTTCTCCCACCCCCTGAAGCTACCACCAAGATTTGATGTAACCCTCTGTATGTCTCCTCCTTTGATTCTAATGCATAAAATCAGCTGCAAAACTGCCATTCTCCAGAGCATTTTTCAAATCCATTGAGATTTTGCGTCCCAGCAATTGTCAGTTGGCTCAAATAAACTCTACAGGTTTGGACGTTTATGTCAACATTTACTTGGCGTAATCCACAGGATTCCAAAGAAGCCCACCCAGGACCAATCACCACGTGGACCTGCACTCAGTGCTAGGTACCAGCAGGGGCCCGTGTGCCCCACTGGCTCCCCATTTTGCACTGGGTGAATTTGAGGGTGTGTTTTTTTTAATTCTGGACCTCTATGTTTTAAGTTAGGAAGCCCTGACTTTATTTGAGCTGTCCTTAAAAAAAAAAAAAAATTCCTCACAGTGGCACAAAAGGTCAATGGTTGAGATAACCCAGGCTAAGGATAAGAGTTGAGATAACTCAGGGACAGGAAGAAAAAACTAGGTGGCTGTTTTTTTATTTTGGCTTTTCAATTATGATTGCTTTCTGAGTCTAAATAAAACCTTTTGCTAGATAAATGAGAGTCTGAATTCGTTCAGCTCCAAAAATAAGGGGCATTTACTCCTTCCAGCTTGAATTCTGGGTATTCTTAAAGTGACTTGGAATCTATGTGAAGGTGTTAGAAGGTACCCCTCAAAATGAGCAGGGGTCCATAGGGAAATCAACACATTGTAATTAAATAATTGAATCATCCAAAGATGTGCACATAAAGGCTGGTTACCTAGCGCTCTGAGTCCTCCTCAGGTTGTATCAGACAGCCCGGGAGACATGGAAGAGGGTTGAAGAGACTCGAGAGGTGACAGCCCCTTGGAGCTCAACCCATGAGCAGCACACTTTAACCCACTACACAATATCCCTAGAAATTTGTGCAGACTCTGCAGATCTCAGAAGAAAAACTAAAACTAACATGGGAAATCGTGCCTTCAAGGCCAACATGCCCCCAGCTTCCAGCCCCCATTGCTCCTGCAGATGTATTATTCATAGGGAGCCTTTATTTGCAAATACTTCTAGAAATGGCTTAACTAGAAGTGATATCAACTTAACACGGCCGCAATGATGGTCTTTTGACACCTAAATTAATTTTCACTTCGTTGTCAAGACTTACTCTCCTTTCCTCCTCCCCTTTCAGTCTCTCTTCTACAGCTCCTCCACCACAGCTCCCTAATGACTTAGAGGACCCTCATAATAGAAAACCAGACCAGGATAGACAAGAAATAAGGGGAGAGAGAAAAAAACAGAAATTCTGGCAGTTTCCTTTGGGAGAAAAAGCCAGTCTCGGGTAGAGGGGAACTAGCGATTGTATGTGTTACCTTGGACTAGAACAGAATTAAGGAATCTACCTAAAGATTTCCCCAACCCTCTCTGGGACCCTCATGAGTTCACAAAGGAATTAGATTGAACTGTTAGAACATATGATCCTGGCTACTCTGACCTATCCCAATAAATATACCTACTGGTTTCTGAGAGCAAAGCAACAGAATTACTAAACAAGGTTTGCTGGGAGACTCCTGTAGAGGAGTCTGTTTTTATTGTAGAAAACCAGATCACCTCAAGAAGGATTGCAGAAAACTGAAATGGGATTTAGAAAAAGAAAAGAAACAAAAGCAAGCATAGGGCTGCTGCGAAGACTACGACAGTGCATTTTCCCTTGCCTTTACTAATATTATACTTTAGGAGAAATTGAAATGACTATCAAAGGGGACACTACTAAGGCCCTTGTAGATAGTAAGGCTATTTTATCTGTTCTTAACCTACTCAACTCAGTTGCCCTCTCCCTCACACTGAGCTTCTGTACAAATGGTAGGGACATCTGATCAACAAATGTCTGTTTTCAATTCAGAACCTGTTCTCTTCCAGCTAGGGAATGTTACAGGGCAACATATATTTTTACTTAGTAAAAACTGCTCCAATTCACCTGATAGGGTGAGACTTTCTTGAAACCAATGATGCTCACATAGCCTCTCCTAGTTCTAAAATGTGTTTAGAACTAAATGAATCAGAAACTGAACCAATTGGGAAAATAATGATTTTAAAGGAACCTCTGTAAGTGGAAACTAATCTTGATACGGACTGAAGGTTTGTTACAGGACATTTCAATCCAACTTTGGGCCTTCTCCAGCCACCAATATCTTTTATGAACAAGCTGGAATTGAGCCCATTATACAAGATTACTTTTAAAAAGGGGGCTTATGGGGCCGGCCCGGTGGCTCAGGCAGTTAGAGCTCCGTGCTCCTAACACCTAAGGCTGCTGGTGCCAGTTCGATTCCCACATGGGCCAGTGGGCTCTCAACCACAAGGTTGTCAGTTCAATTCCTCCAGTCCAGCAAGGGATGGTGGGCTCTGCCCCCTGCAACTAAGATTGAACAGGCCACCTTGAGCTGAGCTGCCACTGAGCTCCCGGATGGCTCAGTTGGTTGGAGTGCCTCCTCTCAACCACAAGGTTGCCGGTTCGACTCCCGCAAGGGATGGTGGGCTGCACCCCCTGCAACTAACAACGGCAACTGGACCTGGAGCTGAGATGCAACCTCCACAACTAAGACTGAAAGAACAACAACTTGACTTGGAAAAAAGTCCTGGAAGTACACACTGTTCCCCAATAAAGTCCTGGGGGGAAAAAAAAAAAAAAAAAAAAAAATATATATATATATATATATATATATATATATATATATATATATATAAAATAAATAATAAATAAAAAGGGTGCTTATAATTCCAGATATGAGCCCTGTAATACTCCTATCCCTCCAATAAAGAAACCGAATGGGAAAGGATAGAGATTTGTACAGGATCTCATAGCTATAAACAGCTATAAACAGATATCTTGTGATTTCAAATCCACATACCCTATTATCGGCTATTACTGTAGACTGCCAATATTTTTCAGTGATAGATTTATGTAGTGCCTTTTTCATTCCTGTAAGACAGAAATTACCTCTTTGCTTTCACCTGGGAAGATCACAAGTTTACTTGGACAATAACGCCCCAGGGATATATGGAGAATCCATATTTCTCTCAGATATTAGAGGCTGATTTGAATGATGTTGAATTGTCCTAGAAATTCCACTCTAATCCAATATGGATGATTTACTTTTATGCTCCAGGACATATTATTAGACTCCCAAGAGGACACAATTTACCTATTACAAAACCATGTTTCCCCGAAAATAAGACCTAGCTGGACAATCAGCTCTAATGCGTCTTTTGGAGCAAAAATTAATACAAGACCCAGTCTTATTTTACTATAAGACCGGGTATTTATGATATGATATGATGTGTTATATATATGGTATGATATGGTATGATATATGATATGATACAATATAATACCGGGTCTTATATTAAGTTTTGCTCCAGAAGACACATTAGAGCTGACTGTCCGGCTAGGTCTTATTTTCAGAGAAACACAGTAATTAGCCAATACAGGGACACACGGTCTCAAAGGGCAATCGTCAATTCTGTTTACCCCAAGTAAAATACCTTGGTTATCTGGTATCTAAAAATGGGCTACTAATTAACCCTGAAAGACTTAAACAAACAATCAAACAAACAAAAAAACCAGCTTAGAGGGTTCCTGGGTCTGAGTGGACACTGTCACAATTCGGTTCCAAATTGTTCCTTAATGGCCCAGCCTGTATATGTCCTATTATAATCAGATCAACCTGATCCAATTCCACTGGACCTGATCCAATGGAACGGAAACAAACTGAAGCAGCTCTAGAGGAAGTATTATCTAAAGCTCCTGGGGAATATAGTCAGTAATATTGTGACAATATGGTACAGTGTCAGATGGTTGCTAGACTTACGGTGATCACGTCTTAAATGTTGAATAACTATGGTGTACACCTGAAACTAACATACTATTGTATGTTGGATATATTTTAATAAAAATATTTTTTAAAAAAGATATACCGCATTGGGTTAAGTGTGAATGTTCTGGTTTTTCCCCCTTTCTCAGAATTTGTGGATAAATGTAAACACTTTTATTGTGATTATTAACATTACTTAATTGGACAGTACCCTTCTGAAACCAAAAGATATAGGGAAAAAAAGTCACATAAGTTACCTGTCCAAATATAATTGATTTGTTTAATAAAACAATAGCTGCCAGAGGAAAAAAAGCTAAAAAAAAATAATAATAAAGCTCTTGCTCTGGGACAACTTTATTATAAAGTTTCTTCCTTTTATACATACATGGAAATAAAGGAAATGCTTTAGGAGTTTTAACTCAAAAACACAGAGATCATCATAGACGTGTAGAATATTATACTCAGCAATTGGACCGAGTAGGCAAAGGACTCCCTCCCTGCATGACAGCCATCTCTGCTACAGCCACGTTATGCAAACAAATGGAAGAAAGAGTTACAGGCTCTCCTTTATGTTTCTCATTATGTTGAATCTCCACTGAACTCTCATCACACTCAACACCACATTCTGTCACTCGACTGGCTTTTTATGAAGTACTCTTGCTTTCTTCACCTAAAATTATTTTAACTTGATATAACAGTCTTAAGTCAGCATCTTTGCTAGCTTCTTTGCAGGATGAAGACTCCCTCAATTGTGTTTTGTTTACTGACCACCTTCTTGTTCCTAAGAATGATTTACAGGAAACTCTATTGATAATACTGACTTACTTTGTTTTATAGATGGATCTTACCTGAAAAATAAATAGGGACATTATTGAGATGGATATGCAATAACTTCCATGGTGGACATTACTGAAGGTTTCTATTTACCTGAATAAGATCTGCCCAACAAGCTGAATTAATTGATCTAGCTTGTCAATCAGACAAAGATCAAATAGCCAATATTTACACTGTCAGTTGCAATGTCTTTGGTGTAGCTCACAACTTTGGAATGGTGCGGAAGCAGAAACTTCCTCAGGGTAGCCCATAAAGAAAGGAGAACAGTTGCAGAATTATTAGATGTCATACAGCAACCGAAACAATTGGCAATTATCAAAATTTCAGGACATTGTAAAGCTGCCACCATGGAAGCAAAAGGAAATAATTTAGCTGACATTGCAGCTAGACAAGAAGCAAAAAGTGGCCAAATTATCCAGGCCTGAGAATGTTTCTTCCTATTAAATTAATAAACGACACTCTTTTACAGTTCCAATGGACAGCTACAGAAGAAGAAAAGAGGATATGGCAGCAAAAAGGAGAAATCTTTGACCCAGACAAACAGATATGCCTTGGACCCAATCAGAAATCAATCTTACCTATAGGGGCTCAATTACCTATATTGCATCATGTACATGAGCTAACATATTGGGGTCCTGAAGAGATGACTTCATGGAGTAAAAAATATTACTGGAAACCTTCACCTACTGTAGCTCATAAAGTGTATAGCAGATGTGCTATCTGTCCAAAATATAACCCAGGAAAATCCACGGGTCCCAAGGACTTCTTTTAGGTCTATTTAAAGTATGGCAATTGGATTTTATCCAAATGCCACCAACTCGAGGATACAATCATGTGCTAGTTATAATTTGTGTATTTTGTCACTATGTTTCCCTTGCAGGAAAGCAACAGCCTCAATGGTAGGTAATTATTAGAAAACAGTAATTCCCAGTTGAGGAATTCCCTATGAGTTACATAGTGACTGAGGGACTCATTTCACTGGGCAAAGGATGCAATCCATTTGTAACATTTGGCCTATTCTACAGCATTTTCAGTGTGCTTATCACCCAGTCCTCTGGATTGGTGGAATGTACAAATGGTACCATTAAAACTCAACCAGGTAAATTTTCAGAAGCTTTTAATCTGTGTTGGCCAAAAACTCTTCCTACTGTACTCCTCAACCTGAGATCTCCTTTTCATAACAGAGCCTAGCCTTTCTCCTCATTAAATAGTCACTCGTCACCCTATGCATCTGGATAAAGGGACATGTGAACCAACCTTACTAAAAGGAGACATTCTGCATTATTAACAAGCTTAAAGAAATTGATAAATTGGTAACTGATTCATTTCAAAGCGTTTTTCTGGGAGATGAAGACTTCAAAGAAAACCACTCATAACAAGGAGATTTTGAGATAGCAATTAAAGACTCTCTAACCTCACTGGAAAGGACTTTATCAGGCATTACTAACTAATCCATGTGCAGCTCAACTTAAAGGTGTTAACTCAGGGAATCACATTTCTCACTAAAAAAAAAAGGTGCCTAACCATCAACAGACATCTGCCCCTGAACGACACTTGCTTCCACCTATAGCAAACTTCAGACTCCTTGAAGATGAGAAGCCACCAACATCAAAGGCGGACAGCTATCCCAAGACATCGTGAAGGCCTGTATACCTACAAATTGATGTTGCACTTAAAAAACCATTTGTTTGATTGTCTTTACCTGTCTGCTAATAGTATTAGTCGTAATAATAGTTATACTTGTCCTTTGGGCTTTTCTCAAACTGTGTTCTTATATAGCCAACTGTTGACAATTGCCGAAGACGTGCAAGATAACTTTTGTATTATGAATAATACTCTTTGTATGATTTCTCTTTTGAACTTTAGAAGGAACATTATTGCAGAAGGAAGGAAAGCAATGTGTGTGTTTTTGAAAGAAGTTAAAGGAAGTAATTTGTCCTAATAAGTTGGTTATTTCTGAATGACTAAAATAAGACAAACTGAGACTGACAAAGGAAGTTGTAGAAGGTTAGTGGAAAAGGAATACTGTGAAGGGAACTTAATGTCTAAATGGTAGAACCCAATTACGGGAACATGCTTATTCCCTAGCCCAATAAGGACTACTAATTACTTCAGATGGAAACTGAAGTGGCTATTAAAAAATGACCCTCTGTAACTGCTGCTGAGGCACCGGAAATTTACTTATGAAACTCTTACTGTCCTCCTGGCCTCTGGAAATTTTTAGGTAGTAATTGTAATTTACATGCATCTGTTCTTAGAGCCTTTACCCCATTTAAACCTTAAAGTTACAGTTCCCAATTGCACAACTAGCTGGAATCAGATTAATAATGAATAACACTTCAGTGCCTCCAATGGGAAGTAGATGTATATTAAACAATATATTATATAATAATATACATTATATTAATATAAATAATATACAGTATATTAAACAATAATAATAACACCAGTAAATGAGAATCTATCTCATGGTCAGATTATGAAAACCAAAGCGGTGTATGGTTGTGTCCTCAAACTATACGTGTATGTTATGCTAGATGCAAAATACAGAAAACATACCTTAATCTACTACTAATGGATTTCATGTAACCCTCCTTATGTCTCCTCCTTTGATTCTAATGCATAAAATAAGCTGCAAAACTTCCATTGTCTGGAGTACTTTCTCAATCCATTGAGATTTTGTTTCCCAGGAACTGTCGTCAGTTTGGTTCAAATCAACACGACAGGTTTGGACGTTTTTTACATCGATAAAAGGAACGAGGAATATTTCAATCTATTGTTATGAAGTAATCTGTATTATTCAGTAGTGTGGGGAATCACGGTATAAGAATAGGCTACCCTTTAACTAAAAACATGATAAATATAAAAATTATGTGTCTTTTCTTATTCTTAAAAAAATGAGAAAGGATAAACCCAAAAACAATTGAAATGTTTATGGGGGAGCTTGGGACAAAAGAGACTGGGACTAAATTTAGATTTTCCTGAATGCCTTATTTTGTAGTTCAGATTCTGGGGCCACATATATATTTTAAATATTTGTAAACCTAGGGCCGGCCCAGTGGCTCAGGCAGTTGGAGCGCCGTGCTCCTAATGCCGAAGGCTGCTGGTTTGATTCCCACATAGGCCAGTGGGCTCTCAACCACAAGGTTGCTGGTTCAATTCCTAGAGTCCAGCAAGGGATGGTGGGCTCTGCCCCCTGCAACTAAGATTGAACAGGCCACCTTGAGCTGAGCTGCTGCTGAGCTCCTAGATGGCTCAGTTGGTTAGAGCATGTCCTCTCAACCACAAGGTTGCCGGTTCGACTCCTGCAAGGGATGGTGGGCTGCGCCCCCTACAACTAATAACGGCAACTGGACCCGGAGCTGAGCTGCGCCCTCCACAGATTGAAAGGACAACAACTTGACTCGGAAAAAATCCTGGAAGTACACACTGTTCCCAAATAAAGTCCTGTTCCCCTTTCCCAATAAAAATAAATCTTTTTTAAAAAAAAGATTTGTAAAACTAAACTATATTAAAATGGGGGGGGGGAGGGTAAGGTAAATTAGGTTCCTGGACCCAATTCGAAGGGGGAAAAGGGGGTCAGTGAGCCTTCCCACAAAACACCAAGCAATTCTTGCACACTATCAGGGTGGCCACAGGTTAAGGGTTCAGGCCTACAGAACTACCCTCTCCATCTACCTTCAGAAGCCAGCAATGAGCCCAGGCTATTACCTGTACTTCTGACCGATGGGCTACAGATTAGAGGTTCTAACAACCTCCTCCTTGGCAACTTAATTCAGACAACTTAATTCAGTCAAAAGCCCAGGTTGTAACCTGTATTAGTACTTCTGACTGACTGGGTATAAATCAGAGATTCCCAAAAGCCTCCACCTCAGGTTCAATTAATTTGCTACAGCAACTCACAGAACTCAGAAAACATTTTACTTACTAGATTACTGGTTTATTATAAAAAGTACATAACTTAGGAACAGCCAGATGGGGGAGAGATGCATATAGGGTAAGGAGCTTCCATGCCCTCTCCAGGCACACCACTCTCTCCAAATCTCCACATGTTCACCAACCCAGAAGTTCTTTGAACCTTGTCCTTTCAGGTTTTATGCAGGTCTCATTACATAGGCATGAGTGATTAAATCATTGGCACTTGATTTGACCTCCAGCCCTTCTTCCCTTCCAGAAGGTGAGATGCGACTAAAAGTTCAAACCTCTAATGGCATGGTTGGTTCTCCTGGCAACTAGCCCCCATTCTTAGGTGCTTCCAAACTTCACCTATTCAACATAACAGAAGACACCTTTAATCACTCTCAACACTTAGTAAATTCCAAGGCATTTGGAAGCTGTGAGCAAGGAACTGTGCACAAAGACCAAATACGAGGTGTGATCAAAAAGTATGGTGAATGCTGCTGCCACGTGCCATCCAATGGAAAGGCAGAGATCTTCAATATGGAAAGTGGAGTGCTGAATCTTAACAACAGTGTGTGACGAGTTTCAACTTGTTCGGTATAGTCAGTCGGGTATGAGCTAAGGTTGAGAGAAGGTGTGTTTTAAAGTGTGCTGTAAATCATAAGTCACGAACAACGCAGTAACATGAAATGGGCAAACAGTTTCATCCTCCCTCATGACAATGCTCCATGTCACAGATTGCTTCTGGTACTGCAATTTCTGCCAAATAAAAACATTACGGTGTGTCCTCATCCACCTTATTCACCCGATCTGGCACCATGCAACTTCTGGCTCTTCCCCAAAGTCAAAATGATTCAGGACATGGAGGCAGCCATGACAACGCAACTAAAGACACTCACGAAGAGGACTTCCAGAACTGCTTCCGAAAGTGGCAAGAATGATGGAATAAGTGTGTTCCAAGTGAGGGGGAGTATTTGGGGGGGGGGGGGGGTTAATGGCAATGTGTCTTTTACTGCAATAATTTTTTTTTAAACATTCACCATATTTTTTTTATCACACCTCGTATATACATGAGAAATATATTTTGGTAATCTGAATGACCAAATATGTATTTCTTATAAATCACAATATCGTAAAAGGCAATCCCTTAAAATCCAAAGCCAAATAAAACAAATTAATCTAATCAGTTTAAACTGGAGGCTTAATCACACAGAGAGGAATGACTTCAAATAACAGTACTACAAAGTAAAAGATCCCAAGTTAGATATATCCTAGAAATAGAAGGAAACAAACTGCTTTCAATAATATTTCCATTATTTTGAAACTATTAAACGTAGATGATTAAAACAAGCAATTGTTAATGTCAAAAACTAAGGTTTTCAGCATAAGAGATAGAAATGTAAATCAAAAAATTTAAGTAGAAATCCTTACTCTTTTATTTTGGGGGTGGATAAAGGGGTGTATTTAAGTAAGGCTTGCTAGAATGACAAAACAGACAAATGCAGAAGACATACTGAAATTTGATTTCAGCAAGGCATACAGCTGAGTCCTTTGTGATATACCTGTGGATAGGATTTTAAAATGTGAATACATTATTAATACAGTTAAGAGTAATTTGAAGCTGACTAAATACTCAAGAATGTTAAGTGTCAATTACACTGCAAATTACTCTGCAACAGGAAGGTAGCAGATCACAAGGCACTTTCATTCCTAAATTTCTCAAAATTTTTATAAAAGACAAAAACATATGACATATTTATCAAACTTATTGATAGACGATAACTGAAAAGGATATTAATACTACAAATGACAGAGTTCAAAGAGATTTTACTTTAATAGGCTGCCAAAAACTAGAATGACTGTGAAGTTCATCAAGAATAAAAATTAAAGCCCTGAATTTATATTCAAAACTCAATCACATAAGCATGGCAGGGAGCACACTTTGTTTGACAAGAATTCAAGTAACAAGATCTAAGGCCTATAGTTTACCACAAACTAAATAGAAGTCAAGGGTATATCCTCACTGGTTACAAGCGAATGCAGTCCGAAAAAATGTGGCATCTACAACAAGGAACGTATTTGTTTCTCTATAATCTGAACTCGTTAAACTACATAGGGAACAGTTCATCCACTTCAGGAAAACATAATTTGATATTGAAAACTTGCAAAAACAGGAATTGGCAATGTTTTATCCTGTCTGCTTCACTGCTCCCTAACCAATAAAAATACCCTACTATTCCTGCCACTGGCACATATCTTCACAGCATCTTTCAAATGCCTATTCTCTTGATCCCAAATCCAAGTAAAGCTCTAATGCTGACTGGGTAACTGTGAAGTGATTTAACAGTAGTGTAACACTGTGTTCTGACACAGAACCATAAAGCTGGCTACTTTACAGTCACCCTACCACAATGCCGTCTTCTGTATTGTCCATGTGTATGACTATCTTCTCCAAAACACTATATAAAGCTCATCTTAACAGGTATGAGCAAAATGCTAATGGGTACTACAGATTTTTAACTAAGGAAAAAATACGGTATGGTAAGGTTTTCAATATATAATCACAGAACTGAAAGAAATTTCATTCAGCTATTCCACTGAAAAGAGGAAAACGAGACCAAGAAAGAAGCAAATTACCATAGTGTGTTAGTTGCAGTACTTAAACTGAATTTTTATCACAAAAAGTATTGTATCTAATATAGGCATACGAGTATGGTAGGAAAAAGTTCAAAGGTTGTCAAATTTTTTAATGAAAAATAACAAGAAATAGTTTTACTCCTATCAAAATATGAAAGACTAAAAACGTTTAAGACTGAAAAGATACTGTACTAAAGACACTAAACATCACTGTCTAGAATATGAATTAACAAAATTCTTTTAACAAGTAATGCGGGGATCTTCAGATTCTTTAGATAAGTAATTCCCCATAAGATAATAATAAAAAAAGGCAAAATTCACCATAAAGATATTAATCAAAGTGAAAAATATAAATCAAAGTCCTACTAATTAATGCAACATAAATAATATGTTCCATATGATAAGGTATTAGTCATTAAATTTGTTTATTAAGAGTTTTCACTTAACACCAATTACAACACATTGTATACATAAATTTCTTCCAGGTGATAACTTTTATGGAGTATTAGTGGTTTTAAAATTTTGGAATATTGGTAATTTCTAATGTTATATTGTAAATATATTGTGAAGTATAAATAACAAAGAAAAACTATATAACAATGTGGTAAGCAAAACTGTAAAGAGGGAACCCCCCCCCTTCCACGTCCTCCCTCACCCCACCCATGGCCAAGATCCCTACCTCCCAGCTATTCGAGCACTAACATAGTAGTGCTGGGAAGACATTTTCCAGATGTAATTCAAGTTCCAGGTGAGTTGATCTCAAAATAGGAAAATCATCTGGGTGGGCCTACTTCAGTAGTCCCCCCAGGCTCCTGCTGACGCATCCCTCACAGGAGTATGTTACTCACGAGAAGGCGAGCCCTAAAAGAAAGGGCAAACTCTATAGGTGGGGCAGGTACCTGGTAGGAGGTGCACAGAGCTGACTCAGTGCAACAGCCATCTCTCCTTTCTCCCTCGCAACTGTGTATTTCAATGTGCATGCTACAATCTGTTCCATATCCCATTTTGCAGATCTCAAGACCTTTATTCTTTTCTCCTAAGGAAAACTTAATTCCTTTCTCTCTACATAGCCATGTTTTTTATTCCTCCTTCATAGGTGTCCCTATAGTATGTCCACCAGTCAGTCTTCCTTCCAGCGAATCAACCAAGTCCTTTACCTACGACACTTGCCAGAATGTACAATGGGGAACATTCAGTTTTCTCTTCAACTGCAGCACCTTAATAATAAGGTGGAATGCTTGTGTTAAATGGGGGAAAAGGAGAAATAAAATCGTACAGGGTTTACAATTATAAATCAAAAGGGGAACGTATCAACAAAGCAATATTCTTTGAAACTAACAATTTGGAAAAGTTTATATAGAAAATGTTTATATGATGTTAAATTAAAACTCTCTCCATTTTAAGAACTCATGAAGGAAACATACCAAAATAATCTCACCACTGTGGGAAATGGGATTATGGGTGAAAGGAGTAAAGCTTTACTAAGAAAGAGAGAAAGCAAGCTAGCTAGCTTCTTCCACCTCTGCATGTTACCTACCTTACAGCAACCACAGCAACCATTTGCAAATTCATAACAAACTATCATAAATAAATGAGATTCTGCATAACTACAATGGGCAAAACTAGGTATTCATATTTACAGTCAATTTAGGAAAGAACAAGAACAGAAACGTGTTTATAATAGGATGTACCCATATTATGGTAATAAAATGGATTTTTTTGTTACTCATTGAGCCAAATTATGAGATATCTGATGGGAGTTAGAACCACAGTGGAGATGCCAATCAAAGCAGAAAGAGAGGGAGAAATAACCAGTTTCCTTCCCTTTTCCTCCCTCCAGTCCTCTACCAGTGCCTCTCATAATCAAACCAACGCAGACGTTTGCTGGCAAATGAGGCTAGGAAATGCAGTTTGCAGAGATCAGCCTCCTGCAATAGAGAACAAAGCCTAAGGGCAGGAAATCCTAACCTCAGATCAATGGCATTCATTACTAAACAATGAAGACACAGCTGTATATGTAGTGCAATAACAATTATTCAAAATAGATTGTTTTATATAAAATGCCCTCATATTTTGAAAAGGCACATTAGCCAAATAATATCCATATACAGACATACATTTATGTGATCAACAATAAATAAGATCGTAATACTAAATTTGTACTGTGAATAAAGACAAACTAAGGAAAATGAGTAGTTAATACTTAAAAACAATAAAGGTAGATCTGAAATTTTTACAGAAATTCAACAGTAACTTCACTGAATAAGCATCCACAAAGGACATGAAAACGCAATTAGTGTGAGCATGTACTCTATTATAGTAGCCCAGGAATGTTCTTTTCTTCAAGAAACAAAAACCCCAATACAACATGAGTGGGGAAAGGAAGTCGGGACTAAAATCATCTTTATGTACAAGGCTAGCAAAAAACATCTGAAAATAAGTCATAGTGAAAAATAGTGACTTTCCACCACTTTTCACTGTTTTGCCTTTAACAGACTCAAATCTTAATTATTATATTCCTTTTATTATTTCTACTCAGAATTTGAGGGAGAACACAACAGCTTTAGACTAATGTTATAAACATTTCTTCATGATGATGAAAAATAATATTAGTACTATTTTCTGCTTATAATATAGTAGTAAAAGGGAAAATCTTTAGCCTCTCAAGGAAAAAACTTTGTAGGAGTGCTCTCTACAGCAGTATGACTATATACATATATATACATATATACATATATATGTATATATATGCATATACATACACACAATCAACTTGAAAGTCAAGATTTGAATACAGTATTTGTTCTGTCAAGAAAGAAAAACAGGATTGCCAGTTTCCAAACTCAGACATAGCTTAACCACAGGAAATAAATGCAACAAATCTCTTTAATACAACATATTTACAGAATTTTAATCAGTCTAAGTATTACTGCCTTTCTTACAAAAGAACAAGAGACAATGGAGTAAAATCTAATAATCATCCAATACCACTGAAAAGCTAAATTTATTAAGTCTATAGTATATTATCCCTAAAGTGGTTTTCTTATTAGTTTCAGGTGTATAAAACAACATAGTTATTAGACATTAACACCCCTCACAAAGTGATAACCCCACCAAGTCTACTACCCATCTGACACCATACAAGCTATTAGAGTACCATTGAGTATATATTCCTATGCTGTACTTTACATCCCGTGACTATATATAAATATATATGTGTGTATGTGTGTATATATGTGTGTGTGTGTGTGTGTGTGTATACACACATACATTTTTTTTTTAATTAGGGAATGGGAACAGGATTTCATTGGAGAACAGAGTGCATTTTCAGGACTTTTTCCTAGTCAAGCTGTCCTTTCAATCCTAGTTGCGGAGGGCGTAGCTCAGCTCCAGGTCCAGCTGGCGCAGCTCAGCTCCAGGTCCAGCTGCCGCTGCCAGCTGCAGGGGGCGCAGCCCACCATCCCTTGCAGGAGTTGAATCAGCAACCTTGTGATTAAGAGGACATGCTCCAACCAACTGAGCCATCCGGGAGCTCAGCGGCAGCTCAGCTCAAGGTGCCATGTTCAATTTCAGTTGCAGGGGGTGGAGCCCACCATCCCTTGCGGGAGTCGAGGAGTCGAACCGGCAACCTTGTGGTTGAGAGCCCACTGGCCCATGTGGGAATCGAACCGACAGCCTTTGGAGTTAGGAGCCCGGAGCTCCAACTGCCTGAGCCACTGGACCGCCCCCCCATCCTGTGACTATATTTTTTAAATGATAGTTAACATTTACTATTATTTTATATTATTTTCAGGTGTACAGTGTAGGGGTTAGGCATTTATATAATTTATGAAATGATCCCCCCAATAAGTCTAGTACCCCTCTGACACTATACATAGTTCTTACAATATTACTGATTCTGTTTCCCATGCTATATTTCACATCCCCATGACTATTCTGTGACTACCAATTTGTACTTCCTAATCCATTCATCTTTCTCACCCATCTCACCAACCTTCCACCCTTCTAGCAATCATCAGTTTGTTCTCTGTATCTATGAGTCTATTTGTTTCATTTATTTGTTTATCTTGTTCTTTAGATTCCACATATACATGACATCATATGGTATTTGTCTTTCTCAGTCTAACTTATTTCACTTAGCATAATACTCTCTAGGTCCATCCATGTCACTACAAATGGCAAGATTTCACTTTTTATGGCAGAGTAATACTCCATTGTATATATGTACCACAATTTCTTTATCCAATCATCTGTTGATGGGCATTTCGTTTGTTTCCATGTCTTGGTTACTGCAAATAGAGCTGCAATATACACAGGGGTGCATATATATTTTGGAATTAGTGTTTTGGATTTCTTTGGATAAATATCCAGGAGTGGAATTGCTGGGTCAAAAGGAAAAGTTCTATTTTTAATTTTTTGAGGAACCTCATACTGTTTTCCACAGTGGCTGCACCAATTTGAAATCCCACCAAAAATGCAGAAGGGTTCCCTTTTCTTCACATCCTTGCTAACACTTGTTTGTTGATTTATTGATGATGGCCATTCTGATGATGACAGTTGTGAGGTGATATCTCATTGGGGTTTTTAATTTGCATTTCTCTGATGATCAGTGACATTGAGCATCTTTTCATATGTCTATTGGCCATCTGTATGTCCTCTTCGGAGAAATGTCTATTCAGGTCCTCTGCTGATTTTTCATTGGATTTTTTTTTCGTTGAGTTGTACGAGTATGAGTTTTTTTTAATAAATTTTGGATATTAACCCTTATCAGATGTATCACTGGCAAACATCTTGTCCCATTCAGTAGGATGTCTTTTCATTTTGTTGATGGTTTCCTTTGCTATGCAAAAACTTTTTGGTTTGATGTAGTCCCATTTGTTTATTTTTTCTTTTGTTTCCCTTTCCTGAGGAGATATATCAGTAAAAATATTACTAAGGGTAATGTCAGAGAGTTTACCACCAATGTTTTTTTCTAGGAGTTTTATGGTTTAGGGTCTTACATTTAAGTCTTTAATCCATTGAGTTTATGCTTGTATATGGTTTAAGAAGGTGGTCCAATTTCATTTGCTTGCATGTATCTGTACAGTTTTCCCAGCACCATTAAATTGATTATTAAAGAATAAGTACAGGTAACCCCCGTATAACACGGTACTTCTATATCATGGTTTTGCTCTAACACGGTCGAGAATTGGGGAAACCCTCATATAACACAGCATCCTAGAACACGGTTTCACTCTAACACGGTTTGACAATTAGAGAAATCCCAGAACAACACGGAGCATAATAAGAGCTTTTAAGAGCAAAAAATATTCTCAATTGAAATTAGGGAAATCCCCAAACAACACAGAACGTAATGAAAACTCAGTAGTGATGACGAAGAAAACATTATTTAATACATATTACTATGTTATACTTTTGGAGAAAATCACCTTAATAAAGATATTTCTCTTAATTATAAAAATATAGTAGCTTTTTTTCCTTTTTTTGGGAACCTAACCCCCGTTTTTATACTAGTTCTTTGTCACATATATCACGGATTCGCATAACAGGGCACTTTTTAGGAACCTAACAACCATGTCATACGGGGGTCACCTGTATATCAAAAAGAAATTCAATAAACTGAGTTATTGGTGTGAATATTTCCAAAGGAATTTTGATATAACAAAATACACTTTATATTAAAAACAGATTACATAAAGTTGATTTTATGTAATATGATTATTTATTTATTGCCTCCAATATGTTATCTAGAACTACTAATGTGTAAGTGCTAAAAAAACAAATAGGTATCAAAGAAGGAGGCAGGTAAGTTTAAATACTTAGATAATTTACAAATCATACAAATAGTCATTACATAAGCCCCAGAAGTAAGCTATATATTTATTCCTATTTAATTCTCTGTGGTAACTGAGAATAATAGGATGGGAATAGTAAAGCAAAAAAACATGATTTCTGATACTGATTAAAAAATTAGTTATTTTGCAGCCAATGAGTTGCCTTTAGAGTTCACTTCTGCTAGAAAATACCTCCTCAGAGAGAACCAATTAGCAGCAGGGAAACAATTATTCAGGAGCAATGTTTAAAATAATTTAGGAAAAATTATTAGCAACTGCCTTTAGTATAATTATCACAAATTCTCTACTGGGCAACAGGGGCTAATCAACTTAAAAATTAACACATTGACATAATAGCAAAACCTTTAAATATCCTGAAATATTTAAACACACACACAGAGCCATTAAAAAAGTAAATCTTGCCATTTGCGACAACATAAATGAACTGCCCGGCATTATGTCAAGTAAAATAATTCAGAGAAAGACAAATACCATATGCTTATTTATATGTGGAATATAAAAAATTAAAAATAAAATAAACTGAACTCATACATACAGAGAACACATTGGTGGCTATCAAAGGAAGGGAGCTGGGCGTAGGTAAAATGAGCGAAAGAGGTCAAAATGTACAAATTTCCAGTTACAAAAATAAGTCCTGGCGATGTAATGTACAGTACTGTCACTATAGTTAATAATATTGTATTGTATATTTGAAAGTTGCTAAGAGCTTAAATCCGAAGTTTTCATCACACACACACACAAAAATCTATTTATAGCTTTTTCGCAATGGGTTTGCCGCCAGAACACAGGTGTAGTGAAAACCACCACTGAATCTAACCCAAAATGGGAAGGAAAAGACACATCAACATCCTTGTCATTGGACACGTAGATTCCGGCAAGTCTACCACTACTGGTCATCTGATCTACAAATGTGGTGGGATCGACAAAAGAACCATCGAAAAATTTGAGAAGGAGGCTGCTGAGATGGGAACGGGCTCCTTCAAGTATGCCTGGGTCTTGGATAAACTGAAAGCTGAACGCGAGCGTGGGATCACCACTGATATCTCCCTGTGGCAATTCGAGAATGTTTTGTGGACCATTTGTTTTTGTGTGTGGCAGTTTTTGAGTTATTAGTTTTTAAAATCAGTACTTTTTAACGGAAACAACTTGACCAAAAATCTGTCACAGAATTTTGAGACCCATTAAAACAAAGTTTAATGAGAAACCTGTGTGTTCTTTTGGTCACCACTGCAACTTCCCATGGTACTACTTAGGTAAGACTTAGAGTTGCCCATAACCTACTTCTGGTGTTACATGTTCTGGATGGGAACTTTGGGGTGTTTCACCTTGTTTTAAGGGGAGGAATCATCTGTTTACATAGTAAAAAGCTATGGGAGGGGTCTGTTGGTGCAACACTTAATAGGTTAGGATAGATAAGCAAAGAGTAACTGTTGATGTGTAAGCTAGTTTACAAAGGCCAAATTCTGTAATAAAGTCCACATGTTGCATATAAAATTTTGTATAGTTAACATCAATATTGAGTAAATTTGTTGGTATGTCAAATTTTAGTTTTTCAGTTACTTGAACGTGAATTCTCACATTTACAAATACTGAGGTAGTTCAAAGAGCCTAAAGTAAAGGAGGGTTAAGTAATACTGAACACTGTCTTGCTACAGTTAATTGTATACAGATTCTGGGGAAAAATAAATGATACTGGAAAAAAAATCCATCTATAACTATGTGTGGTTACAGATATTAACTAGACTATTATGGTGATCATTTCATAATATACATACACATCACACATTATGTTTGTACACCTGAAACAAACAATGTTATCTATCAATTATATCACAATCAAAAATGACAATAAATTCTTTTAAATCCTTAACAATTCAGAAACTTCTGGCTTTCTTTAAAATATGTATTTTTTAAAACCTAATATTCTGGCTATGTCAGACAAATCATTAAAAGCTGAACATTTAAGCCCTTTTATTTCTAAAGCAACTCAAAAATTAATTAAATGGAATTGTTCACAAGAAATATTTTATAAGGTCTTAAGTCAGGATGGTGAAGTAAGTAAATACTGTGCTTGCCTCCTCCTATGACCACATCAAAATTACAAATAAACTACACAACAATCATTGAGAAATGCCTGCAGTCTAGATGAACAGAAGTCCTATAAGGATATACAGAAGAAGCCACATCAAGACTTATAGGAGGGGTGAAGAAACATATTGGGCTGGTCCCACACCCATTTGTGGTGGTTAAAAATCAGGAGGGATGTCTTGGCTATGGAGGTACCCCCAGAGTAGTGAGGCATCCAGCCTCACATCAGCCGAAGGTTCCAGTGTGAGGAAGAGAAGTCCCCATAACTTTTGGCTTTGAAAAGGAGATTATGGCTAAGTGAGATTAAGAGCTGCTGGAGTCCCAGGCATTCCTCTTAAAGGGCCCAGGCACAGACTTACATGCTGACGGACTCACTCACTCTGAGCTCCAGGGCTCAGCAAGTGGCTCAAAAGGCTCTAGGGACATACTGGAAAGAAGTGAATTATCTGGCTTAAGGGAGGGGGCTGGAAGGGTAGGTTTCTCCCAGATAGAAATGCTGGAAGAAGCCACTGGTCCTTTATTGAGCTCTCCTCCCACCCAGCCTGCACTCAAAGGCAGGCACCATATCTAAGTCTCCATCAACCTAGCTAACACCTTTCACCCTTCCCTAGTGATTCCATGAAACCGTGCCCCACTCAGCTTGTGGACCCAACCAAGCCACTATTAGTGGCTTTGCCACACAAATGACCTGTCTTGACTCATGCTGAGGATTTTCCCAAAATCTCACAAAGGTTCACAGACTCCAAACAAGCAACCTTTGGCCTCAATGTGCCCTGTCCTCTTGCTAAGCAGCCTCAAGCCCAGCACTAGTGGCAGCCAGCCTCAGTTCACAGCTTAGCCTATCAAAGGCACCTCCAAGCCCAGCACAATTGGCAACCATCTGCAGATCACTTTGTAGCTCATACCCACTGGTCCCAGGCAGGTCACAGGTAGCAGGTAAACTTGGCTTGCATCAGAGGCCCTCGCAAGAGACCACAGAAACAACACACCTGGTGGCCAGCTTCAGACCACACTAGAGCACCACCCAACCACCTCCAAAACGACACGTTCAAACGGTGGATTTGGAAGGCACCAGAGCCCTGCTAAAACACACCCTGCTCCATAGGGTCAGCCCTGCACCACAGCTCCTTCACTGTAGTTACAGCCAGTCCTCACAACCAATCAGCCTGAGTGTCGACCCCTCCCATTAACAAGCAAACAGCAACCAAGGCTCAACTACAACAAGTGGGCACACATACCCCACAAAAGGGGCATAAGTAGAGTACCCAGCTCAAGTGACCAAGGAGAATATGGCACTAGGCCCACAGGAAACCTACTACATAAGGCCACTCTATCACAACCAAGAGACAGAGCAGCTCCACCTCATAAACAGAAACAAATCCAGGAAGACAGCCAAAATGGGAACACAAATAAGTATGTCCCAAATAAAAGAACAGAACAAAGTTCCAGAAAAAAGAACCAAATAAAATGGAGACAAGCAACCTACCAGACACAGGGTTCAAAACACTGGTGGTAAGGATGCTGAATGATCTCAGGGAGAATGTCAACAAAGAGATAGGAACATAAAAATGGAGACAGAAAACATACAAAAGAACCAGTCCAAAATGAAAAATAAAATAACTGAAACGAAGAATACACTAGAAGGAATTAACAGCAAATTACATGAAGCAGAGGATCAAATCAGCAATTTAGAAGTAGCAGGAAAAAAAGTATTTAATAATAAAATAGTAATATCTACGTATCTCTCAATAATTACTTTAAATGTAAATAAATTAAATGCTCTAATCAAAAGACACAGGGTAGCTGAATGGATAAAAAGACAAGACCCTTACATATGCTGCCTACAAGAGACTCACTTCACATTGAAAGATACACACAGACTGAAAGTATAGGGATGGAAAAAAGTTATTTCATGGAAATGAAAAAAAAAAATCTGGAGTAGCAATACTTATATATATCTGACAAAATAGGCTTTAAAACAAAGGTTATAACAAGAGATAAAAGGAGGACCCAGTAATTCCACTACTGGGTAAAACACGAAACGCAAAACACGAATTCGAAAAAACATACGCATGCATATGTTCACTGCAGTATTATTTATAATAGTCAAGCTATGGAAGCAACTTAAGTGTCCATCAACAGATGAAAGGATAAGTGTTATATATAGAGGGTGTCAAAAAATGTATACACATTTTAAGAAAGAAAAAAACTGTATTAAAAGTATGCTGATGGTAACCACTTTGAGCACCTCTTGTAATTGCTGAAGTCAAAGATGACTGGTATTCATCTTTTGTTATTAGTATATATTGAGTGTATATACATATACATTTATATACATATATATGTATATAAATATATAATAGAATATTACTCAGCCATAAAAAAGAATGAAATCTTGCCATCTGCAACAACATGAATGGACCTAGAGGATATTATGCTCAGTGAAATAAGTCAGACAGAGAAAGACAAATACCGTATGATTTCACCTATATGTGGAATCTGAAAAACAAAATAAACGAACAAATAAAACAGAAATAAAGTAATAGATACAGAGAACATTTTGATTGTTGCCAGATGGGAGAGGGGTTGGTGTGATGAGTGAAAAGGGGGAAGGGATTAAGAAGTACAAATTGGTAGTTACAAAATAGACATTGGGATATAAAGTATAGCATAAGGAATATAGTCAATAATATTGTAATAACTATTAATATGTATAGTATCAGACGGGTACTAGATTTTTAGGAGTGATTGTTTTGCAAGTTACATAAATGTCTAATCACGATGTTGTATACTTGGAATGAATATAATATTGTATGTCAATTGTAATTCAAAAAGAAAATTAAAAAAATATATATTTTATAAGGGTTTCTCTTAATAATAAACTTCATTCTCAGTGTGGTATTTCACTTTAATTATTATTGGAAAAGAAAAAGTTCTCAAACTTTCTTTTCTCTTACTTCAGTAAAATCAATGTGGTTTTCTAGAGAAAGTATAGTAAAATAACACTTCTAATCTCATTTATATCCTTTTCATTACTCACTGTACACTTTTTGCAACCTAGCAAAGTACGGAATGTGATTTTTCTAAAGAGAATTATAGCACTTAACAAACTTAACAACAAACACCACCTTTCTTCACATTCAATAAATTCAATGTAGATTTTTACGGAGGTCATAAAAATTGTGTAAGATTTAAAAATGGGCAAAAGAGATTACTGACTATCCTTTCAATGGAATGCTGGCACCTCCAGGGATTACTTGATTCAACAGGGGTTGAACTGGGACTTGCTTGTCTTTTCCTAGGCTATTTTACATCTCTGCAGAGTAAAAGTTAACTTGTAGAAAACTCACAGTAGAAGTAATTCTCATCCATAGAAATGCAAATTGTATCTAGTGGAACTAAACAATTTTGCTAGTTTTGCATCCATTTGCATCAATAGCATGACTGATCTGTAACAGTAAGGCTCTTTAAATTCTCCTTTGAACCCATTATAACACTTAACTGATTCCTTTACTAATTAATGAGTTAAATATCTTTGGTGTGTGTTCATTTTATATTTGTATAAGGGTCATGATTATATCCTTTTTTAAATTTATCCTTCAATAAAACGAATAGAAGATGATCCCAGTGTTTCCTCAGAGGGCTCACAATATAGTAAGGGAGATAAATACATTCATAACTAACTACAATGAGATTATTACAATAGAGATATGAACAACATACTATGAGAAGTAAAATAAAATGATTTTCTATCTGGAAGGTTTAAGAAAGTCTTACATCTCGAGTTACAATTATATGATAAGGCAGGGGTCAAGAAAATAGCGGCAACCCAGCCCACTGCCTGGTTTTGTACAGCCCATGAGCTAAAATTAATTTTTACATTTTTAAATGTATGGAGGGGAAATCAAAAGAATGATTATTTAATTGCATGTGAAAATTACATGAAATTCAAATATCAGTGCCCACAAATAACCTTTTATTGGAACACAGTCATATTCATTTATGTATTGTCTATGAGTGCTCTCATATTACAATGACAAAGCTGAGTAGCTGCGAAAGAGACTTTATGTGGCACTCACTCTCATCAGTTCACACTGTTGCTCAGCACACCATAAATTGCAGTATTAGCTCAACAGCATTTCAAGTTCCACGTGTATCACCATACCACCACTTTTAAATTACCCATTAGTACAGATCATGTAAAAATAAGCAGAGATAAGTGGACTTTGAATGTCATGCTTTTAAAGCATAGAAAAGTGTGAGGTTTGTTATCAAATTGGATGGCAAAACATTATGTTTACTATAGTAGTGACACTACAGCTGTGCTAAAAGAATAGAATATACATCAATATTACCAAACTTTGCACTCATCAAAATAGTCTCAACTCACAGGAAAGCAACAATCTGAAAAATTCAAAAATTCTAAAACAGAATATATCATCACACAGAATTTCTTCACAAAAATAGAAACAAGATTATATCCAAAGTAAATTTCCAGGTAACTCCTTTGTTAGCCAAACAAGGAAAGCCATTTACCATTTATTTTACCAAAGGTGGGTCAATTAAATCATGTTTGACTATAGCAGCCAAGAAATGCATCCATTGAAAACAAACTGCAAGCCTATTAGCCTTTTCAATGAGAACAGTTGCTTGAAGAGTTGAGGTTATGGGGACCAAAATCAATAGTAAATTTTTAAAAAAGCAAATGATTCCAAGTGGTTTTCCTTGACTCTTGATGAGTCAATAAATGTAACCAACATTGCTCAGTTATTGAGGAGCCAATGCTGACTTTAAAGAGGCTCAAGAATTAGCCTCTATGAACAGTCTACGTGGGACAACTACAGGTGACAACACTCTCAAATAAACTCAACAAACATTCATTCAGTACAAACTGAAGTAGAATCTACTAAGATACAGTATAACAAATTTTGGTTAAAAATGTGTGGAACAGAAAAGGCTAACTGGATATACTTTCAACCTCTGTTACTGAATCTCTGTTATTGAATGGCTTTTTTAATTAGTTGCTGCTGCAGATTTGATGTTATTTCTAAAATTACAAGGCAAACCATAGCTTATATGAGAAAGTTACACTACGGTATTACATAGAATCACAAGTAATCATGAGCTGCTATACATACTTCCCAAATATCAAGCATTGAAGCAAGATCAGAGACCTCTACCACCACATAAAGTTACAGAGAATGTATTTTCCAAGCTCAAACTACAGTTCCAAAAGGGTTTTTCAGACCATATTACAAATGCAAGTTAATTTCTCTATTGCAAAATTCATTTAACTATGCAACTGAAGAGCTTCTACTTAACCTTCAATTAGAAGTCTGACATATATTGTTATGCTAAAAGGCAAATATGAAGAGAAAAATCTAACAGAATTCTGTAAATGCCTTTTAAATGATGAATACGCCCAATTAAAATCATATGCTCACAAACTGATGTTAGTATTTGGCAGTACATATCTGGCTGAAAAGGCATTTTCAAAAATGAAATACGTAAAATCTCATTACAGATGAGTATTGAGAGGTGAACAATTTGCATTCAATTTTGATAAGAAACACTAACTTTTAACTACGATTAAATAAAGGGTTATTCTCCACAAAAAAGATTTTATTGTTCTTATTAATAGACCTGAATTACAAAGAAATTATATTAGATTAAATGGGTATTTCAAACTTATGTGGAAAACTATACTGCATAGTATTTTTCCACCTAACCCTCAACCAAAACTCATTTCCAGCATCTCCATTCTTCGGGTTGATCAAGGCAAAAAACTTGAACTCATCCTTGAGAGCTTTATTTCACTCTCTGTATCCCATTTGTCAGCAAAAATGGTTGGCTTTATCTGTAAAACTGTACCCAGAATCTATCCATTTTTCGCCAAATCTACCATCCTGGTTCAAGCTACCATCACTGTACCCTATTACAGTAATCTTCTAACTCATCTCCTTATTTCCTGCCCCTGTAGCCTACTGAAACCAACCAGAGACTCCCTTTAAAATTTTAAGCCAGATCATGTCACTTCTCAGCCAAAAATCCTCCAGTGGTTTCTCATCTCACTCAGCATAAAAAAACCAAAGTTGTTATAATGGACCACAAGAAACTATACGATCTGCTCTCCACCCATCCAAATCACTTCTCTCACCTCTTCTTCTTCTTTCTCCCAGTTCTATTTAAGCAACCTGTCCTACTTTTGTGTTTTTCCAACAATTTTTAATCCTATGCATAATCTTTAACTTGTTCTTCCATTGCCCAAAATGCCCTTTTCACAGATAAACACGACTTACTCCCTCATATCCTTCAGGTGTCCGCTCAAATCTCACCTTCTCCCAGAGGTCCTTTGTGACCACCCTCTATAACTAGCAACTGTCCTTTCACACTCTATCCCTACCATTCTGTAACCCTACTACTCTGCATTAATTTTCTATAATAGTACATACCACCACTTGACATATTAGCTATGTAATTAATTGCTTTTTCTCCTATCCCATTAAAACATAAGCTCCACAGATTTGTGTTTTATTCAGGGTGCTGCTCACAAAATCTAAAACACTGCCTGGAATAGATTAATATATATTTCATCAACGAATGAACAATGCAACAACAACAACAAAATTTTTTTCTGTGAGTAATGCTTCCTCAGTTCCTTTAACTTAAGTAAAATATACATATACATACATACATACATATATATATATATATATATACACACACACACACACACACACACACATACACACATACATACACATAAAACTGATTTACCATTGCACTAAGTGTTTCTTCCCAATCAGGCCGCTCTCGAGGGTGAACGTTTCTGTGTAGTTCTGGAACAAAATCATCCTCTTCAGAATGTACCGAGGACTTCATCTTCCTAGAGATCAAAACATGAAAAACTGTGATAAGAATTTCTATTTCTAAGAAAACTTTCCAATGATCACAATTCAAAGAATAGAAAATTATATGAGATCTAAAGTTTAGTTAAAAGAGCTTTTATGGCTAGTATTATTCCTCCATTTCTTCTAATTTTCTAAGATCTTTCCTGATGTACAAAACACCTGCATTTATTCCAGAGACAAAAGGTTATAACTAGTTAATCTTTATGGTCTATGTTAACTATTATATAAGGACTGATTTTATCTGTTCAGCACAGTTGAAACTTTGAAGATTTCCAACAGCCATCAATATTTATAGTACTATGCTAAGTAAGCATTAGTAAAATTCCAGGATGAAAGAAGAAATACTTCTGTTTCCAATTTACAGAGCATGGTGTATTAAACTAGCACTTCCAAGGAGAACAACAATGAATACTTAGACCAAACATACAAAATTACTTGTCAGAAGGCACAGGAAAGCAATCAATACAGGTAGGATTTCTGGGTCTACATTCTTTGAGGTAAGAAAACCCATGAAGCGAATTCCACATTTAATCATTCTTTTTGTATAAAGGATTTTCTGAATCAATGATGCAAAATACAGGTCAAGCATAATATTGTAGTATAATATGGCTAAGGAGGCAGAGGTTGGACACTGGGGTTGCAAAGCAGGAGGGGATTTAGGGTAAAAAAACTGCCGCCATCCCCCCCCCCCCCCCCCCCCAGAAAAGACCTGTAAAGAAAGAGCCCAAAATATCTACATGGAAATTCCCCTTAAGTTGTTAACCGATTCCTCAACATACAAACATACAGGAAAAGATGTCAAGAAACCTATCAAAAAACAGCTGATGGGCAACTAAAGAGCCAACTCTATTTCACAGCCGGCCATGCTGAAGACATGGAGGTTGGCAAGCAAGCACTGACAAGATGGAGGAGAGGGGGAAGGGGTGCCGGAGGACCGTACCCGGGATCTCAACTGAGACTCCAGAAAAGCTATGCCTTAGGAGTAAATAGCAATAGACAAGCTCAAACAAAGCCTAAAACCAAGTTTCAACATGATCTGAACAGACAAAAGAAAAAATAACTCTCTTCAGAGTAAAGTAATATTCTACAGTCCCCTTGTATATTTTTCATCCACCTTATCTGGTACAAATAAACATTATAAGGCATGCTTTTTTAAAAAATGAATAAAAGTTGAAAAAAATGTAGTCAAAACAGAAAGAGACATACAATTGATTCAGATTTTAGAATTATTGGAAAGGAGCTTTTAAATGGCTATGGTTATGATGTAGAAAGCTGTAAAAAGCATAACTCCCAGCCTAACGAGAAGAAAAGAGATAATCTATGAAATTATAACTTTTCTATTCGGAAAACTGAGGTCTTGGGGCAACCAACAACTTTCTAAACTCTAATATTCAAGATGAATTTGAATCACAATCAATTTCTTCCATAGGGCAAAGCAGGGATAGAAGAGAGATATGCAAGCTGGTAAGGAGAATTTATTTAAATTTTTGTTAAGTTTCTAAACACATTTATGATGAATATGTTAAAAAAAATATCTTCATATAAAAAAAGATGAAAAGAATATCAACATAAAATTGGAATCTATGAAAACGATCTAATGTTCATCCTAAAAATGAAAAGTAAGATATCTGAAATTAAAAACTTAGTGGATGAGTTTAAGAGAACAATGAACATGGCTAAAGAGAGGATTTGTGAATTGGAAGATAGTTCAGTAGGCAATATCCACATTGAAGAATGTAGAGAAAAAAGAAAACAGAAATACATAAAACACAATAGACTTGGTAAAAGGTGTCAAATATGTCTAAACTAGCAACTCAGCGATAAGAAATATGATCAAAGAAAGGGACAAAAGCAATATTTGAAAAATAATGGTTCAAAAGTTTTCAAAACTAATGAAAGTCATCGAACTGCAGACTGAAGAAGTCTTCAAGTAAGATTTAAAAAAAACAAAAACCCTATGTATGTTATACTCAAACTGCTATTTTTAAAAAACTAAGAGAAATTCTTATAAACAGCCAGAGAATAAAACAAGTTGACTTCAAAAGAGGAATAGTTAGAAAGTGAGAGAACATTTCAATAGAAATGAGAAGATAATGGAGTGAATCTTCAGCATAATAAATGGGAAAAAAAATACTGCCAACCTAGAATCCTCTACTTCACAAAATCATCCATTAAAATAGCAGGTAAAATGAGTTATTTTCAAACAAAAGTTGAAAAAAAAATGCCACTAGGAGACCTGCAAAAAAAAGTAGCATTCTTCCAACTGAAAGAATTATAGAAATACACAAAGAGTACAAAACAAGGACAAAAAGTAGAAAAACATATGTAAATATTAATGTAAAAACTAATGTAAACACACTAATGCAAAAATCCTCTGAGGTTTATAATAAACATAAGAAAGCACAAAAGATAGGAAAACTACATGCAAACAGTTTAGGAGTCCTCAATTGGTTGGGAAGTGAAATAAGTTCAATTTTAAGGTCAAAGATGTATGTTACAATCACTATGGCAACCACTAAAAGAATAATAGGTGTATAACTAAAAAGCTGCTAGAGGAGAAACTTTTGAAAAATAAAACATACTTGATTACTCTGAAAGAAAGCAGGAAAGGAAGAATAAAAGCAGAAAGAATAAACAAGGCAAATAAAAAAATCAAGATGGTAATCTACAATCCAAGTATATTATTAAAATTTTTTAAATAAATGGGCTAGTAGGCAGACATGTGGAGAAACTAGAACCCTCATTCATTGCTGGTACAAATTTAAATGTTGCAGCCACTGTAGAAAAGTTTGGCAGTTTCCCAAAATGTTAAACAATCATACCATATGATCCAGCAATTCTACTCCTAGGTATTTAACCAAGAGAAACAAAACACATATCTGCCAATGATGTGCACATGGATACTCATACCAGTATTACTCATAACAGCCAAAAAGTGGAAACAAGCAAAATGCCCATCAACCAAAAAATGAACAAAATGTACCAGATCCATACAATAAAATATTATCCAGTCATTAAAAAAAAAAAGAATAAAGAACTAATTCATGCTATCACATGGATGAATCATAAAAACATTATGCTAAATGAAAGAAGTCACACACAAAAGGCCACATATTGTATGATTCCATATATACAGAATGTACAGGTTAGTCAAATCCATAGAGACAGTATATTGGAGATTGCCAGGGACTCGGAGTATGGGAACATGGAGAGTTACTGCTAATGAGTAAGAGCGTTCTTTCTGGAATATTCAAGAATTAAATAGTGGTGGTAGTTGTATAACTCTGTGACTGTACTAGAAACCACTTAATTGTATACTTTAAAGGAGTAAATTCTGGGGTGGCCATTTAGCTCAATTGGTTACAGTGTGGTGCTGGCAACAATTTTGGTGTTGATTGGCCCAGTTCGATCCCCACATGGGCCACTGTGAGCTGGGCCCTCCTTTAAAAAAAAAAAAAAAGATAAAGGAGTAAATTTCATGTATGTGAATTATATCTCAAAAAACAAGTAAATGGACTCAAAATTCATTTAAAATAGATAAAGGGGGACATTTCACAATAATAAAAGTGTCAAATCAACAGGGTGATATAATAAAATCTATGTACAACAACTAACACAACTTCCAAATATATAGCAAATCTGAAAAAACTAAAAGGAAAAGAGAAAACCCCACAACTACAATTGCAGGTTTTAACAAACACTTCTCAGTAACTGACAGAATAACCAAACCATAAAAATCAGGAGATTTGAACCCAATGTTCCAATCCAAACTAACACAGAACATTAAATCCAACAACTACAGAATATACATTCTTTTCAAGTGTATACAAGACATTTACAAACAGACCATACAGTAAACAATGAAGCAAATCTCTACAAATACAAATACACAACTGTGAAGTGTTTTGTGACAACTACAGCATTATACTAAAAATCAATTACTGATAACTAGAAATTCTCCCAAATGTTTGGAAATTAAGCAACAATGTCTGAATAATTCATGAGCCAAATACACAAAATCACTATGGAATTTATAAAATATTTTCATACAAATAATAAAAATACAACAGGTTAAAATATGAGGGATATAATGAAAACAGAGCAAAATTCATACTTCTAAATGCATATTATTGAAAATATGACAAGTTGAAATATAAATGTTCTAAGCTCCCATCACAAAAAGCTAGGAAAATAGCAAATTAATCCAAGAAAATTCGAAAGAAAAAAAGGTTAATATAAAATAATACTGAATGTCAACTATAATTGAAAAATACAAAAAATAAATACAAATGAAAAAAATTTTAAAAAGAAATCAATGAAATAGAAAGCAGGTGTATAACAGAGAAAAATCAAAGCAAAAGCACAAGCTATAGGAAGATTCATTGAAAAAAACAGAATACACAATATAAAGAATGAAAAGGGAGATACAACTACAAAGCTTACAGACATTAAAAAGATTCTGAGAACATCAAGAACAACTTTTTCCCAACATATTTGTAATTTTAGTTGAAATGAACAAATTCCCTGAAGAACACAGCTTACCAAAACTGAAACAAGAAACGAAAAAATTGAATAGTCTTATTACAGCTACTAAAGAAATTGAATTTGTAAGAAAACTCCACACCCAAATGGATTCATTGGAGAATTATTTCAAGCATTCAAGGAATAAGTAATAACAATCTTACATACATTTTTCCAGAGTATAAAAATAAAAGGAAAACCTCCCAACCTGTTCCATGAGGCCAGGACAGCCTTCATAACAAAAACTAATAAAGACATTACAGGAAAATTATAGGTCAATATCACGAACATAGCTGCAGAACTCCTGAACAAAGTATTAGCAAATCAAACCCACTGATAAAAAAAAAGAATTATAGAGTGACCAAGTGAGTTTTAGTCCAAAATGAAAATTAGTTTAGCATTCTAAAATCAATCCCTATAAGTGACCACATCATTAAATAAAGGAATAAAAACACATCATTTCACTAGGTAAAATTTAATACCTATTAATGTAATGATTTTTAAATATATACACACACACACACACACACACACACACACATATACATATAGATTGATTCAACACTGCACTTGAGGTGTTAAGTCCGTTTTTTTCCAAAAGGCAAGAAAAAAACAAAAGGCAAAAAAATAGAAAGGAAAAAATACAATTCTCATCATTTGAAGATGACGTGGTATCTACATAATCTAAAAGCCTCAAAAACAATTAGAATAAGTTAGCAAGATGGCAGAATATAAGGTCAAATGCAAACATCAAATGTATTTATATATATTAGTATAATACAATTACTAAGTCAAAAAAAGCCCATCAAAAATACAACAGATAAATAATTCGGACAATTTTCCATTACTACACAGAAGTGAAAAAGAATTATTGTTGCCACATGCAACAGGTTGATGAATCTCATAAATGTTCAGAAACAGAAGCCAGACATTGGAGTACATAATGTTTCCAATATACACACGTATATAATCATCAGGTTGCATATCTTAAACTTATGTCTATTATATCTCAGTAAAACTGGGGGAGGAGGGACAGGACTATATACTGTATAATCTTATTTACATGAAGTTCAGACAGGCAAAACTAATCTATTGTGACAGAGGTTAAAACAATGATTACCTCTGGGAGAGGCACTGACTAGGAGGGGCAAGGGTCTCGTCAGGTGCTGGAAATAATCTATATCATGCATGATTGGGTTGTGATTACATGGGTATACACATTTATATAAATTCTTCAACCTTTACAATACGTAGGATCTGTGGTCTTCATGATATGCAAGTTATACCTGAATAAAAGTGAAAGTTTATTGGCAGATACTACAAAAATTATGTTTATATACACTGTCATATAACAGTCAACTCCATAAACAATATCTATTTATTTAATTGACTCTGTTGTTCTCTTTAAATTATGAACAGATTTTACCTTAAAGTGATTACAGTTTCATCTCTAACAGAAAAGACACACTGTTAAGATTACCAACCATAAAACCTGAAGAATCTAGTGCTATATTTACAAGTTTTTGTTAAAATATCTCCAAAGTTGAACCTGGATGTTTTTAACGAAAAGGAAAAACAGGAGGGGGAAAAAAACAAGAAAAAAAAAACCACCACTTTTCCTCAAATTGTGGGAACCAGCCTTACCATCTTGCTGCTTCCCTCATTCAAAACTTATTTAAATATTGACACACACTCACTTTATACTTGTATGAGATTCTTGTTCATAACTGATGAAAAATTATACTTGGTAGTATTAAAGTTCCACAGAGAAGTCCAAGTGATACAATGCCCTAGACCTACCTATGGGATTGCTTTGTCCCAGGTACATATTTTCTTGATCCCTGGAGTAAATTCCAACTAGCAATAGAACTTTACCTTTCTCCTTTTATTCCCCTAATTTTTGTTTTCGTTTATTTCTCGTTCTTGGCCAAGTTTGGTTATGGGTCTGCAACACTTTTGGCCAATAAGTTATTTCCCATGGGATGGGGAATGGCTGGAAAGTCTTTTTATGGTCTGACATTATGGCGGTATTTGACAGATAGAGATAGGCATCTATTCTCTGCCAGAGAGAGAATGTGGTTAAGTCAGTTTTATGTCTGTCTGTGGAACAATATGTCTCAATTCCACTGGAGAGAAGAACAGCTCTGAGATCATCTAAAGTGGTATGTCTGGTGTTCTGTTTATTTTACATATGGCTGAAGCCGTAAAACTGAAGCTACAAGGTATCTATATGAGTCTGTAACTGATAAAAAAATCATTACCTATCATCACAGGTAGTGATATATTTTCCTACCTTCAGAGGATATCAATAAATTAGGTTATAAAGCCCCTTAAAATATAAGAGCTCTGTTCTAGTTGGTTTCTATAGACTATTAACTGCTTAGCTAAATCTAATAGTCCCAGAATTCCCAGAAAATAAAGAAATGAACTTCTTACACTAATGGAGTCAGCTATATTGGTGGTGATAACAGAAGTCTGCTGAATCCAGTGAAACTGAGTTTTGGTCACCTCCAATTGACAATGCCAGATATACTATATTTATTAGTAAGTATTATCATTTCATCAAAAATCAAAGATATAGGGGTGGCCGGATGGCTCAATTGGTTAGAGCACAAGTTCTGAGCAACAGGGTTGCCCGTTCAATTCCCACATAAGTCAGCGAGCTGCGCCCTCTACAACTAGATTGCAGGCAATGAGCTGCTGGAGGGGCGGCCGAATGGCTCAGCTGGTTAGAGCACGAGCTCTCAACAACAAGGTTGCCGGTTCGATTCCCGCATGGGATGCTGGGCTGTGCCCCCTGCAACTAAGATTGAAAACAGCAACTGGACTTGGAGCTGAGCTGCGCCCTCCACAACTAGACTGAAGGACAACAACTTGGAGCTGATGGGCCCTGGAGAAACACACTGTTCCCCAATATCCCCCAATAATTTTTTTAAATGTATCTACAGTCATTTAAAAAAGAAAAATCAAAGATATAAAACGGTATACGTTGAAAAATATTCCTCCCTTCCCTGTCTCCAATCTGCCCAATTCCTACCCATTAAACTTCCTACCTTATATATTCTTCCAGGCTTCCGTTACAAATACAGGCATAGCTTGGAGATATTGCAGGTTCAGTTCCAGACCACCGCAATAAAGTGAGTGTCACAATAAAGCAAGTCACACAAATGTTTTGGCTTCCCAGAGCATATAAAAGTTATGTTTACACTACATTGTAGTCTAAGTGTGCAACAGCACTATGTCTTTAAAAAAAAAGTACATACCTTAATTAAAAAATATTTTACTGCTATAAAATGCTAACTATCATCTCAGCCTTCAGTGAGTTGTAATTTTCTTGCTGGTGGAGGGTCTTACCTTCAATTTGTAAAAAACAGTATCAGCGAAGTGTAATAAAACGAGGTAAGCCTGTATATACACATATATTCATATGCACATATAATTGCTCATATATTAAAGAATATATCCAAAGTAAAATATAAAAGCAATGTATAAATATGCTACTCTTTAGGTAAAGCCATGGGAGAACGACTTTATTCCTTCATTACCACCCTACTTTTCACATAAAAAGTATTTGTCTATACACTCTTGTATAGTTTTCTAATATTTCCTGGAGAACTTTCCATGTCAGAAATATCAAGACCTGCTTTGCTGTTTTGAAAACTGTACAATATCTTACTGTGTAGATATGACATAATGTATTTAATCAGTCCCCTATTGATGAATATTTGAATTATTTCCAATCTTTTACTATTATAAACAATGCTACAATACTTTTGTAAATATGTCACTTCCACACATGTACAAGTACTTCTGAAAGACAAATTCTCAACAATGAAAAAAATTCTTTTGATACATTAGCCCATTTTTCTACTGGGTTGTTGGTCTTCTTATTTATTTTTAGTTCTTTATATGTACATTAAACAGATTAGACCTTTATCTGTAATATGAGTTCCAAGTATTTTTCCAATTTATTATTTGTCCTTGCTTTTTTTTATAATGCAGATATTTTGTATTTTATTCAGTTAAATTTCATAACCATTTCTTTTATGGATTTGCATTTTAAGTCATAGTTCAAAATGTCTACCAGATACAAAATATTTTTTTCAAATTTACCAGTTTTCTTTTAAATTTTTTATGGTTTTATCTAATACACTTATATCTTTGATCATCTACCATTTATCTTGCTATGAGGTAGAACTCCGATATTATTTTCTACAGATTTCTCCAAAACTATTTACTGAATAGTACGTATTATCTCCATTGGTTTTGCAGAAGACATCTTTATCATATCTAAATTTTTCTATGTATTTGGGTATATTTTTATGCTTTCCGTTCTAACCCATTATGCCTTCTATTCATGACAGTATCACAAAGTCTTAACTACTCGTATTGAGACTTTCTAAGCATAATATCGGGTTGCACTAGTCCTCTATCCACCACCCATACTTTTTATCCCCCAAACAGTCTCTTGGCCAAGTTTTTAAGTCAAGATCAAGTTATTTCAAAATCAATTTGTCTAGGTTTTTTAAAAAGTATTCTTTTCATCACATTAAATTTATAATAAATTCATATCTTTATGATGTTGAATATTCCCAGCTATGAACAAAGTATATCTTTCATTTGTTCCAAACTTCTTTTATGTCCTTCAATGATGTTTTACATTTTTTCATATAGGTCTTAAAGTTATTTATTAAGTTTGTTTCTGTACTCTACCTTTTTGTTAATCTTAAAAATGGCACTTTTTCTTTCATTATATCTTCTAACTGGTTACTGTTTGATACACTATCATTAACCCTGTTTTGAAGATGGGAAAACTGAAACTCATGAACACATCTCAATCAGTCCAGATGTGATAGACCCTTTTCTCCTAAAAGACCCCATTTTCCAGCTCAAAGAAGACACTGAAACAAGCCATTCACATCTCTAAAGGCCCACTGGACTGGGTAACAGACACCAAGATTCTGCCTCAGTGCTTTCTTCAGAAGTTTCCTCTCAAAAGCCATGACAAAACTACCAATGGACTTCCAATTCAAAACTACATATATGTTGAGGAACAGATCTCTCCTTCTCCAAGTGTCTGAAAAGTCACTAAGCTAAATAAAAACAAATCCTTAACAGAATGGTATGGGTGGGATCAGCAGGCCAGAAATCTTGATAAACTTCCCCAAAACAAAAAGCAAGTGGGGTCATACTAAATGGTAAACCAAAGGAGAAAAAATGAGGTTCAAGGAGACTACACTCCTATTTCTCTCCACAACAAAAAGACAGTTGCCCACAAGCAATTAATAAACGCTGGAAAATTACTTGTAAAAAAATTTAACTACCAATTAGAAGGACTTGGGCTCCTAACGTGGGTGTTTGTACCTAAGAGACAGAAGCTATGTGCATCAAGGGACGACTAAAGAAGGAGGCAAAGAAGGATGGATATTTAGCTTAGCAGTTAAAAACATAAATTCTGTTCAGTCAGAAAAAACAGAACATGTGCACTGGGTGAATAAAGCTGCAAAACTGAAGAAGAAAGACAATAACCTAAATGTATTATTACCGTAGACTTTCTGAGGTTTCAGCTCCCTATAGTCAACTGCCGTCTGAAATAATAAATGGAAAATTCCAGAAATAAATAATTCATAAGTTTTAAATTGCACGTCATTCTGAGTAGCATGATGAAATCCTGAGCCATCCCGCTCTGTCCCACATGGGGCAGTATATCATCCCTTTGTCCAGTGTCTCCAGCTATAAGTGCTCTCTGCCCATTAGTCACTTAGTCGCCCTTTCCATTATCAGATCAAATGCCCTGGCATCGCAGTACTTGTGTTCAAGTAATCCTTATTTTACTTATTAATGGCCCCAAAGGGCAAGAGTAGTGATACTGGCAATTTGGATGTCAAAGAGAAGCGGTAAAGTGCTTGCTTTAAGTGAAAGGGTATGTATTTTCAGGAGAAAACACAGTGTACAGGTGACCCCCACATAACATGGTGTTAGGTTCTTAAAAAATGCCATGTTATGCTAATCCGTGTTATACGAAAAGAGGAACTAGTACAAAAAAAGGGGTTAGGTTCCAAAAATTTTTAAAACATACCATTATATTTTTATGATTAAGAATCTTTATTAAAGCAATTTTCACCAAAAGTGTAACATATTAATATGTATTAAATAATGTTTTCTTTGTCATCACTACTAAGCTTTTATTATGTTCTGTGTCGTTCAGGGCTTTCCATAATTTCGAATGAGGTATTTTTTGCTCTTAAAAGCTCTTATTATGCTCCGTGTTGTTCAGGGATTTCTCTAATTGTCAAACCATGTTATTGAGTGAAACCGTGTTCTAGGATGCCATTTTGTACAAGGGTTTTCCCCGATTCTCGAACCGTGTTACAGCGAAGCCAAGTTATAGAACTGTTATACGGGGGTTGCCTGTATATAGAGTTTGGTAGTACCACAGTTTCAAGCATCCACTGGGCTCTTAGAACATATCCCCAAGTGACAAGGGGGGACTACTAGATATAAATAGCATATGCCAGTATATATGTTATATCTATGTATTAAGAACCCTTAAAATTAATTCTGTACAAATTGAATTTGTAAGGTTAAAGAGGATGGAATTAGCAGCCTACAAAACAAATGCAAGAAATACCAAATCACAAAATAAAAAAGTAAAGAGAAATGTAACACGAAAGAAAGGGTAGCTTAAGGAGAACTAATACGCAATAAACAGGACCTACAAGAATATAACTACGATAGAAAAGAGCTAATGATTAAATTAATAGAAATAAAAAATTCAATACAAAGGCTTGTATATGTAGATTTAAAGTCACTGAGCTCTAAGCTGAAGAATTGATGGTAAAATATACATGACTAAGAATAAAAAGAAAAATCTTACAAGCATTCAGACAGAAGTATAAGTTACCTACAAAAGGGAAAAAAAGGACATTTAAGTGTATGCAAGAAATCAGAGTACATCATCACTCAGGATTTATCTCAACAAAATATTCAAGAAAATATCAACCAAATAGCAACTGAACGAAAACAGACACATTAAGATGGAATATGAAAAAAGGAGAACATACAACAATAAGCACTGAGCAATGATCCATACAGGCATACCTCATTCCATTATGCTTTGCTTTATTGCACTTCATAGATACTACATTTTTTACAAATTAAAGGTTTGTGGCAACCTTGCATCAAACAAGTCTATAGGTGCCATTTTTCCAACAGCATTTTCTCACTTCATGTCTCTGTGATAGTTTTTTTATAATTCTCACAATATTTCAAAATTTCTCATTATTATCACTTTTGTTATGGTGATCTGTGATCTACGATGCTACTATTGTAACTGTTTTCGGTTGCCATGAGTTGTGCCCATGTAAGATGTAAAGCTTAATAAATGTGTGTGTTCTGACTGCTCCACCCTGGCTCTCTCCCTTTCCTCGGGCCTCCCTAACCCCTGAGACACAATATTAAGATTAGGCCAATGAATAATGCTACAGTGGCCTTTAAGTGTTCCAAGTGAAAGGAAGACTTACACGTCTCTCACTTTAAATGATTAAAAAATGATTAAGTTTAGTGAGGAAGACATGTCGAAAGTTGAGATAAGCTGAAAGCTAGGCCTCTTGCACCAAACAGTTAGCCAAGTTATGAATGCAAAGGAAAAGTTCTTGAAGTAAATTAAAAATGCTACTCCAGAGAACACACCAACGATAAGAAAATGAAAATAGCCTTATTGCTGATATGGAGAAAGTTTTAGTGGTCTAGATAGAAGATCAAACCAGCCACATTCCCTTAAGCCAAAACCTAATCCAGAGTAAGGCCCTAACTTTCTTAATTCTATAAAGGCTGAGAGAGGTGAGGAAGCTGCAAAAGAAAAGTTTGAAGCTAGCAGAGATTGGTTCATGAGGTTTAAGGAAAGAAATCATCTCCATAGCACAAAAGCGCAAGGTGAAGCAGCAAGTGCTGATGTAGAAGCCGCAGTAAGTTATCCAGATCTAAATAAGCTAATTAATGAAGGTGGCTACACGAAACAACAGATTTTCAATGTAGACGAAACAGCTTATAGGAAGAAGATGCCATCTATCTAGGATTTCCGCAGCTAGAGAAAAGATGCCAATGCCTGGTTTTAAAGTTTCAAAGGACAAGGCTGACTCTCGTTAGGTGCTAACGCAGCTGGTGACTTTACGTTGCAGCCCATGCTCGTTTACCATTCCAAAACTAGCAGGGCACTCAAGTACATGCTAACTCTACTCTGCCTGTACTCTATAAATGGAACAAAAAAGCCTGGAGAACAGCACATCTGTTTACAAAATGGTTTACTCAATATTTTAAGCCCACTGTTGAGACCTGCTGCTCAGAAAATAAGATTCCTTTCAAAATATCACTGCTCACTGACAGTGCAACAGGTCACCCCAGAGCTCTGATAGATATACAACGAGCTCGATGCTGTTTTCATGCCTGCTAACACAACAGCCATTCTGCAGCCCATGGATCAAGGAATAATTTCAACTTAAGTCTTATTATTTAAGAAATACATTTCATAAGGCTATAGCTGCCATAGATAGTGATTCCTCTGATGGAGCTGGGCAAAATAAATTGAAAACCTTCTAGAGAGGATTCACCATTCTAGATGCCATTAAGAATATTCAAGATTCATGGGAAGAAATCAAAATATCAACCCTCATCGGTGACTTTAAGGGGTTCCAGACTTCAGTGAAGGCAGTAACTACAGTTGTGGTGGAAAGAAAAAGAAAACTAGAATTGGAAGTGGAGCTTGAACATGTGACTGCATTGCTGCAATCTCGTGATAAAACACGTGAGAACTTGCTTCTTATACATGAGCAAAGAAAGTAGTTTCCTGAGATGGAATCTACCCTGGTGAAGATGCTGTGAAGATTGTTGAACTAAGGACAAAAGATTTAGAGTATTACATAAACTTAGTTGATAAAGCAGTGGCAGAGCTCAAGATGACTGATTCCAATTTTGAAAGAAGTTCTACTGTGGGTAAAATGTTATCAAACAGCACCACATTTTACAGAGAAATCGGTCATAAAAGGAAGAGTCGATCAATGCAGCAAACTTCACTGTTGTCCTTTTTTTAAGAAATTGCTACAGGTACCCCAACCTTCAGCAACCACCACCCTGATCAGTCAGCAGCATCAACACTGAGGCAAGACACTCCACCAGCAAAAAGATTAAAACTAAATCTCAGATGTTAGTATTTTTTAACAATAAAGTATTTTTAATTGTTTATTTAGACATAATGCTCCTGTGCACTTAACAGACTACAGTATAGCGTAAACCTAACTTTCATATGCACTGGGAAACCAAAAAAGTCGTGTGACTCACGTTAGTGAGATATCCACATTCATGCATAGTCTGGAAACAAACCCACTATCTCTGCCTATATAATTAAATCTGAATGAATGACGAAAAATATTACATCATTTCAACAAAAAACGAGCGTGCGGGTAAGGTAGAATAGTGACACATAAAAGTATCAAAAGTCTTATCCAGGAAGAAGGGGATTGAGAAAAAGAGGAAGTAAAAGTATTCTAAAGATCTTACGAGAAAAAGAAGTAGAGAAGAAAAGAGAATCGTGGTAGGAAAATACAACACACCTGGGTGGAAGAAGTTATTTGATTTACAAATAATAATGGAGAAAATACATCTACGATATTAGAGCATGGAAAGGGAAGCTAATCATTAATGGAAAATAAAACTTCTACAATTAAATATCTAGAAAGGTTTTGCTTGTTCTGATTGTAATCTTGGTAGACTAGTCACGATACATTTTTTTTAAAAGAAAACTGACTATATTTATAAACAGAACTTTAAACATTTCAGAGATTTTCATTTACTAAGTTTGAACATACAATTGACTGATATCTAATATTTAAGTTGAATACAAAGGTTAAGAAAAAACAGGTTTCTAAACTTTTAACTTTATGTAAATAACTTAATGACTAGGAATTTTTATATAGTTTTATATAGTTTCTGCACTCTACGTCCCTTTTTGAACATCAAAAACCTTGTCCAGACAAATATAAGAAAGGCTCACCTTGGATTCCACCGCAAAGAGTTTAAAGACTGAAATACCAAGAAAGTCTTGTACTAGCATGCCTCATGATTAAAACAGATTCATTCACAGATTACGAAGGCAGCCAGACTAATGGCTATACTCCAATGGGGCACAAAATTTTCTGAGATTAAGTGATGTTCATATCAGACTCTGCTGATTACAATTAAATTTATTATTTTTGTGACACTGACAGGAATATGTTGGGTGAAATTTATATTTAATATTGAAAGAATATGTGGGGAGGGGGTGCCTAAACTATACTTCACATCACACATAAAAGATTATAAAGTAATATAAATATAATCTTTTTTCACAAAACACACATCTTTTTTTGGTATGGTACATAATAGAGTATTAAGAGTGAAATGCCTATGAGAAGTCAGAAAGTATAAAAAAGGTCTGGGTATGATATTGGTATATATGTCAGTGGTTAATTGTTAATGGTATCTATATCCTTCTAGACTCATAAAAACTGATGAAGAATCCCCAAATCAAGAATTTCTACTGAAGAAAAAGGAACAGTCATGGTATTAAAAACAGAAGTTGTGAGATAGCTTTATGGGCCTCCAGAAGAATTTAGCCATTAAAGTAAACCATCCTAGATGTGAAAGTCAAACAAGAACGAGGAAATGTAATACCATATTCCGAGCCCTTGTTACCTATGTGGACTGCTGCAACATCTTCTAAGTCCACTAAGGCAGAGAATGAGTAAAGCAACCAACCAATCAATCAACTGCATGAACTACATTAGTCCTTAGATGCCATAAACCTACAGAGACCCCAAGAAAACTGAAATACGGTCATGAAATCATCTAGTAAAACTAAAGTCAGGAGTTTCTCATCTCACTTAAAATCAATTGTCAACTTAAATCTACAATGGAGATACAAGTGAAACCCTGATTGAGAGATTTGGATATCTTCAGGCTCTGATTTTAGAGCTATACAAGTTCTAAAAATGTGGGTCAATTATGCAGTATATATATCATCTCTGTAACTGTTTCACACGAAATGTCATACTTGGCCAGGCCATGTATCTGACAATAATGTGATATCAGGAAAGATGAAGCAAGATTATGTGATAAGCATTTCTACCCTCAGCTGCCACAGAACTAGAACCTTTCATGATCGTGAGTTAGTTATAATTCCTAGGTGTCTTAGAGGTCGTATCTTTAAAAGGTTACATTATTGTATGCGTTCACTTTTATATTGGTTACATAATCTGTACATCACTGGTGCTCAAAAACTCCTCAAAGAAAGAATTTCAGCACTGAGATTATCAGCTATAGCCTCTAAAAGTAATTGCTTAGCAGAGAATAATATCTAGCAGCCGATACATCAAAATTTTTTTTATAAAACTAGTCTTGCACTTTCAATGTCATTATATCCGGGTTCAAATTTTTGCTCTACTATATACTGCCAATGTGGTCATGATTTCCTCATCTGGAAAATGGAAAAAATAAGTCTTACTTCATAGGACTGATATGCAGGTAACTAATATACTGTATATAACTAATGTGGCTTAGTATACTGCATATAACTCCTAAATGAAATTATTCTTTCTTAAAATAATTAAAACATTTATTTTTCCTTTTCTGCCTCACTTTCCCCCTTCTGATTTATAAAGTGTTTCTTTGATGATCCCTGAGAACTATTCTATTCTAAGGTCTCCAAGCAGCTCCAAATATTCAGCCCAAGAACTATTTTACCACGGCAGCTAGAGATTCAAATGAAGACATTAACTTCACTCTACAAATCAGAAATCAGAAAATGAGAGATGTGCGAATCAATGGTAGACCCGTCTGAACTACTACCATGAAGGAGATTGGGCAACTTTCCACAGTGCTAGAATGTAAGAAAAAGTATATCCTTTCCTCCAAACAAGTCCAAAAATAAATGCTATTATAAAAGCTAGTGGATACACATTAACACCTATCTACGAGTACGTCCTCCTGAGCCTGAGAATAGCTGGGAGTACCCGAACCTACACTCTAGGTATGGTACGATTTCACGCTCTTAGCCCTGGTGCCTCAAATGACACAATGCTATTTTTTTTGGAATGAATTTAAAACCTAGCTTAGAAGCTATTTGGAGAAAAGGAATAGTGCACAATCTTTTGTATTCATTGTGTGTGTGTGTGTGTGTGTGTGCATGAATGTACAAGTGGAAATTAATGAGAATGTAATCAATAATGACAGCTTTGTTTAATGTGTATTAGCATAGATTTTGAAGAAAAACATAGAGACTTCTCTGTACATTTTTTTAATTATTAAGTTGATTTTACAAAAACCGCTGTCACATACAATACTGAGTTTACTGTTTGGTTCTCCCAAAATTACACCTAACGCTCCTACTATGCAACCCTTCCCCTTTGCCGCCCACACACATTTTTTCTACTAGGCATTTCAGCTGGAACAGCCCTGTGGATGTTGTGAAAGCACCCTGCTGCCACATTTCCTCATGTCTTACTGCTGAATAAGTGAGAAAAACTACATGAAACGTGTATGCTGATCTCTTTGTTGCTTTTATAAATAAAATAAAACCAAATCTCAAAGACATAACTGGTTTGGGAGAGCCATGATGATATCCAGATATGAAACATCATTGTAAACAGGACAAATGCTCTACGGATGGTATCGTGGTTTCCTAAAACAACGCACACACTACCTCAGTGTCTCAGGATGAAAATGCTGTTACATAGCCCTGAGAAAAAGAAAAGCTCAATCTTACACAGATTTGCTTTTTTTTTTATTAAATTTATTGGGGTGACAATTGTTAGTAAAATTACATAGATTTCAGGTGTATATAAACCAAAAACAACAAAAGAACAAGACAAACAAATGAGAAACAGAAACTCATAGACACAGACAATAGTTTAGTGGTTGCCAGAGGGTAACGGGGGCGGGGGGTGGGGGGTGGGAGATGAGGGTAAGGGGGATCGAATATATGGTGATGGAAGGAGAACTGACTCTGGGTGATGAACACACAATGGGATTTATAGATGATGTAATACAGATTTGCTTTTTTTTTTAATTTTATTTTATTAAATTTATTGGGGTGACAATTGTTAGTAAAATTACATAGATTTCAGGTGTACAATTCTGTATTACATCATCTATAAATCCCATTGTGTGTTCATCACCCAGAGTCAGTTCTCCTTCCATCACCATATATTCGATCCCCCTTACCCTCATCTCCCACCCCCCGCCCCCCGCGTTTAGTGGTTGCCAGATTTGCTTTTAAATTTAACTGTCAAGAGAAAATTCCAGGCAGGCTCTTGTTGCCCTAACAAGTTAACTGAGGATCACAAATCTATTACAACAACAAAGTGGAGGTTGTTTCTTCCTTTGACAAATACCCCCAAATAACTTCCACAATTTTAACACCTGGTCAAACAGTTTTAATAAAAACAAAATAAATACTTTATTCCTGCCAACTGTTCATGAGACTGAGCACATTAGAAACTAAGGAATGTGAGTACAATCAGCACACCTTGGGAGAGAAGTAGCTTACTCAAAAAAGAAAAGCTACATAAAATGACGGGGAGAAAGTTGACACAAGAATGACATTTTCTAATAAATAGATCCTTCGAACATTGAATTACTTTTTAAATTTAAAACATACTTCTTATTCATTTTAACGAGTGATTAGCAAGTTGAGTGTGGGTTATCAAGAGTTCCTAATATTCAACCCGTTTTGTCATTTAACCTGGACTTTAAAAATAAAATCTATGGATAAAGAAATCCTTTGCCTTGAGAGAGGGAGACACTATTTTTGAACATTAAATATAAAGACAAGATCTGATGAAAATAATGGTATGCTCACCTACCCAAGTACTCATAGGTAAAATTATAAAAAATGTTTAATTGCCCATGTGGGTGGCAGTGATGATACGTAACACAAAGTTCTTCACAAGATTTTGTTAATGCCTCCAAAAATTAACTTGCTAACCCTGTTTGAAAAATAAAAGCCAAAATAAAGCCTCCTAAAATTTGTAACAGTACACAGAATTAATAAACAAATGGCAATGTTTCCACAGCTGAGTAAATCCTCCTTCTTCACCAATACCACTGAACTTTGACAGCTGCTTAATCAGGATGCATTCTCTAAAAACTTCAATTACAAAGTTATACTGTTTCCCCCAAAATGAGACCTAGCTGGACAATCAGCTCTAATGTGTCTTTTGGAGCAAACATTAACATAAGACCCAGTATTATATTCTATTACATCACATTATATAAGACCCAGTCTTATATTATAGTAAAATAAGACCAGGTCTTGTATTAATTTTTGCTCCAAAAGACGTATTAGAGCTGACTATCCAGCTAAGTGTTACTTTCGGGCAAACACGGCAGCTAGAGATTCAAAACCAAGGAAGACAGGCAAGGGAAGATAGGGAGTGAGATATAAGGTCAGAGACAAGTAAGGATCAAAGCCATGAAATAATGAATTTGCAGTTAATAAAAATGTTTCATACACATCAATAAGGCAACAAAAGCAGCCACCCATATTCTCTCTCTCTCTCTCTCTCTCTCTCTCTCTCTCTCTCTCTCTCTCTCTCTCTCTCTCTCTCTCTCTCTCTGAGAAAGAGAAGGAAATATCTACTATATTCAAATTCAGATCAAACCTATCAGTACAAATCAGATGCAGGAAGGGGTAGGAATAGTTCACTATGAGTCTCGACTTGAAATTCCTGAAATGCTACTACAAAACCTGTCTAACATCTTCTCTTCCTGGTGCTCCAACAAGTCATTTAGAAGCATTTTACAAGCTCCGGGCAAGTTGAGGAATGAAGGGTGCTATACACAACTAGAAACCTGTCCTCTTCAGTGCCAAACCTTCCCCCGGAGAAAAGAAAAGTCTTACTGGAAAAGATTAAAACAGAGGGTGGAAGTGAACAGAGGGACAAAGGTGAGAGAGAGAGAACTAGGAATTAATTACCTGAAATTTGCTTCCCTTTCACCCTCTTCACTGTCAGTCTCCTGGGTGATAACTTCAGAATCCAACCAAAAGACACTGTCATCTCCTAAAGTGCTGCTCTCACTTTCAGTCTCCATCATGTATTCAAATAATTTAAACTTCAAGGCATAGAATAAAGAACTCCGATGTTCAGCTCCTTCGGCTCTATTTATGTACACTCGGGTGTGTGGCCGATACACCAGTGATATGCGATCATGCTGGGCCACAGTCTATTACGCACCAGTTTAATTACAGTTGGGGTAAAGACAGGAAATCACACAGCACACTCAGTGCATCTCACTGCTACACCTGTGACATCCAGACCCCTCCCACTGCCTGAGGCTCTGTGACCTACATAACTAAACACAGAACACAAATGAAGGTGATTTTTCACTAATTATTTATTATTTATTTAATCACTACTGTTCTCAAAGTTTCCAGGTAAGTTGAAAATAGATGTTTCCAAAATTCAGGCTTTTCTTATTTACATCCTTTTGCTATCTCCGACTTAAGAAAAGTAAACAGAAAACTAGAAAAGATAGCACTATATGTAAAAATGTCCTGGGCCAACTACAATGAGTGGCACAGTTATAGATCTCACAGTTAAGGAGGATCACAATTTACAGAGAAGGTAAGTCTGGGGACCTGCCCAACTTCATGCCTTCTAATATTACACCTATCTCTCCTTCCCCTCAGTAATAACTGTCATATACACCTTTGCTCAGGTATCCAAAGTAGGACATTCACAGCCAGGCTTGTCCATGGCCTTAAAGAAAAAAAAGATATCCTAAATTAAAAGACGCTGACAATTACATTAAATAAAATGCGTGCAACATTTTTACACATCATTTAAACTACAGACGCCAATGATAGCAATAAAATGACTTGCTGGGAACTGGGAATTGAGTGAAAAGTATAGCATTTATAACTCTGGCAACAACACAAATGTTACTTAGAAAATGGCGATGTTGGTACCAACCACTGACATGTCAGATATTCATGGGTTTCTGCCTTTTACTGAGTAGGAGCAAACTGCTGAGCCCTGATTTTCTATTAAATCTGACCAGACATTTTTTAAAAGGTACCCACTGTGATACCCTTGAATTTTCATAGTTGAAAATAAGGGAAATGAAACCAATAGCCCACTTTATTTATACTTTTTTCCTTTCTACAAAATTATGACTTACCTAATGTGTTACTATTTTAATTTTGCTACTTCAAAACTCTGTAGTTTTAATCTACTGACTGTGGTCATTAAATGTATTCCTACTAGAAACCAAAATTTGTTTTCAAGCTTGGGAATAGATCTGCTCTTGATAGCAGCTAATTTGGAAAAACTCCTGAGCAATTAACACAGAGACATCTTGCAGACTAGTCTAATAATTTCCACTTAAGACAAATCCATAGCAAAGGTTGGCCTGAATAATTTTAAAAATTAAAGGATTACTGAGATTTCTCTATGCCATAAATCCCCTACCATCTTCCACAGGTTCTGAAGAGATGGAATTAAATGCAATCCCTTCTTCACTCCAATAAAATTAATTCCCAATGGATCAAAGATTTAAATGTAAAAATAAAACCGTAAAAGAAAATCATGAGAATGTTTTTATCATCTCACAGTGGGAAAGTCCTTTCTAAGTATAATTTTAAGAAGCCCTGAAACCATAAAAGACTGATACACTTTACTACAAGCAAATTTTGAAATCTTTCCTAACCAAAAAACAACAACAAAAAATTGTGAGCAAAGTCAAAAGTAAATAATCAAGGAAAAAATATTTGGAACATATTACACAGAGTTAATTCCCTTAACATACAAAGAGTTCCCACCAATATCTAAGACTCAACAATCCAAAAGATAAACAAGAGCATACAGAATAAGAGAAAATTATTAAACATAATAAAACATAAAATTAAAACATAATAAAAAGTAATTTCCCTCATAATAGCAATGCAAAAAAATCACAATAGGACACCTTTTTTAATTTAATCCATCAGGCAAAGATTTTAAAAGGTTTTAACAAAATGTTTGGAACAAGATGTGGGAAAATAAATATATACTGTCGGTGGGAATATAAATTGGTACAACCTCTGTGCAGGGCAATTTGTTAATTCTACCAAAATTCAAAATGCACATATTTTTGGCCCAGTAATTCTCTTGCTAGGAAGTTATCTTATTTTCATATGTGGAAATAAGAGATGAATAGAAATATTCATTCCAGTAAACTTTATAACCGCAAAATATAATAGCAAAAACAACTTCACTTGCCTATTAACATAAAACTAGATAGTTAAATTATGGAATATCCATAGAATGGACTGTTATTCAGCTGGGTAAATGAGAAACACAAGGCAGCCCAATACAAATCCTAAGGCACATGATTAAGGCAAAGAAGAAAGAGGTAAAGGTGTGGAATAGTATATATGAAATAATGCAATTCACATTTTCAAAGAAGAGGAGGCAGAAATATGCACGATTACATATGTGCAGAACAGCTACAAAAGGACAGCACCAGTGACAGACGTTGTCTCCAAAAGAAAAAATACAGCTAGAGAAGAGGAATGAAAGGGAGACAGCTTTTCACTATATCATGCACATATAACCCTTGCAAAAAAAAAAAAACAAAACTAATTTTAAATATACTCTTTCATATCCCTCATTAAAGAATCAGATTTTTAAATATTAAGTAACTAGGTTTTCTTTCTCTTCTGAACAATTCCAACTTCTTAATGTGTTTTCATTAATCCTATCTACCTTTCCCTTTAATCATTTATTTTGCTCTTTCATTATGGTGGTTGATTTACCTCACTTTCTCAAGCCCTTTCAAACATGAAAAACTGAATTGTAAGCACTATTTTTACACAGCACACTGAGTACAGTCTGACTAACCTCCCACCAATCTGACATATGCACCAAAGTGGGCCTTCCAAGACTTGTTCTCACAGTTTTGACTCTGCTCTCAGAAGTTTTAACACATGTTTTTAACTTCCAAGTCAATATGTGATCTGTTTTCTGTTTCCTTCTTCAGTAGCTAACAAAAATCCAGCAGAAACAAAAGGCAGGAGAGAAGAAAACAGAGTCAATCACTGAGGCCATGAAGTTGAAAGAGGGACTCTATTCCTGAAGACCAAGATTACTTTAACCCCTTTTTTTCCTGACTGGCTTACAACCTGATGGTCAGGAGTTAATATGAACCTAATCCCTTCTCTGTGTATTTCCCATCCCAACCTATGAAAAACCAAAATCCATGGTATTTGCACTCCATTAATAAAGAAATCTAACATCCATATTATCAGTGCAGAGACTGCATCTACTTACTGTTAAATTCATAAATCACATCCCTTTCTTTCATTGTTTCCCTTTTCAAAATCCAACCCAATAATACTTTGCTCCAACACTCAGGAGGCTCAAGGTGCTCTTGCACAGAAGAGACATGGGGGTGAAAGAACATGGTATCAACACTGACATATTCTACCAAACAAAATTAAAGTAGTCAGAGGCTACAGAGAACAACTCACACATCTACCTAGCCAGGGACACATACAACAAGTAAGTTGTATTAACTTCAGCATTCCATTGGCTGACTCGGTAAATAGTAAAATAGACATATTAGAATCTAGAAATCTCAGGAAATCCTGGCTGGTCTTAGGGAGTACTCATTTTTGCTTTCAATCTATAGATAAAATAAATCAAAACTATACAATTGTTAACATATAAAGGTAAAGTTTGAAATAAGTGCAATTCTAGCAATGAGTTAAAGACCATTAAAATATAACATCTACATATAGTAGTTAAATGAAAACACTGGCAAAAAGTAATAAAATTTAACAGAATCAATCATGTTTTTCAATGACCAATCAACAGTAAAAGTATTTCTGAGTAAATCTATAGGACTAAAGGAAGTTAGTGGACCACCGTTAATTAATGTCAAAGTATAGTATTGAAACTATACAGTCAACTAAGAATTAACTATGACACAGTTTATTTAGTAAAAGGTCTTGAAACAGTAAATTAAGAATTAATTATACCACAGTTGATCTGGTAAAAGGCCTTGTAAAGATAATAATGGTTGAGTATCCTTTAATATAATGTTGAATTAAAGGAAATGTTTCCTGAGCTGGAATTTAGACTGACTACGCTACACCCAGTGAAAGATACATTACTTTCACAAATTTAGAGCCCTAGAAAATTGTGGTCTTGGCAGAAACTGAACTATACATATATGTAATACTTATGGTCACCACTTTAACTGGACCTTCTCCTAATGTTAATAATATTGCAAAGAAAATGCTAAATATAAATTTAATGAATAATAACCAGGGGAGAAAGCAAATGATCTTACTAGATTCCATCTAAGTGGAAGATCTAGGGAGAAGTGTGGGAGGGACTAGGATGAAATCAATAGGGGAAAACAGAGCTATGCAAAATGAATGAATGAACGAACGAACGAACGAATGAACGAACGAACGAAGTCTCTATACTTGAAAAGCTCAGGGTATTGCATAAACTTTCTAGAGTTTCTCCAACTAAACTACTTGAAAAAAATGCCAATAAATCGGGTATTTTCAATCTACTGTTTTGCCTATTGGTACCCTTACCTGGATAGCTCAATCTGTGTTGATCTGAGACTGAAGTAATTTTAGCTGCCTGCTCCTTGCCTTATTCTGCCTCCTCCCGTGCTATCACTCACAGGGAGTGGCAAGAGCAAACGTAGGAGTCAACAATAACTAGTTACTTAAAGTTTTGGGGAACACTCAACTACTAAAATTAAAAGCATTTTAAAATTATAAGCATTTTTCTCAAATCACACTCATCCTATCCTCCAGTAAAAGAAGCTAAACCCATACTATTAAACGTTACTCTGAGATATGTTATTCCGATGTAAAATAAGTATACTTCTATTCCTGGTATCAGTAATTCTTCAGTTTTATTTTCGTAAAAAGAGAATCAAGTTCCTAACGGCTCAATTAAATTTATTTCAGGAAACAGGTATTTTCCCCCTTATCTTTTGTTATAGAAATTTGTTCTGGTAAATTTTGTCAATTGCAAAAAGTAATAATAATGTAAATCTTTTGAAAAGTCAAATATAATACAGAAGCAAAAAGTTAATACAGGTAGCTCTTTAAAACACACACATATTTAAATTTGAATGATACATTAATTAGGAATTGCGTATCTGCCTATTTCTTCTGATTTTGCTGGGACCAGACATTAATATTATTAGTGGTAATTTTCATTTGACATTCTCAAAAGATACAATATATGCAAAGCACATTTTATGATGTCTCAAACAGTATTTGCAAAATAATAAAACTGTTTTTTAAGTTTCAATTCAGAATCTTCAAGTTACATCACTATTCCCTTGTGGTAAGATCAGCAGGTTTAGAAAGTAAACTAGCTGCTTACTGACACACAATTCATTAAGCTACTGTTTCACTATTATAACCAGTAATCAAGTTACTTATGCAAAGTAATTGAAAACAACATTAGTACTTTTGAGTATCTATGGTTTCCATTTTAGAAATAATGTTGGATATTTTTTAATTTAATGAAGCTTAAATGGTTCAAATTCCTTCTATGCCACTTATTACCTTAAGTAATTTACTTAAGATCTCTGCAGTTCAATTTCTTCAACTGAACAGAATAACCATGCCTACTGCAATGGAAGTGATTAAATGAAACAGTATAGTATATAAAGTATCTATGTAACACAATATTTATAAATAATAGATGCTAAAAATCTGGAAGGTATAACAAAAGGAAGATTTTTCGTGAATCTAGGTTTGGGATCTACTAAAAAATGTTAAACTCCTTTAGAAAAGGAATCAAAATTTTCATAAAAACTTTTTTTAATTACAAAAATATCATTAACTCACTTCAAGATATTAAGCCACAATCCCTTAATATCACAAATATCCAGTCAGTGTACAAATTTTGCAGTTATCAGGAATCTTTTTTTTTTTTTAAGAGTTGGTTTGTTTGAAACTGAAAGTTCATACATGGTATTTTAGCTCGCATGTTGCTTATGATTTAAAGGTTTCCCCCTCCCCCTTTTTCTATCATGTATTTGTTGAAGAAATCAGGTCCTATATAATCTCTAACATTCTGGATCTTGCTGATTATCTCCCTCTCAATGGTGTTATTCTACAGGTGCCTCTAGCTGTCATATTTCCTTTACAGGCATTGATTCTTAAACGCTATCTATATTAGATGCCTTAGTTTGATGTTTTATGCCTTAGCTACCAGCCTTCTAAAATATTAAAATATTAATCAAATGAATAGCAAAATGATAGAAAACACAAAGAAGAAAGTAACCAAAGGGCCATAGATAATATATTCTTGCAATGACTTAACCAGGTGAAAATGAGGCAGCTATCCATGGTACAGCATATTAAGAGGTTTTGAGTGTTGTTTGACTTCCAATCTAAATGGGCCCTTGCATCCTCTGCGGCCATCTATGACATTTCTACGTCCTCCTACACGATCTACTAAGGACAACGGCAATACCTGCACACATCTAAACAATCTATGACTAATACGAAGACTCTACCCAGTATGCTTGCTGCTAATTAGTTCCTACTATTTTAGAAGGACAACATAAAAGCTGCATGAACTATGGAATGTCTCTGAAGTAGAGGACAGAAACATTACAAATCACTGCTACTTGGGCAGGATGGAACTGATATCCCAAAATAAATTACCAATTACGTGAAAACAGTTGAAATGCAGGAATATCCCATTCTAGTACACTAAACTTAGTTCGCCAACTCTTAAACATTTGAGATTAAATGATGGTAGGAATCAAAAGCTCAAAGACTTAACCTGTAACCGGCTGCATATCTGAGAATACATGGACTCATGACACAATGCAATACAGAGGGATAAATATTAATAAAACTTCATGAACTTGGAAATCCAACAAGTTAGTACCAAGTGTCATAAATTTGCCAAGGAAAACTAGACAATCTCTTCCCTGCACACCCAAAAAAAGTTACTATTTCGCCAGTGCATCAGAATCTCCAAGTCAAAGAACAGTTAAAACAGTAGAGATTCTACAAATATCAACTAATATATGCACACATTCGGAAGGAGTTCTTAAAATGAACAAATGGAAAAGACAATTCCTCATGCACCGGTTTTCCTGCCAGCATCAACCAACCATCCAGAGACTACCATCCATTCCATCATTTTCAAATATAAAATACAAAAAAGAGGCCAGCACAATAAAAACATCACCTTGGACTAGCACAGCAGTTTACTATTTCCAAAGCACTCTGCCACATTTCAAAGCAAATGAAAAGTGACAAAGAGAAATTAAACCAAGGGAAGGGTAGGAATTTCATATCTAAAATACAGGTATTAGGAAACTAAACTTTTAAGAGAAGAAAAACCATTGAAAACTGAATTCGTTATAATCTTTCAATATCTACATAGCCTAACATTAAAGAGCTTAATAATAAAAACAGGTGCAACGTGTTCCAGGAAGTGAGTATACAACAAGAAAGTATGGTCACTTACAGCATTGTTTTCCAAAGGCAGGAAGAAAAATACCAAGGCTGTTTCTTCAAGTATGGCTTTAAAACAGAGATTCTCAATCCTTTTTTTCTGCCCCCAAAAAGGTCAGGGATATGCACACACTCATTAGTAACAACAACTCATAACCTATTTTGAGATTTATTTTGACTAAAAACAATTTTAAAAAAGCAAATTCTTTGACAGTGTCAAGCTTGTTGAGCATTCAAACCTTAAGGTGGAAATTATGTTATTTAGAACTTAATTTATTTGAAATTGGCAGCACAAAGAAGTTAAAGAGGGATAGGAAAGAAAGAACTGGATAATAGAGACAGTGGAAATGTAATGGCTCTGTGCGATGTCAGAGGGATAGTGGATGGGGGGAGGGGGGTTCACACAGAGTGAGGGATATAAATGATAAACGTCTAAGTATTGCTTTGTCTTGTGTACCTGAAACTAATAAAATTAAAAAAAAAAAAAAGGAAAGAAAGAACTGGATGGAATGAAGTCTCTGGTCGGCTAAGGGCGGTATGAGGGCAAAAGGAAGAAGGCAAAAAGTAAAACTTTGCAAACTTTGCAAAACTCCTTAAAAATTCATGGATGAAGCACACATAAATCATTAACCAGCATGTCTAGGTTATCATAAGGGTACCAACACCCTTCAAAACATTCTGGAAATGACACCAAGGTGGCACAATACTCAACTCTGCATGGAACGTGGTTGTGCATTGTTATGGGGGCAATTCCCATGCTTGTTGTTGACACTTTTGTTAGGCTACGATCTCTGAAATGAGAAATATTTGCAAACCTGAATATCTGGTACAGACGTCTGATAGTAAAGAAGAATCTGGCCAGTGGCTATTTACTGCTGAAAAGAATGAAGGGCTACAGAAATATTTGTGTCAGAGATCATAAAGAACTTGAAACAATTGGCACTTATATAAATTTCAGAGATTCAGATACTCTCAAAGTTAGAAAAAATCTTGAAGACCATCTATTCTGAGCAGTCAGCTAGTAAACTAGACTCTAGAAATTCATGTTTCCTTTTTCTACCTTACAACTGTATGGTAAATTTTCACAGAGTATTTCACGGTAATTCTGATACCCACAAAAACCTAGTGACGTGATCAAGGAAACAACACGGTTCCTATATTACTTATGAGGAAACTGAGGCTTGCCCAAGGTCACACAATTTTTAAGTGGTATTTACCTCTTTGGTTATTGGTGAAGAAACAGAAATTGGTGAAGAAATTTCCTCCACTAAGAAATTTTCAATTTATTCCCCAGTCCAAAGGATCTCCTTTCTGCTTTCCTATATAATACTTTCAAAAACACTTTCAAAATGCTTTTCAAAATATAGGACAGGCATAAAGACGTTAAGTGATTTGCCCAAAGAGACAGGGTAAAGCTGGGTATCTGACTCCAGACATTATACACTTAATCACTAAATATTTCCCAATAGCCACTAAGTATGATCTCTACTGCTACAAAACATTTCTGTACCATGAATTTGTGTATATGAGGTTGGCAAATAAGGGAATGAGTCAATATAATTCAAATTATATATAACAATTTTTGCCCACACATTAATGTTTTCAGCCAGGTACATCCAGCTAACACAAAGTTCACTACTGTAATACAACAAAATGCAGGGATCACCATACTGTACATGATGCCCATTCATGCCTCCTTATTGTTAGTTCAATTTGGTAAGGCTTTTACATGGTACTTCCTCATTTTTCCGTACTTTGCCTTTGTCTCTGTAATTCAAGTCTCAACCCTTCATTACACCTCTTTCTATTAAGCAACCATCACCCTCTTTTAAAGGTAAAATCCTTTCTTTACTATAATATTTCTTTACTTACTAACAATTTGACATACCTTTTTAACTGTGCTATTATAATCACGGCAGTTACAGCTTTTATCAGTGCTCTGGATACAAAGCTGTAGAGATTTTGAGTTATCTGTGCATCCCTACTTTTACCAGACCTTGTATTTTTAGTGTATGATTTTTAAAACCACAAGATTTTGAAGAAATGCATATATCGCATTATAGCAAAAACATTATATAAAAAAATGTTTTAAAACCAATATCAGTATTTAGTATATATGCCTTTATGGACAGTCAGATCTTTCAGGTCTTACTATAGAATAAAACTATTACCACCAAAAATACTAAGTATCATCTCTCGGCCTTACCATCATCTTCTTAGAAATCTCCACGCCATGAAAGCCAAGTGGAGCAAATGCACAGGCTGAATGAAGCGCAAAAGAAGAAAGATGAGGCAGAGGTCCAAGTAAACCACTAGCTTGTGCACCCGCAGAAGCCACAGAAGCAGCACTGAGGAAAGCCAGAGGCCAGGGACACTGGTACAAACTGCTGGACTGCATGCCTGCTGTCCAGAACTTCTCAGTGGATCTACAACATCCATCGCCATCTGTTCCCCGCAGCCACCTTTTGAGAGACTCATCTTGCTCATGTAAAAACAGTCCTTTGCTCTGGACTTGTAACATCCTGGACAAGTTCTGTTCTCAGTTGTGGCTGAATGCAACGTGTACAATAAATCATCTGCTGTCTTAGCAGAAGAAAAGTATATATATTAGGCATTTAACACAACATGCCCTACTCATCTCAGTGCCTTCTGTATTAGCCCAAAGCCAGGAGGTCCTCAGAACGTATGTGAAGGGACTACACAAACATGCTATGACTGGCTCCTAAACTTAACTGAGCATCAGAATCACTTGCGTAGCTTTAAAACATTCTTCCGTCCCAACAAAGACCTGCCGAATTTCCAGAGACCAGATCCTAGGATCTGCATTAGATGTTCTTCAGTTGGTTTTATTTATCTTTCAGCCCAGCTAGCTATATAATGATCGGGTATTTACATAAGAAAGAAACAAGAACAAAAATTAAGCCCCCCAAAATGATCAATAATTCAATAAAAGAAATAGCATTCCTAAATGAAGAGTATTAAAATTGTATAGTCATTTTTTTAATCCCATACCTCAGAACAGATTGATTCAAATATGGAATTTGCTTTATGTGATTAATGTGAGGCTTGAATGAGTGGAAATAGTAACATTATTATTAACTATACCCAGTTGCCTGACATACTGTTCAAATAAGGCCCTCATTGTAAGAAATGGAAGCGAAACCATGGTGTTTGTAACTTACGCACATGTGGGAAGTTGTATTTTTCTTGGCACAGAGCTCTGGCAACCCGAAAGAAGGAAAGTCACCATCTCCTGTTAACTTTTTTATTTTGGAATTCTTGGGTCTGGGGGCAATTTATTCTCGTGAAGTCTGTACCAATATCACTAACACTATTACAAACCATACTGCTTAATTTACCTCAATGTAATTTTCGCTCATGTCTCCATTAATATTTATTTAAATGTTTGCATGTATCGATCACAGTTGGTAGAATATTATAGTATATAACATAATACAACTGTAAACATTTGAGGTGGCAGTTAGAGCAAGTTCAGCTTATATAAAACGTCCAGTAAAACTTCATAGCATTTTATGTACTTAAATATTTGTGATCCAGAGTATGTACAAGAAGGCAACAAAGTTTGAATCTAAGGGCTAAAAATTTACTCATTTTACATATAAAGAACAAACCTCTTTGGGCTACCAAAACATAATTAATTTGGATCTTAAATATTTTTAGCTGAACTTTACCTAGTTGTTCAAAAAATATATATCAGGGGTGCCAAAAAAATGTAAACAAGTGGACACTTTGGTTAACGTTGCTCAAGCAGTTGTTCACCGTAATTAGAACTGTCTGGACGTTGACGGTAAACACTTTGAGCACCTCTTGTAATTGCAAAAGTCAAACATGGCTTGTATTCATCTTTTGTTATCGATATATATTATTACAATTTTAATACAGTTTTCCTTTCTTAAACTCTGTGTAATTTTTTTGGCACCCTCTGTATATGATATCTTAATTTTATTCTCCAAGTCTCACCAAAGGTTTATATCTCATAATAATACATTTCAAATAAAATACAGTATACTTAAAGAATCTGAGCTTTCATTTGTCTAAGTTGCAAATGTTCTGACACACTTGGTAGTTTGGCTGTTTTGAAATTGACATGATATAAACTGAGATCCAGGGTAATCAAGAAATATCCCACAAGGCACTAGCATGCTGCAATGCTCAAGAAAACTCACATTTCATTGAAAATGGAAAAAATCACTGCTTCAGTTAAACCAGAAAAATATCTCAGGAGGTATTTTATCTGACACAAAGGATGTGGTTTACCACCTATAGCAGATCAATTTTAATCTTCCATTTGTCAGAACTAGTTGCCAAAGGCAAATGACAGCATGTAATAATGTACTGAAATTTCCTGCAATTGGCAGCAGGTACTGTGACAGTAATGGAAAAAAGCAACTGATGCAAGAGTCCAAAATGTCATCACAGCATCCTTAGAACTTTCATTAAATAACATATTACAGGACATGTTAAAAACAGCGTGCTTTAGCTCAGCTGCATGTAATGAATTCTACATTACTGAAATATAAATATTAGACTAAAACTCCTAAAAATGTGACAGGTCCCCTTACCTGGAGTTAAATTGTATGTTGCAGATAACATTTTTAATAGTGCACTATTTTCATAATGCTACGTAAGCCATTTAAAAACAGATTTACCTCAAAGACACAGTGGTCTATGATAGCCAAAATGACAAATCTTACATGAAGATACCATAGTGATGATAAATTGAGACATTAAATGAGGGTAGGAAGAAGTAAAGAATGAGACTGTACACTCTCAGCTTTTGGGGGGGGGGGGAGGTGCATATTGATTTAAATGATTTTTTAAAATAAAAATTATAAAAATCTTGAAGATACGAATAATATCTCATATTTACCTTATCTTGTTCATGCTTGTTCCTCAAGAAGCAATTTTAGAAGCAATTTTTAAGAGAACTGCAGTAGTACCCCTCCCAAAAACCCATAACCCCTGTCTAACCAACCCCTGTCTAACCATAAGAAAAAAGTCAGACAAACTCAAACTGAGGGACATTCTACAAAATAACATACCAATAGTGGTCAAAACCATCAAGGTCATCAAAATGAGAGAAAGGCTGATAAATTGTCACAGCCAACAAGAGTCCAAGGATAAATGATGACTAAGCATAATTTGGTATCCTGGAACAGAAAAAGAACATTAGGTAGAAACTAAAGATTCAAATAAAATACGGACCTTAGATAATAATTATGTGTCAATATTGGTTCATTACATGTGACAAATGTCCCATAATAATAATGTAAGAAGTTAACAAAAGGGAAAATTGGATATGGGGTAAATAGAAATTCTCTGTACTATCTAAACTCTATTACTGTAAGTGAAAACGCAACTCAAACTGGATTAAACGTAAACGAAATTTATTGGCTCATATAAGTGAAAATACCTACTAAGGATTGGTCTCACTTTAAGCAGAGAGATTTAAAGGGTTCAAATGGGTGCAGGAAGGTATCTCTCCATTTGTTAGCTTTACTATGCTCTCCAGATACTAGCTATAGTCTTAGGTTTCATGTACAGACAATTCAGCTGTAACATTTGTTTTTAAGAATGCAAATTTTTCCTAAGTGATTAATATCTCAGGGAACAATTTGAACATAGCATGAATTTTGTATTTGCTTATGCATGATTTCATCTGCAGGAGTCGGCAAAATTTTTCTGTACAGGGCCAGATAATATTTTATGGTTTGTGTCACAACGACTCAACACTGCCTCTGTGGAAGGAATGCAGCCATAGACAACAGTAAATGAGTTGGCAGGAATGTTTTCCAATAAAACTTTACTTAAACCAAAACAAGCAGGTCTTAGCTTGTCAATCAGGCACTAAGTGAATGCAGAAAACTGCACCCAGCTGAACTCAGCTGCTTAGGAACATACAGAATGCACCAGGACAATGAGTCACAGCCATCCATCCACATGTTGTCCTATCCCTATCCCATTTCTGATCAGCCTCCTTCCACCACTTCACAACTCGCAAGCTACAGCCCTTCTAACCAGAGGGTGGCCGGGTCCTCCACCCTCTTCTCTTCTGGTAGCCACCAGTGATTCAGTTTAATTGGGCCAGCCCAGATTTCTCACCTGCTTCTGAACCAATCACCATGTCCAAAAAAGCATACTGTGCAGACTGGCCTGGTCTTGCAACAGGAAGGTAGAGTCCCTACTTGGTCCCTAAAAAAACCAAGACTGGGATGGGAAAGGATTCCCAAACAAAAGTCAAGGGCTATTGAGAGAAAAAGGTGGGGCGGGCCTGGGGGGAGGCCCGCCCCACCTTTTTCTCTCAATACACCATTTTCTCTCTCTCTACTACAACTTCTATGTGCAACAGCTACAGGGTGGCATGGCTTCATATGTGATTAATTTATGCAAATTCAGCAATACCTATTCAGTACTGGGTATGATTCCAAGTAGTTTAAAGACATGAATTTTTAATATAAAAGAGCTTCTAAGAAATCTAACTCAGTGTATTTCACCTGGTACTCAACTGAAAAAAAAAAAAAAAAGCAAATCTGTTTCATTGCTGGAGAAAAAAAACTATAACGCATTTAGAGAAGACAGGATGTTTTTATTCTGTTCTTTACAGTAAATTTAAAGGGTTTTCAAGGATTCAAAGTTTTCAAGGATACTTGCAACTAGGATTACTTCCACGTTGCCCAGTTACTTCAGAACTAACCCATGGATTAAGTGCAGCTCCTGGATATTAAAGTAAGAAATCATAAAATTTCCCAAGAATATACGCGGTCTGACAATTAAGTTCGCAAACTCATCCTAGAAAAAGTGCTACATCCCTCAATGCTGAATATCACTATGGTCACCTTCCAAGTACTCCCCTTGGGAAGCTATGCACTGACGCCAGCACCTACCTAGTCCACCCTTTAAAGCGATTTTGGAACTCTTTCTGGAATGGTCATCAGAGCTGTTGTCATATTACTCTTGATGTCCTGAATGTCATCCAAATGTCTTCCTTTCAATATTTCCTTTTTAAAAGTTACCTCCGTTTATGAACTCCACTCAAATCATATTGAAAACTCATTTCCCTGGACTCATCAATTTTTTCTGCATTACTGTGTCTTTCTTTAACCTGTTTAGTCCCTCCCCTTTGAAAAGCCTTTCACTTATTTGCTTGGTAAAAAAGACTCATCCTTCAAGGGTCAACTTAAGCAACGCTTTCTTCTCAGAGGTCCTTTTTCCCACTGATTATCATTGTTTCATTCTGGTTAATGATAATATTTCCAGTGTTCATGATGCTGCCTTTTGGAAATAAGACACACATATACACAGATTTTTATCATGTTAAAGCAAGTAACCATCTATTCCTTTTATCAAGAATGGATGTAGAATTTTCACAAATACTTTCTCAAAATCTATAGTACTGATGAAAAAATGAAATTTTTTTTCATTTGATTTATTTCTATGGTGATTTATAAAAGGGCTATCTTTTTATTCTGGGGGTGGGAGGGCGGCAATAATTGTATCTGATCACGGTGTAGTATTCTTTCATGAGCTTTGGATTCTGCTAATATTTGAAAGATTTTTACATGTATATTCATTTGTGAGGCTGATAAATAACAAGCATTGGAGAGGATGTGGAGAAAAGGGAACCCTTGCACACTGCTGGTGAGAATGTAATCGGTGCAGCCACTATAGGAAAGAGCATAGAGGTTCCTTAAAAAATTAAGTCTAGAACTACCATATGATACAGCAACCCCCCTTCTGGGTATTTACCCAAAAAATATGAAAACACTAATTCATAAAGACATATATACCCCTATGATCACTGCAGCATTATTTATAATAGCCAAGACATGGAAACAACCCAAGTGTATGGATGGACAAATGGATACAGAAGATGTGGTGTGTGTACGTACGTACACACACACACACACACACACACACACACACACAGGGATACTACTCAGCCATAAAAATTTTAAAAAATATTGCCACTTGCAGCAACATAGATGGATCTTGAGGGTATTATGCTAGTGAAATAAGTCAGATGGAAAAGGACAAAAAACGTCTAATTTAACCTACCAGTCTTTATTAATTCTTCTTTTGTTCTCTTTGGATATATTTTGGTATTTTCTCTCTCCTTGAGTTAGATGAGTAATTCATTTATTCTAATGCTTTCTTGTTTATTAATATGCATATTTATGACAAATAATCTTCCCTATAGTTTTAGCCAGATCCCAAAGATTTTAATACATTTTTTTCATTGTCCTTTTTCAAATTTCATCTTTGATCCAAAAACTATTTTAAAAGTTTTAATTTTCAGGTGATAGTGTTTTTGTGTTTTATACTTCTTTTAATTATTAATTTCCACATTTATTACAACGTGATCAGATACCACTGCCTCAACTATTTCTATTTTGGGGGATTTCTTGAGTGTTTTTTAATGCCCCAATTTATGACCAGTTTGGGTAATGTTCTAAGAGAACTTGAAAAGAAGGTGTGTTGTTTTTAGAGTATAAAGTTCAATGTATTTTAATTAGATTTACCTTGTTATTGGATTTTCCTAAATCTTTTTTTTTTTTTTTTTGTCTACTGCTATTTCCAATATGTTTCTATTTTTTATTTCCCACAGTTTTGACTTTATGTTTGTCAATGTGGTTATTTGAAGCATAAATAATCGGTGTGTACCCTTTAATCATTATAAACCTTCTTTGTCTCTTTTAATCCTTTCTGCCCTGAATTCCACCCTTTCTGATGTCAACACCTACACTCCTCCTTTGTTAGCTATTGCTTCAACTAATCCGGAAAACTTTCTATGCTCTGAAAACAAAGCTGCCATGAGTAAGTAACACTAACCATATACAAGGTTAATGGAAGACACTGATATAAAACAGTGGTACAAGTTAGGGTACCCATAACATGTCATACCCAGGGTTACACCTTGCCAAATCTAACACTGCACAAGAGGTAAGAAATTGTTAAATCCTGGGAAACATTAGTGTTTTTAAAGTTCAGTATAAAAGACATCTCCCATCTACAAGCATTTTCTAAAGCTATCTACTTTTATAACCATGTACACATATGCACCACAATTCATGTATCATGAATCACATAACAATTGCTTCTGCAATGTCTTTTAGCTTCACTAGAAATATACTGTATACTGAATAAACAAAGGGGAAAAATCAGTACTATCTATTCTCTATTTCTGATTTCTGAATAATTTTAATTTAAAAAAGACTAAGAAAACAAATACTATGTATCCTCAAGAATTATTCTGACCTTTTAAATAAATACTCCTGTCTGGGAAACAGAAATATACTTATCACATATACTTATCAGCTTTGCAAAGTGGTTAAAAGCACTAGCTTGGGTGCCAACCCTGAGCTCAAATCCCAGCCAGCCTTTGTGATTACCATGGGACCTGGGGCAAGCTCTTTAATGTAAGCCTCTATTTCCTTATATGCAAAATAGAATCAACACCACCTAGACACTGACAGAATTAAATGTGACAACGTACACAACAGACTGAACAAAATACTTACTCTATAGTATTTATAAATTTGTTTTTGTGCACACTCAGGTAAAATATCAACACCAACTCTGACTTACATCTACTTTTAAAGTCTGCTAACATTTAAGAGGAATTTATGTTCATTCAAATTCTGATTAATATCATTATATGATTTTTAAATACACTATGAAAATTAAACGTTCATATCTACTTATCATAAAGCTGATACTGAAAATATAAACTCATCCATAGTATCCAATTGCTAAAAAGTGGATTGCAAACTTCCTTATATGGTATACATGACCTTTGTATACCTGTCCAGTATCACAGCATCTTCTGTCAATCAGCCACAGCAACTGTTTATAGTTCTCCACCCTTATCATGGTGTGTCAAGTTCTTTACAGAGGTGGTTCCCTATACCTTTAATGCACTCCATCCTCCATCACAACTATACCTACACATCCCCACACCCCTACACACCTGAAAAAGTTCTTTGTCCTAAATTAACCTATGTCACCTCCTTTAAGAAGCCTTCCCTGATGTCCTCAGATGTAAATTTATATCAATATAAGTGGTGACAACCAAACTATAAAAGGAGGCAAGCAAGGTAAGATAGAAGAAAAAAAAAAGAAGAAAAATACATACCAAAGGAAAGACAGATTTGGGGAGAAAGGACCTGAGGAAAATAGTTTCTGAAAGCATGCCTCTGAAACACAAGAGGAACCCTAATGCCAGGTAATAAAGGCTACTCAGGGTTACAATTCTAGTCAATGAAAACGTAAGACCTAATAATAACACAAGGTGGATACTGCAGCTTAGATTCTCCAGGAAGCAGACTCTGACTCATTTGGCAATGTTTATTAAGAAGTACCAGTGGAATCGACATCTGCAGTGCAGAGAAGAAACCCTAATTGAGCAAAGGGAGAAGGTGACCTTCACTGCAGACCCAATGAGAGCGACAGCCAAGCCCTTGAGGAACACGGGTGTGTGACACTTCAGAACTGAGTAGGGACAAAAGGGACGGCCCTTTATCCTATTATCAACCAGTCTTTTGGCTACACCGGGAAGGGGTACTGAATTCACAAACACATCCAACTAGATTTCAAACTCATGATGCTCTTGAGAACTTGACAGCTGAATTTTTTAAGTTCTCTTCACCTTTTAGTTGTGGCATTATTTCAAATAGAAATAGCTATATTTCAAAAGCTGTACTTTTTTCCTACCAGAAATAAATGCAAATTTCAGTTATATGTACATAGGCATACATATACAAATATTTTCTCATACTTTATCCACTATGTTTACTTAATTGTATTATCAAATATAAAAACGGTTAAAGATTTATAAAGCATATCTTTTCCCTCTGTTCTTAATGTTTTATTGGGTTCAGATTGAGGTAACTTTCCTATAGCTTTTCTAGTATTCCTGTCCTCCAAATGAAAAACAAGGAAATTTAAACCTATTTTTCAGCTAAATGTTTCTGAGGTCTGTTATTGCAATCTATGCTTTACATAAGACGCATAACAGAGTAGAGAATTAAAGTTTCACAAACCAGCAGAGAGCATGCTCTTAGGCAATCTCTCATACTAGTTGGCCAAAATCTATTCTTCTGAACCCGAAATATCATTTCTCCAGTAATTTTCAAACTCCTCTAATATTTTGATAGATAATTTCAATAACATTAATATATTTGTAAAGATAATTACTAAGACTTACCTCAAACTTTGTTGGATTAGACCAGGGGTGTCCAAGCTTTTTTCAACGTTTTTCACCAAGGGCCATATGCGGTAAAATACACCAACAGCCGGGCCACTCACTCGAGGTGACGTAAGTATTGCCTCACCTGGTTTATTTAAGTAAACTAAATATATTTTTGGAATTTGTTGCGGGCCAATTAAAAATGGATTGTGGGACGCAGTTGGCCCGCAGGCCACAGTTTGGACACCCCTGGGTGAGACCATAAACTTATGTTTCCACGACACTATTAATATTGTCTCCCACAGTTTAAGAGGAAAATAGAGACTTGTTCCTACTTACAACTAAGTACCAGAAATTCAGAGATTATTAATATTCATATTAACTACCCATCCACACAATGCTCATTCTTAATCCCACATAATTTAGTCTGCCTCAAACAGGAATCCATAACCACTTTGTCATGAAGAAACAAAAACAAAAAAATCCTGGCAATCCCATTTCTAAATCTCTTTATCCTAAAGCTCATAGACAAACAATGAAAAGAAATTATACTCTGGGCACATAAGGCTTTTGAAATTACAGCACTTGCACAAATTGCTTAAGAAACCTAGATCAGGCAAGCAAATCATTTCATCAACTGAGATAGTGTGGCTTAAGTCCCTATAGTATGTTTATTCATCATTGGCGTGTTCATAGGAGCACAGAAAAAAGACACAAACACTGGAGTTGAATTTTAAGGCAAAAGAAAGGGTCTGTATATAGCATGAGATTGGAAATAAGAAAGAACTATGATTGAGATTAACAATAAAGATATGTGAATTAAGCTTTGGGAATAAGAGAAAAAGGTAAAAATTATTTTATCACAACAAAAAACAAAAGGTCACCATTCACTTCTAAGTAAAAACCAAAAAAAAAACAATCCAGTGTTAGCAGGGGAGTATTAACTCAAAAATGTACCCAGCTTGTTACTCTTAGTATTTTTTGCTTAAGAGCAGAGAAATCTATCTTATGCCCAATAAAGGCTTTTAACTGAGTGTTAGGGCAGAATGCTGGAGGATCCTTTTCAAAAGGCTCACAGAAAGACAGAAGTGGGTATAAGGTAAAAGCTCCAGTAAAGTGACTCTGGTCCAAATAAGCCTAGGCAGAGATTCATTAAAATGAAATTGTGAATTGTGACCAATAACTAACCCCACCTAATAAGTCTTTCATATCGAACTACTTTGTTTCTAATGCAAATACCAAATATATCATCAATTTTTCTAATAGCTACATATTACTGTTCCAATACTGCAAATCTGAGAGAATATATATTTAAATGTTTACCTTTCCAGAGTCAAGTTTTCTCAATATGCAAATATGCAAATTACTCAGTAGATATAGATCCTCTGATTAGAATCTAGTCTGGCTTTAATGAAATGGATCATGAACCACCTGCATCACTATCATCTGCAAATCATTAAAATGCTCGTTTCTAGGATCGACCCTAAGTTCAGTAAGACTCAAAAACTCTGCCATGTTAACAACTTATAGGTGATTCCTTTACAGGTTAAAATCAGATTGTTGTTTTTATGTAGAATCTATAATAGTAACATATTGGCTCCAACTTATCTTTATTCATTTCCATAACTATTTAACAGATAAAATTGAACCAAATGGTACAAGAGTTCTCAACTACACAGGAGAATTACCTGAGGAGCTTTTAATACAAACCAAAGCCTGAGACCCACCAACTAAACTAGATTCTGTAAGGATAGGGTAATAGCATCAGTATTTATCAAAAGCCTCCTAGATGATTCTGTAGTGAGGCCATGTTTTAAAACTACTGACACAAATGATGTTACGCATTCTAATTAAGGTAAAAGGTATACAAAAAATAAAAATGAACAAAATAACTTCTACAAACTAAGGACACTGATGTTTCAGATACATACTTTTCCCAATATCACATAAATACAATTTTAAAATTACATTGCTTACCAAAAATAGTCTATGTAAAACTATGAAGTCTTACTTTAAAGAGTCAAAAGATTCTGGCTTAGAACAGTTTTTAGAAGGCTTTCCAGAAAAAAATCACTAGATAAATTTATAATTGAAAAGTTGACAACCAAGACTTCTATATCCACCAAAACTACCCTCCAAAAAGGAAAAACAAATCAAGACACTTTCAGATAAAAATAAACAAATTCATTGCTGGAAAACCTGCCCCATGAGAAATACTAAAGGGAGTCCATTAGGCTGAAATAAAACAAAACTGTAACTCGCAAAACTGTAACTCAAATGTGGATGAAGAAATAAAGAGCACCAGTGAGGCTAACTGTGTAGGTAAGTAAGAAACACAGTATAAATGTATGTTTGTTTGTAACGTTTTTTCTATCTGTAATAATTACAAACCTGTGCTAATAATTGCATATGGTAATCATTACAGATGTACAAAGAGTAATTTTTATGAAATAACAGCACAAAGGAGGGGAAGAGAAAGAAACTATACAAATCAATGCTTTTATATACTACTGAAATTAAGTTAATATTAATTCAAACTATACTGCTGTAAGTTAAAACATTAATTTTTTATAATTTCCAGAGTAACCACTAACAAAATAACTGAAAAATGTAATATAAGATAAGGAAAATAAAATGGTGCACTAGAAAATATTTAACAGAAAAGAATGCTGTAATGGTGGTACAGAGGAACATAAAAGACATAAAACACATAAAAAATAAATAGCAAAATGGCAGATGTAAACTCTGTCTTATCAGTAATTATATTAAATATACATGGATTAAACACTTCAACTAAACAGTCCATTGGCAGAATGTTTCTTTGAAAAAAAACATGACCCAACTATAAACTGTCTACAAGAGACACACTTTAAATATAAAGTGAAAGGATGCAAAAAGATATGTCATACAAACTACCAAAAACAGAGCTGGCTATATTAATACTAACAAAGCAAGACATTAAGAAAATAAAATTGATACTAGAGAGAAAGAGCATTTTATAATGATAAAAGGGTCAATGATGAAACACAAATATACATGTACCTAACAACAGAGTCCCGAAATACATGAAGCAAAAACTGCCAGAATTGAGAGGAAAAACAGGGAATGCAACAATAGCTGGAAATTTCAATAACCCACAATTAGAAGATTAACAGGAAATAGAAGACTTAAACAACATTATAATCCAACTTGACCTAACAGATATCTATAGGGTATTTTACCAACACCATCAGAATACTCATTCTTCTCAAGTACACATGGAACATTCTCCAAGATACACCATATGTTAGTCATAAAACAAGTCTTGATTACTTTTAAAGGACTGAAAGTATTCTGAAAATATGCTCTCTAAACACAATGGAATGAAATTAGAAATTAATTAACAGAAAAATTTGTGAGAAGTTCACATATAAGAGAAAATTAAACAACACAATCCTAAATAACAAATAGGTCAAAGAAGAATTCACATGGAAAATTATAACTATACTGTGAGACAAATGAAAAGAAAAACACAACAGCCAAAATTAATGGGATACAGTGAAAGCAGTGATTAGAAGAAATTAAGAGCTGTAAATGCCTGTATTTAAACCAAAAAATCTCAAGTCAATAATTTAACCTTCTACCTTACAAACATAGTAAAAAAAAAAAAGTAAACCCTAAGTAGGCACACAGAAATAATAAAGATATCAAAGCAGAAATGAAATAGAGAACAGAAAAGAAAACATAAAAATTGATAAAACCAAAAGGTAGTCCTTTAGAAAGATTAACAAATTGACCAACCTTAAGCTACTACTGACCATAAACTGTTAAGCAATACATGTCATTTTATTTAACAGTTATGACCACCTATGAAAGTACATTTGGCCATACCCAAGTCACACAAAAATAAAGTAAGGATGTAATTTATTACATCATTTACCCTATGACAAAGAAACAGGAAAGAGAGAAGTCAAAACTTAAGCCACATGTTCTTTACATCATGCTGCAGTGCCTGGATTAGTCTTTGAATTTATGAAAATCTAAAATCTAAAGTATTTTTAAAGAACATAACTGTATTCGATGAGGGGAAAGGGGATCAAATATATGGTGACACAGGGCTGGTCCGGTGGCTCAGGTGGTTGGAGCGCCATGCTCCTAATGCTGAGGATCCCAGTTCGAATTCCACATGGGCCAGTGAGCTGCGCCATCTACAGCTAAGATTGTGAACAACAGCTCTACCTGGTGAGTAGCAAGAGCTTGGTGTAAGCTGCCGTGGGCTGCTGAGTACTGCCGCAGGCTACCGTGTGCCAGTGTGAGTGGCCAACTGATGCCCAGCGACCGACTGCCTGGGGGGGTGGGGGGAGGCGCAAGGCTCATAATACCAGAGGTGCACAGCTCATAATACCAGCATGGGCCAGGGAGCTGTGTTCTACACAACTAGACTGAGAAATAGCTTGAAGGGGGGGGGGGGGGGGGGGGGAGGATGTATTACAGAATTGTACACCTGAAATCTATGTATGTAACTTTACTAACAATTGTCATCCCAATAAACTTTAATTTTTTTAAAAAGAACAAAATTGTATTAATTTCTTACTTTTGTCAAATACAGGCTTTTCATTATAATGTTCTTTTGGCTTAAATTGGGCATTATTACAAAACAGTCTTCATTAACTTACTGAGGTCTCATATTTAGAAAAGTGTGTACTGATAGAAGGCCTTAGGGAATCAGTACAAATGAACCAATGCAAATTCCTGGTAATTAAGTCACACGTAATAAGTATTTGAAAGGAATATTACTTTTACTTTAAACAATTTTCCTGAAATCATATTTATAGTAATTTAATTTGTAATCTTTTAAGAAAACATATTTCCTAAACTTTATACTATTGGCTCAAGTATCCAACACTGAATTACCAAAGAGCTAATTAATATTGTTTTTATCTGTGTTATGGTTAAAATCTACCCCCACCACCATCACCATAGAGCAGCCTCAATGACGCCTACATTCACTGCCAACTGAGGGCTGGAGCTCTGTAGAGACAGCAAGCGCACAAAAGGTAGTGTAGTGGAGAGGCTATCAGCAAGGTGTGAGGCCACAGGAAAGGAATCATGTATTTGAATCCCTTAAAATAAGTATTTTTTTAATTAAGTTACTTAAGGATTTTAATTGTAATCACCTTGACTTTAATTGTAATCACAGTTTCCATATTAAGAGATGTGTATATGTAACATTAATGTGGCCAAATAACAAGCAACAAAAATATTTTAAGCTGCTCCATGAAATAGGAGCCAGCTGTTAATAAAGAATTGGAACATCAGGTGGCACTCTTGTAAAAGAAATAATTACTGAACCAAAGAGACTGAGAACATGAACCTAAAATTTTACACTGTACTGTTTAGCAAACCCAGATTTTATAAAACATAATTAAAAAGAAACCACTTTTTTTTTTCTCCCAAATCCATCATCCACACCTTTGAGGAAATGCTTCAGATGCTACTGAAAAATGTAACTGTTTTTGGACCTGGATAAAAGTCAGGAAGCTTTCATTTTCACTCTCCTTAACCTCTCCCTCTTGAGTTTTTAGTGAGAATGCAAGTAAAACATGTAATGAATGATGTAACTGTATTCCATAAAATATTTACCAGTTTATTTTATTTACTTTTTTTAAATTTGGTTACAAAACATCTTAAGGAAAAGCATTTTGGTAGGAATATGGCAGGAAAGCAAACGACTATTTAATTTAGGTATATTTGTCTTCTCCAAGCTAAATTTGTGCCATCAAAATAAACTAGAAAATACTTTTAAAATAATATTTCTGATGAGTAATATTTCATAACAAGTATGTGCCTGAAAGTAAAAGTTTTTTAAAAGATTAAAGTATCTTTGAACTAAATGATGTCAAAAGGAACGGTGTCAAATACTACATATCAATGCAATTCAATGATTGGCTAACTTGTAAAATATAAAAATCTATCAAATAAGAGCCTAAAATTTAATACAGTATTCAATACTATAAAATAATTTTTCATAGTTATATAGCATATACTTTATGGTTCTTGTGCAAATACTCTTGTGTTGTGGTTTTATGTTAAGAAATCCTCCCGTTTTTGACAGCTATTAAACATGTAGCTAACAATTATGTTTTCTGGTTACAGATGAAACCTCCCTCAGTTGAGAAGCGCTTTTTTGTTCAATTAAATACACTAATAAGCAAATAGTTCAAAGTAAATGCAAAATACCTGGAATGTCTTCCCAAAGCCAAATATAAGCATAATATACTACCAGCAAACCAAATTTATACTATATGTAACTTTCTATTTTAAAAACCTAGGAACATTCTGGTTCTGGTAATGGTGGAATAACCTGTATTTCTCCATCAAGCTGTATATCTCCAACAGGTTAAGAACCATCAATTGTGGACAAAATATAAGAAAAGTACTTGAAAAATTGAAGGACTATAGATGTACATCTAATGAAGGGATATAAAGGTCTGCCCTAGACACTCCAACTGGAGACAACTCTGAAGGGCCATCCCATTTCAGAAGCCCCTTTAGCTAAGGCCTTTCTTAAGACCTCATCACAGCCCAACTTCCCCTTCTACCCGTTTCTTCCTTTCCTTCTTTCCTCTTCCCCTGCCTTCCACAGCTGTTGACAACAATAAAATCCTAATAAACTTTCTTCACAGTAATCTCTGTCCAACTGAGTATGCAATAGCAACAAAAAGCCAGCAAAACGATCAGGGATTCCACCATTTCGAAAGCAAACACACTCACGGGTGAACTCCACATTGCTAAGCTTCTCCCCTGCGAGCGCAGCCCAGTTCCCATAGTGTAGGAATGCCTAGAGTTCAAGCAGAAAGCCACAGTCTTGTTTCTTGGAGATTATCAAATGACAGTCTGGAGTCACCAAAGTGAGTGTAAACTTGAGGGTGGAAATCCCAAAAAGGAGAGGGCTATGGAGGAAACCTACCTCTAAAAATAAGCTTTCTTCAAGTCCTTGGCTATCCTCTTACTTAACTCATGTGTGCGAAGTCTCCATGGAACCCACTGGAAAGCACTAGCTGGAAGGGTGATAAAGGCTCAGCAGTACCTCATCTGCTGCCCACCACAGGGGAAACAGAATTTTCTATTTGAGTTAAGCTAAGTTACACTGCTGAGTAAACACCTCAGGCTTTACATTGCATACCTTACAAGTGAAAACTATGTCCCAGAATTAAGAGCCCCTGGACTAGGGCACAACCAGCCCACCCTGACATAGTATAAAACCAAGGTACCAAATGTTCAGTGTGATCAGTCAGTAATTTAACTGTCTACTAGAAGCAAAATTAATACCCAGAGAAAGATAACAGAAGACAGGCTCTCTACAATGCATCATCCGTAATGGTTGGGATACTACAAAAAATTATTAAAGCATAGTAAAGAGAAAAAGCTGACAACAGAAACAAACCATGCAATAACCCAGATATTGGAATTAGCAGGTACTTCAAATACAAATAGACTAAACACTCTAGTTAAAATACAGATATTGCCAGACTGGATAAAAATAGCAAGCTGCAACTATATGCTGTTGACAAGCAATACACCTTAAAAATAAAGACAAAGACAGGTTGAGAGTAAAAGCATAAGAAGATAAACAATCAATATAGTGAGCCAAAAAAAAAAAAAAAAGCTGGCCTGACTTTATTAATAGAGTCACTACAAGAAAAAGTGGACAGACTTAAAAAAAAACAAAAAAAAAAGTATTACCAGAGGTAAAATGGGACCTTTGCAAATAATTTTAAAAAGTCAATTCATCAGGAAAACATAACAATGAAATGTTTATGCTCCAAATAACATAACTTCAAAGTACATGAAGTAAATACCAACAGAAATAAAGGTGAAAACAGACATCCATATCATAATTTAAAATTTAAAACCTCTTTTCCTCTCTGGAAACTCCTGGACCAAAAAACATTAAGGATATAGAAAAGTTGAATAATCAGTATATCAAATTGATTTAATTGAAGTTACTATAATAAAACACTACACCCAAATGCAAAATACATTCTTTTCAAATGTACATGGAACACACATCGAGATAGAGCATAAGCTGCGCTGTAAACCAGGGCTCAATTTTCAAAGACTGACATTTTACGAGTACTGTTTCTTATAACAGAAACTAGAAATCAGTAACAACAGAAAAGACCCAAATATTTGTAAATTAAGCAACATATAAATAACCAATGAGTCAAATAAATTAAAAGAAAATTAGAAAATAATTCATAATACACGATGTTGAAAATACACAACATCAGAATTTGTAGGATGCAGTTCAAGTAGCTCTTACAGAGCTACTTATAGCTTTAAATGCTGAAATTAGGGGGAAAAGTGACTTCAAATGAATCATCTAAACTTCTACTGATAACCTAAAATAAGGACAAACAAATTAAATTCAAAATAAGTAGAAAGAAAGAATAAAGATAAGCAAATATAAATAAAACAGGAAATCAGGAAACTTAAAAAAACAAAAGATTAATAAAGGTGAAAAGCACCTCAGTTAACTGATGTTAAACTGCAATAAAAAGTTTTAAAAACACCAAAAATGACTAGCTTTATAGTAAATGATTTTTTTCTAATTGACTTACAGCTGCCCAGTAAATATATTAAGTGTACTAGATCTAAAACCCAGCCTTCCAAATCTGTCTCCTTTCATCATCCCGTCCAGAAGAGTCCTTTCAAAAAACAGGCCCTTTACAAACAAGATCTCCAAGTTGCAATAAGCACATAAAAGGAGGCTCAATTCTCATTAGTTATTAAGAAAGTGAAAATCAAAATCACAGTGAAATACAACTGTACACCCACCAGATAATCAAAAGTGAAGAACTGACCATAAAATGCTGATAAAGATGTGAGGCAGCAGTTCTCAAAGTATATTTGAGGATACCCAAGAACCTTACAGGGATCGGCCAAGGTAAAACTATTTCCATAATAACTTATTACCTTTTCACCATGTTGCCTGATGGTATAAAATCAGATGGGTAAAAATGTTGGTGCAACCATGAACAAAAGCGTGTATTAAGCTGTGGCAGTAAGGTACTGTATTCTTCACCAACATGCACGCACAATTACAAAAATCAAAATCTACTTTCATTTAAAATACTTAATTAAGAGAACATTATGCTAAGAGAAATAAGTCAGACCGAGAAAGACAAATACCATATGATCTCACTTATATGTGGAATCTAACAGAATAAATCAGCACACAAAACAGAAACAGATTCAGATATATAGAGGGAAAAAAAATGCTGGCTAGATGGGAGCGGGGAGGGGGCGGGGGGGAGAAGGTGAAGGGATTAGAAAGAGCAAATTAGTAGCTACAATATAGTCATAGGGATATGAAATACAGTATGAGGAATATAATCAACAATGCTGTAAAGATTATGTAGGTGCCAGATGGGCACTGGACTTATCAAGGGGATCACTCCATAGACTGTGTAGATGCCTGACCACTGCGCTGTACACCTGAAGCTGATGTAGAATAATACTGTATGTCAACTATAATTACACACACACACACACACCACACACACACAGCCACATGAGGTGGAGCACAGCATAAGGAAGATAGTCAATGGTATTGTAACAGGTATGTAAGATGTCAGAGGGGTAGTAGCTTGGGGAGGGGGTTATCACTTTGTGAGGGGTATAAATGTCTAGTATGTTGCTTTGTACACCTGAAACTAATAAAAATAAATAAAATACTTAATTGAAAAGTTAATAATTTTATTCAATCCTGACCCATGAATCCATGTATCTAATATTCTGTATGGTGAATGGGAAGTATGCATAAAAGCACTTTAGACTTCAATATACCGTGTTAATGGTTGTCTTGAGGAAATCACTTGAGTGCTTAAGATACAAGATGAACTAGCCTCATTTTTCATTGAATATCATTTTTATTTGAAATGTTCAGCAAATTATGGTTACCCAAAGTATGACATTTAGCAGATATTCTCAAAAATGAAGTGAGCCTGTCACTTCAAGAAAAACAACTGTCAGTATGTATGGCAAACGATGAAATTTGAACTTTCAAGTAAAGTCAGATTTTTGGAAAATTTGTATCTGACACCAACAGCTTGGCAGCTTTTCTGATGAGATTAGTGATATTGGCCTCAGGAGGCCTAAACCAAGGTGTCGGCCAGACTTAGCTCCCATCTGTCAGCTTTGGGAAGAATTTGCTTCCAATCTCATCCAAGTTGTTGGCCAAATTCAGTTCCCGGCAGTTGTAGGATTGAGGTTCCCATTTCCTTGATGGCAGCCAGCCAAGGGCCACTCTCAGCTTCTAGGGGGCACTTACATTCCTCTTCACATGTCCCCTTTCTATCTCTGAGCCAGCAATGGAATACATAATCCTTCTCATGATTCTATCTGACTTCCCCTTTGGTCACAGCTTGAGAAAACTCTTTTAAAAGGCAGTCATTAGAGTGGGCCCACCTAAATAACCTCCTTATTTTAAGGTCAACTGACTTGGGCCTTTACAGCTGCAAAAATCCCTTCACAACAGTACTTGGATTAGTGTTTGAATAGCCTGGGGTCAGGAATCATGGGGGGCCTTCTTTAGAGTTTTACCTACCACACTTCTCAGGGCCTGCTCCTAGCCAATGACTGAGTGCCACAGGGACATAAAGGCAAGCCGGTTCCTGGGAAGCATGTGGTTCCCCTGACAGATGACTTTTGATCAATAGCTCCCCATTGGCCTTACAAAACTTTCAGAACTACAGCACAGTCTGAGGCTTTTCCCACCCACCTGTCTTTACTTCCTTCTCTCTTCCACAGGAGTCAGATCTGTATAGATCTCTTTCAGCTGGAGGGATTCAATTGTTCTCAATTGTGGTATGAATTACTCAAGTACATACATTTGTCAAAACTCATCGAACCGTATACTTCAGATATGTATTTTATTATATGTATAAAGTTATACTTCAATTAAAAATATCTACGCTCAATAAGTATCAATGCTACTAAAAAAGAGCCCTTATCTTTTGGAGATACGCATTATGCATTGAAATAGTTACTGATGAAATGGTATCATGGCAGAGATTTGCTTCAAAATAATCCAGAGTGGTGGGAATAACTTTGGATAAAAAAAAATTGATCATATAATAAAGATTGTTGAAGCCAGGTGAGAGGTACATGGGAATTTATCATATTCACTCTACTTTTGTATGTATTTCAAAATATCCATAATAAAATGATACTTAACCTAGCCAACTCTTGGCAGTGGATACAGAATGACAGAGATTCTAATACACAATTGGTTTGAGTAAAAATCCTTTAAAGATGAATTTGTCTAAATCTACTAACACTGAAGCTGCACATACTCTCTTCAACCCAGCAACTCATGTTTAGATACCCTGAAGAACTTACGCACATGTACACAAGGAAACGTACAAGACTGTCCAATGCAGCATAGTCAGCAAAAAATATGCAATAATCTAAATGTCTTTGAATGAGATAATGGATGAAATAACTGTGTCATATTCATACAGTGAAAATATTACACAATAGCTAAAAAGAAATATATCTTCATATGTTAACATGAATGAAAATCAAAAATGAGGAAAAAGCTGCAGAGTGATAAATATGACACTTGTTATATGAAGTTTTAATACATACTAATTCTCTATATTATTTCTGGTTAGTCTTAATAGAAAGTTTATCATGAATGATTATGATAATGTACAAAATTCAGGATAATGGTTACTTCTAGGTAAAAAAGGAAATAATAGCAGGGGTTCAACTTATATGTAATTATTTTTTTGAAAAAAATATCTGAAGCAAGATAGCAAAATATAAGGAATTAATGGAGCTGGTATATTGATTTATGTTCCTCTATGTACTTTTTTGTTTGTTTGAAATATTTCAAAAAAAATTTTAAAAGCAAAGGAAAAATAGATAAGGCTATTCCAATAGTTCAAGAGAGAGAGATTATTACTTGATAACTAACTTTGAAGTTTTTAAATAAGATTTTCTTTTAAGAATCAATTTAATCCATTTCAAATGTTACCTAGTTGATTCATGTTACTTCAGAACTGTAAACTATCTCCCTTCAAAATACCCAGTTGAGCATTGATTTGAAAGAACATCCTACAGACACCAGCATTACACATACTATAAAAATATTAATTATGAATAACTAAACCCAAAAATACAGTCAAAGCATTGTGCCAAATAATTCTAATAAAAATACATACGTAAAATGAATAGCCTATTGTGTCTATATTATTACTCTTAAAAATATATATCCTAAATACGGCAAAATGTGAAATTTTAAGTTTAGGCTAAGGACACAAGAGCTGTTATTCTCTGTAATTTTCTGTGTATTTTGAAACCTGTTATAAAATGAAGAAAAAGAAATGTAATTGAAATATCTGCAGAAAGAATAGTTTAAAAAACAACTGCTTTCTAGGAAATTCTTCCCTAAGATCTCCTTACTAGTTGCTCAAAAAAGAAAAACGTTTACTTATTTTTAACGTGCTGCCTAAATGAATCTGACAACTTTTATGCAAACAAAACCATCTCTCCAGGGTGGAATGGGGAGAACTACTCAGCATGTGAACTTCATGCTCTTTTCAAAGGAAGCCTCTGACCTGATAACTAGGTTTTGGCAGTGGGGGGAACCCCAAAAGTAGTTGTTCCTATCTTTGATTCCCCACTTCACCATTCCCTTCATTTTTTAGGTTTGTAAGTAGGGCTTTACAGGTTCTGATAACTGTAGTGGGTTGCATGGTGGCCCACAAAAAGATATGTCCATATCCTTTCATCGAGACCAATGACTGTTACATCACTGAGAAAAAGGATCTTTGCAGATGTTAGGAATCTTGAGATGAAATCATCCAGATTTCAGGTGCACCCTAAATCCAGTGACAACTGTCATTATGAGACAGAAGAGAAGAAAACTAGGACACAAAGGAAAAGTCCACGCAAAGGCAGACGCAGTGACTGTAGTTATGCAGGCACAGACAAGGAATGCCTAGAGCCACCAAAAGCTGGAAGAGCCAAAGAATCCTAGAACCTTTGAAGGGAGCATAGCCCTGCCAACATCTTGATTTCAGACTTCTGCCCTCCAGATCTGTGAGAGAATAAACTTCCGCAGTTTAAAGCCACCAAATTTGTGGTCATGTTACAGTAGCCACAAGACACTAATACAATCTCACCTTCCCAAACATTCCCCCATACTAATTCAACTAGTTTACCAAACATAGCACCTGCCATGACTTGACTTGCTCTAGACTTTCAGCCCACATTTTCTGTGCTCTTCCCCATACTTGCCTGAGCCCCTACCCTTGATGTTGTATGTGTAAATATGTATAATCTATTCTGAAATTTTCATCATCTGTGGCAAAAGTGGGTTTGTACCATTTTTCTGCTATCTGCTGTAATTCAAGGACTGGTAAAGTGATAGAGCACCATGGACACAATCACAGGTGTGTGGGTAAGAACACAGGACCATAAAGCTTAGTCTTCGAATAAGAGAAAACCAAATTTTGCTCCTGGGTGATGGTAACATTTAAAAAGAGAGAGAGAGAGAACTAGGAATAAGTGATATTATTGGAGTACAGAGTCTCTGGTCATAAGAAAGTATAGACTTTTGAGTACAAGTACAACATGATATGATTTACAAAAATTAATCTGGTTAAAATGTGATGCCTACATTAAAAGATGGGATTAAACCTAACATCAATTTATGAAGTTGTATCTTATTATAATTAGACAAACAAAAGTAATTGAATTATGCAGAAATTCTGATAGTTAAGACTAAACTACTTTCCTCAACCCAAATATGCAAGGCCTCAGGCAATTCTGACCCAACCTACATGCACAGTTTCAGGTTTGGATGGCATGGCCCTCATCCTACAAACACAGCTTCTGTGCATCCCTACAAAGGGATGTATAGTAGCAAGAATGCAGAACAAACATCAAGACGTGGCAGGTAGAACAAGGACAGATGTCCCCCGTTCAAGGCCAGTGAAGGGACTGCAACATGAAAAACAGAATCAGGGTTTATGGCCACAAAACAAAGAACAGTGATAGAAAGTGTACAGGAAAGGATTGGAGCTAGACCCAGGAACAGTTTTCTCATTTGCTGCAACATCCCATAAAAATCAATTAACACTACTAAAATCACTGAGCAAATTATTTAAATTAGAGACAAAGCTTCCAAATAACTTCTTAAAAATTTTTCAGCCACTATAAATCATGTTTTAGAAAGTAAAAGCTTATTACCGCCCTAAAAATACAAAACTAATTTATCAGCAAATCCTATCACATTATCTATAAAATACATCCTGAATCTCACTATTTCTCTCCTCTCCACCGCCACCTTAGTCTAAGCCATCATCTTTCACCTAGACTAGCAATTGCTTCTCATCGATCTCCCTGTTTTCATCCCTGCCCATGCTGGGCTGATATTTGTTACCAAAATGGTAGTGAGAGTGATATTTTCAAATTTTAAATAAGCTCATATCACTCCCTTATTTCAATTTTTGACGGCTCTTTACTGCACTGTCAGGCTCTGGCCCTGTCCATCTCTCACTCCCTTCTTGGTCCACTGCCTCCCAACCGCAGTGGATTTCTTATTCCTGCTACAGACACTGTTCATTCCCTCCCCAGTGCCTCGGTGCTCACTACTCCTGGAGTCCCAGATTTTTAAGCAGCTGCCTCTTCAGCCAGGTCTCAAATGTCCCTCACTGAGGCCTTCCACAATCACACTAACCCCTCCAAATCACTTGCCTTATCACTGTTCACCTCTAACAATTAAAAACTAGCTGAAGGTCATCCATCGCCCAGCTCCCAACACTGCCATCTATTCTTTGCATAACACTGCAATAATTCTACAACTATCTTGTGTATTTATTTAACTAGAATGTAATTCCCATGAGAGCAGAAAACTTATCTATACTCACAACACACAAAAACAGTAATTTATTTACTTGTGCAAGCACTTTGGTAAACACATTGGCATTATTTCCTTAAGTGGCACATTCACATATGCTATAACCTAGCAACTCAGTTCCTAGGTATAGAACTGAGAGAAACTCTCGTACATGTACAATAGAAAACAAGTAGAAGAATATTGTTTGTAGAAGCACTATTCACAATAACAAAACCTGGGAAACAACCCAAATGTCCATAAACAGACAGTTAAATTTTGGTTACAGTTATAGAATGAAATACACATACATTATAAGGTGAATCAAGTTTAGTGACAAGTAATAATATGATGAATTTTAGCACTGTAATATTAAGTGGAAGAAATCCCAAACATTAGCTAGAGCATCATGATTTTTTCATAAAACTTAAAAGCAGTTTTTGAAAAAATAAAGTATTTTTTGGAACATATAGAGGCAATAAAACCATATTAAAAAGAAAAGCAAGAAAATAATGAACACAGAACCACTTCTTAAACTGTTTACAACTAGTTTTTTGTGGGTTTTTTTTTTTAATCACAAAAACAATATAAAGTGAATAAAGTGAAAAAAATACAGTCAGTTCAGAATTTCAGGCTTACCCACATTCCCAGTTCAATGGGAATACAAACCCAGATCTCTGGCTGTACGACACAAGGTTCTCCCGGTAGATGTCTGAACGCTACCCAGGTATGTTCACGTTTTGTTTTTTAAGCCCTTTCTGTAGAATGCTATCACTACATACAGGCATGTGTGATAGCAGACTAAGGAAGTGATTTTAAATAAATAAATACATACATACACACACACATATATACATACATACTTAAATGAACTCTTTAACAAACAAAAATTGGCTAAAGACTACCCTTCCTCACCCAGCTCCCAACATTCTTCTTTATTCTTTTCATAACTCTGCAGTCTGTCTGAAAGCAAGAAACAAATGATTTTCAACACTAATATTTTATGGAGTTGAAACATTAACGCAACCTTAAAGTGTAATAGTCACTGGTTAAAAAAAAAAAGCTGGGATACAGCCATTCAAGGGAATACCAGGCAGGCAGTCCTAAAAAAAAAAAAAAAGAATGATGCAAAAGGCACTGGAAGTAATGACACAGAATTATGTGTTATGTAAAAAATCTTTTTTTGTGGGTGGCCAGATGGCTCAGTTGGTTAGAGAGCGAGCTCTGAACAACAGGGTTGCCGGTTCGATTCCCACATGTGCCAGTGAGCTGCGCCCTCCACAACTAGATCGAAGACAACGTGCTGCTGCGGCGGGATGGCTCAGCTGGTTAAAGTGTGAGCTCTTTAACAACAAGGTTGCTGGTTCAATTCCGGCATGGGATGGTGGGCTGCGCCCCCTGGAACTAAGATTGAAGACGACTGATGGGTCCTGGAAAAACACAATATTCCCCAATATTCCCCAATAAAAAAAAAGTTAAAAAGAATTTAAAAAAACTTTTTTACAAGGTAAAGAAGAATACATAATATGCTACAACTTCAGTTTAAAGGAAGTGTGTGTGTATAATAACTATATTCACACTTCCAAATGCTTAAAAAATCTCTAGAAGCATTCACAAGGAGTAAATATTATAAACTTCTATTTTGAATTTTGAACATCTAAAGGTATTTACATATTATTTTAAAAATTCTATATTTTAAAATAATAAAAGACTATACTGAAAAACAAATATACTCAGAAGAGCAGTGCTTTTTAATGTGGTTTTTTCAAAGAGAAGCTACTCCATGGTAGCTATTTTTCTAATCTTAATTTTGTACACTCACAATCTGGATGACGAAAATACTGTCTACAGAGAAAGAGTGCACTGTACAGAGATTCTGACAGATCTTATTTGAAGCTTTTTAAGAATTTTAAATTAGGTTTCATCAAGTGAGTTAACAACTCTTTTCACATTTTGAATGCTATATTTCTTACCTATATATAAATTAGATTGGCTTCTATCAGCCTTTCTCTCAGATTGAAAAATATTTAAATCTATTATTACCAAAACTGTACCAACAACCAGCATCAATTTATGTCTATCTTTTGAATCACTAGTGAGACAGTTCATACTGAAGAAAAACATGGCCATATCTGCTTTTTGATAAGAATAGTGGGCTTTGTCCCCTTAGTGTTAGATAACTGAATATTTACATCTAAAATAACTTGTAATTGTCTTTACACCCAACGACATCTACAAAAGCATGTGTTCAAAAGTGAAATGTTGGTTGTGCTTCCTAGTGTGGAGCATTTCAAATTACTAAATTTTAAACCAGATAATTAAATCAAAAACTGACCATCGGCACATTACTTCTCAAAACTAAAGTATTATATAGCAAGTGACAAGGAATACAAAAAGTTTAAATGGCACATCTTCATGGGGGGGGTGTCAATTGTTATATTTATATCAATTTGAATATATCATCCTGTGTGTACTGCAAAAGTCACGTGGATTTTTAAGATAAATATGAAATTTCAAAGAAATTTAGAGCTACTTAACTCTCATTTGACACTAAGTGTACCTCGGTAGAAAGTTTGTGACTTACTAACCTACCATCAGCTGGTTTTGAACTAGTTTAGTAAGAAGGTATACAAATAAGAACTTAGGATTGTTTACAAGGTCCTTATTTCTTTTTTCCAGAAATTTGCATTTAGTTTGAAAGCAGTTAAGATAACAGATCAACTAAAATGCCTAGTATTTTCCAAAATATTCCTGATTTTGGTTATCAGTTCTCATTAGGTCTTTGATGTCTGGACCACCACTAAACAGGGATGACATGTTTACTTACTTGACAGTACAGTAGCACATGTAATAGTCGGCAGAGTATTAATGCAAAAACTGACGAAATAAAGTAACCTTCTGCTGTTTTGCTACAACGGATAAGTTTTTCTTGCTTAGTACCTCAGAGTTCCTTTAAAGATGATGTTTTTGAACCTGGCCTTTTCATTCTGCCACCTCCTAGTAACTGATGTTCTCTTCAGTGTAGTACATTTATACACAATGCATAACTTGCTATGTAGAATGGGAACACAAGGTCCCTATTCTTAATGCCTAAAAAGAGCACTGGTGACCACCACCTTTATATTTGTATATAGAGAAATCAAATAAAGGAATGATAAATCATTTCCACACAGATAAAGCACATATTCTGCAAGTAGGCTACAGTTGCAACCTCTATTTCTTTCAGTCAAGTTTTTTCAAATGACTTTCTCTAAGCAAACAGTGGTTGCTACCTAGACTGCTTTCCCTGCTACTATTTTCCGTATATTTTTGCACAACACTGTACCTCAAATGGTACTTCTGTTGCAGTAGCCTCCAGCATTATACCCCTGTGCACAGTACTAAAAAAAGCAAACTATAAGAAGGACCCAGGATTTGCATTTACATTTGCACAAATCCTTACGACAATTTGCAAAATTCCTACACTGCACATTCAGCTTATTCCAAGGCAACATTCAAGTTAACTGCCCTTTATTTCCTGGATGTCTATTCCAATTTCTCACCCAATGACTCATATATTTTTAACTTCATTATACAGCTAGAGAGGGGTAGGATATCAAGAAAGAGTCAAAGTACGTTTCTAAGTATTTTCTATAGATAATGACCACAATCGTGCCATTAAGTGCCATATCAAGTAAATTTTAAACAACTCGATTTTTTTTTTATCAGTCATTTTTGCAACATTGGTTTTGTAAGCCCATTATGTACATCTTATTGCCTTCTTAAATCATATTGAGAGGACTCGGGAGAAATAATGTTTTTCTTATTGTTGCCTCTTGGTTCATTAAAAATCTATATTTCATAGAATGAAGCTAGTTATCTCACCTGAGAGATGCAAGACTATAAAAGCATTTAAGGAGTAAAACTACACCACAAAATGTTAACCATAAATAGCGTGTAGAAGCATGAAAAGATTATCTAATAAAGCTGATCTCTGAATCTCAAAAATTTCAATATGTAATTTTATTTTATTGAACTCTATTGTGCACTTGGCTTACACTAACATCAATGAGATGACCAAGCATATCCATGGTATTTTCAAAACTTAAAATTTTTAAATTCAATTAAGGCTTCAAAAATATAGGTCTTAGAAGTGTTTAAAATTTTTTTTTCCCCTTTCTTCCCCCACCCCAAGCCATTCTCAGTCTAGTTGTGTAGGACACAGCTCCCTGGCCCATGCTGGTATTATGAGGCTTGCGCTCCCCCCGGCTGAGGCAATGGGTTGCCGGTCGTCAGTTGGCCGCTCACAGCAGCTCACGCCGGCCACTCATGGCAGCACATGGTAGCCCACAGCAGCACACAGCAGCCCACGGCCACCCACGCTGGCTACCAGCCGCTAAAGGCAGCACACAGCAGCCCACGGCCACCCACGCTGGCTACCAGCCGCTAAAGGCAGCACACAGCAGCCCACGGCAGGTCACGGCAGCTCACGCCAACCTCCAGCTGCTGACGGCAGCACAGCTCCAGGGAGAGCTGTTGTTCACAATCTTAGCTGTAGAGGGTGTAGCTTACTGACATACGTGGGAATCGAACCATCGACCTCGGCCTTCGGAGCATGGCGCTCCAACCACCTGAGCCACCGTGCCATCCCAGAAGTGTTTAAAACTTTAAAAGCAGAAATTATGTCACTTTCTCATACACATAACTTCTGATAGTTTTAAATAACATTAATTCAAAATATATCTGTTTTAAATAAAAATGCAAAACCAATGGACTAGATTTCATGACAATTGCATGGATTTAAAATGTCAGCTAATATTGTCAGATATCTTTGGAAAATTAAAATAATATACCACAACTATCAAAATATAAAAACATATACATTCGATATAATATTATCTACCATTTATTATGTACCAGCTAAATTATACAAATATCTTCTTATTTAAGTCATACCTCAATCCTATCCATTAGCTAGGTAATATTATACCCATTTTACTCATTAGAAAAACAGACTCAGAAAGGTTAAATAACTTGTCCAAAGTCACAATACTATGATAGTAAGAAAGAATTCATATTTAAGTATAACAAATCCAAGACACTTGTTTTATGCACGAAGGTATGCTGGGTTTCCTCATAATTCCAAAGATCATTCTGGTATTTGCTATGTGTTTTTCACTTAGCCGTTCAAGTTCAATATAGTTTTCTGATAGTTGAAACTGAGATTTTATTAAACCTCTGTCAAAACTTAGCCTAGAGCTGAAATTTGGTATTTCAAACAATCTGAAGTTTAAAAGTCTGAAATGAAAGGCAAGAAGTGTTTTACCTGGAATCAAAGAACTGCAATGCAGGCAGCACAATTCAGGCAGAAATCCAAATAGTGTCCCAACTACAGGGTGAAAGCAAGGGTTTTGTTTGTTTGCTTGTTTTGTTTTTATGAGAAAAAGGAAAAGAATACATGAAAAGAAGAAAAAAGTTCCCATTGGTGCTGACAAGCTGAGCCACTCTTGGCTATACATGACTGGTTACTGATTCTTCCTTCAGAGAGAAGGTCCATAATCATCAGTCCTTGTGATCAGGATGTCTGCTTTCCTGCTGACTTCACACATAATTGTTTGTGAAACAACTGTGGTTTAGCTCAGTCCCAAGGTCTGGCCCAGTCCAAAGTTTCACAGAACAAGGTAAGCAATGCAGTTCCTCTGGAATGGCCACTCTGGCTCCAATTTAAAATGGTTCTTTTCATGTCATCTTTTTTAAAACGGCTTTAAGATTGAAAACTTCTAAATAGACACTATTAAGACCTAAAAAATGGTGATTTTGAAGAGAAAACATACAAGATTAACACCACACCGTTAACCAGAGTCACAAAATCAATCAAATACTAAATAAATTTGTAAGAATCAAACAAGTTTTGCCAGCCCTCAAGCATAGATAATGTCATAAAAAAGACAGTTTATGGCTACAGGAAAAGAAACTTCTAAAGAATACATTCTCTCTATGCCACCAAGTACTATCTTAAGCAAAAGCTGCTTGGATATCAAATAATAATCCTTCAGTTCCCTAGTTGCTCCTTTTCATAAATATTTTATATTTTCATTTTGCCTGCTCCAGTACACAGATGAAAATAAATACTGATGAAAATAGTAAATCTCAGATTTAAAGAAATAGAAATCTCCCTTTGTTTAGAAATCATTCATCTATTATATAAATATTTACTAGCCATTTATTATGTTCTAGCTGGTGGGCATACTTCAGAAAACAAAATCCACGTTCTCTTGGCATTTACATTCTAGTGGGGAAGACGAATGTTCTTAAAAGATGTATTTGTTGGCAACACCCATGTACAGTGCCAGGTGGGTACTAGACTAATCAGAGGGATCACTGCATAAACTATCTAAATGTCTAACCCCTATGCTGCACACCTGAAACTAATATAAAATAACATTAAATGTCAATGGTAACTGAAAAAAAATAATTTTTAAAAATTAAAAACAGAGGTATTTGTTGGGTCGTGTTACGCACTTGAAGCATGTTAAGGGCCGTGGAGAATGCCTAGGACTGCTTCTTTACAGAAGGTGATCAGAGAGGCCTTTGTGAGGAGGTGACCTGTGCAGAGAGACCTGAATAAGCTGAGTAAATTATGTTGCTATCTGCGGAAAAGGAGACCATCTAGGCAGGGCTACCCACAATTGCAAGGACCTTGTGGCAAGATCAGCTTGATGGCTAGTGTAGCGCAACAGGGTGGGTGAATGGAGTGACAGGAGAAAAGGCTCAAGAAATAGGGCAAGACCATGTAGGGCTTTGCAAGTTGTGCTAAGATCCCCTGAAATAGGGGGATGCTGAAAGGTTTTTGTAAAAGAGGAACACGACCTTGCTTTTATGAAAAAGGATTAATCTGGATGTTATATAAGGCTAGTCCAAAGCAGGGCACAAATCAAACAAGGAGACCGCTTTAGGACTGTCGCCTTGCTCTAAACAATGCAGTAAAGATGATATACACGAAAATGGTAGCAAAGGAAGAAGTAAGAAGTGGCCCAATTCTAGATACAGGTATTTTGAAGGTAGGGACAATGGAATTTGCTGATGAAGTGGGTATGAGCCAGAGAAAAAGTAGAGTCACAGTTGACCCTCAACATTTTTGATGACTCAAAGTAATTTTTCATTTTCTCAATGATAGTTCTATTTTTCCTGCAATTTGGATAAAATCAATTCATCGTGAACCTCCCATTTTATGAGCCAAATAATCATGAAACTTATAGTCCCTACAAACTGAGGACACAGAGCACCTTTATGTTAAAGGATTCTTCCTTCTAACTTTTATACCGTATGAGAAATAATTCCTAACTTAAAGTATATGGTACCTTTGCCCTTTCACCCTCTTCTCAGTTCTCATGACCCAATCAGAAAAAAAAAAGTTGCAGAGCGAGGAAGCACTGGGTGAAAAATCCAGCGATGGTCATTCTTCGATTAATCATTTCCCAGGCAGCTGAGTTGACTAATCATTGCATGTTCTGCCACCACCATCGCATATCTGTAAATGTTACCAACAGGTGCTTTCACACACATTTAATTTAAAATTATTCTGATACACAGACTGATAAAATTTAAAATAACAAACTGGCTTTTCATAAAATTTATTTTAAGCACACACATACTAAAAACACAGTTAAGATTTTTCTATAGTGCAATAAAATGTTATCTCCACAATTTAAAAAAAAGCCCTAGTATATTATATACCATATTCAATAGTACAGACTGACTTTCATACATCCTGTGTGGTCTTTCCAACTCTAGCCTTTGTCCTTTTCCCAGAATGATATTCTTCTATAGCTAACATTTTTTTTTTCTGTGTGGGCATTTACTCTGTGTTAACACATGCAGTAAACACTCCACTGCACAATCTCATTTATTCATCACAACAGCTCTACAAGTATTATCATTACCCCCATTTTGCAGATGAATAAACTTGTAATTGATCAGACTGTCAAGAGTGACAGAGCCAGGAGGTGTCCCAGGACTGAAGACTCCAGAGCCCATTTTCCTAACTACAATTACACTAATCACCTCTTAATCCACCTAAGATAACCTTCCTAAAATAAAATTTGAATGATATCAGTTCCTGCTCAAATAAAATACTTCCAAGAGCTTTCAAACACCTACAAAACAGAGTGCAACCTCCTTAGCATGTCAGCCTTAACATTATCTCCAATAAACCCCCACATTGTTGCCAACATAAACTGCTGGCCATTTTCCAAATATGCTCTACACTATTCCACCTGTCTATTCTCACATTACTCCATCAAACCATCCTCAATTTGTTGAAACCAAGCCATCTCTTCAAGATCCAACTTAAATGCCACTCTTCATGATTTTTTTTTCCCAAAAACCAACAAGATATATACACACAATTTTCAAAAAAAACTAGATGTTTCCGACTTGGAGATCCCATAGCATTTTGTAGTTTCTTGGGCAACTGTCACTGTATCTTGTTTGTACAAATTTGTTTTCTCTCCTCTCAGACTATAAATTCCAAGGAAGGGACTGGTTTTTATAATCTTCGTTTCCTACATATTTCCTGCACATAAAATGTAGAACTAAAACCAGGCCTAAAACTTAAATTTTATTGAGCAATGATTCCTATCTTAAAATTTGACTTTCAGATAACTAATACCCATCAAATATTTAAACCAAATTACTGAATTCCTAAACTACAAGCGCATTCCCCCAGCTACAAGCTAGCAATGGCTAGTCAACAAAATCAAACTCTCCCCTACTCAGAAGGGAGCATATAACTGCCTCATACAAGTGGAAATAACTGGACACCATTAAGTTTGTGAAATATTTCATTACTGATCTAATTTTATGTTTTCTATTTTTCCATGTATGAACTATACATTCTTGAAAATATACCTAATGCAATACAGTTTAAAGACAAAAATTGCAGTGATAGCAATCCAGATTTTTATAATACTAAATAATCTTTATAATATTAATACAAACTAACCTTGAATTACCACTTAAATTCACAAAGTGCTATCAGAAGTAACTTTTTTTAATAACATGACAGAAGAAAAATTTTCTCAGTATAATTTAAATGCCTCCTTTAAAGAGTTGCAAAGAATGTGAAGTCATCTTTGATCCACCTCGCACAGCCCCACTTGGAACCCTGAGGCCGACTGATTCCATCATACGTATCACACTCCTGTCACCCTCTCTCGATCACTGCCACCAAAATGAACCCCATTTCCCTTAGTGTTCTCCTTTAACCTGTCTTCCCTCTGCTGACTATCTTCTCATCTTTCCAGTGACCCCTCAGGAAACTTGGGCCGCTGTAAATATTTCCTAACAAACTTAACCTCTTCACAGAACCACCACTGCTCTCGTCTTAAGGGTTACTAGACAAATTTCTAGGTGAGGATACAGCAATTTAGCACAACAGATTCTGGAGTCAGACTGCCTGGGGTTCCGATTCCAATTCAAGCACCTACTAGTTACGTGAACTTGGGAAAGAAACTCTAGTCAAACTAAACTTGCTGTTCCACAAACACACCCCCAAAATTTTCTGCCTCTACATTTCTACTGAATAATTCCATTAATTGGGCTATCCATCCTTCAGCAGGCTCATCTCAAGTCACTTCCTTTTCTACAAGTTTTCCTTATGTCTTCAATAAATTCCCATAGTACCTAACTTACCCTTCTTATAGGATATTTAGATTACCTTACAGTATACTTTTCGTTGACTTATCCATGAGAGAAGAGGCTATTTGATTTATCTCTGAATCTCTTGAGATACCGTGTTTCCCTGAAAATAAGACTGGGTCTTATATTAAGGTTTGCTCCAAAAGACACATTAGGGCTTATGTTCAGGGGATGTCATCCTGAAAAATCATGCTAGGGCTTATTTTCCGATTAGGTCTTATTTTCGGGGAAACACAGTACATAACACAAGACTTAAACAAGCACTAAATATTTGTGAGCCAAGCAAGAAGTAAATAATCTATTTGATTGTATTAATTTTCCTCTCTTTTCTCCCAAGCCCCAAATGCTTGAGCATGAGATTTATATTTTCTTTTATATTTTTAGTCATTATAATCGTAAGTAACCACTGCACAAATCTTTTCTATCTTTAATACAACCTGAGAAATTATCTGAGTCTGTGAAAGTGAATTTTGTGTAAATGTTAAAGACTATACTTAAAAGCAACATTTCAGCAGAAGATGTAGAAAAGAATATTCCTGGAGAACTCGGGGAAACCAGAAGACAATGTATAGCTCAACTTAGCAGTTAAGAATATGGATTTAAGAATCAGACATTCCCAAGTTTGAATTCTGGCTCCAATATTTGCCACCAATGCGGCTATGGGCAAATTATTTAACTTCTCTAACTCTTTGTTTCCTCACCTATACAATGGGGGTACTGGCACCTCTGCATCGTAAGTAATAAATGAAATCATATATACAAAAAACAAAGGTCAGTACCTAGTACACAGCTTACATTCAATAAACAGATATTAGAAAAATTTTTAATTAAAGGACATAGACACATAGTCACTTACACTTCATTAGATTTTCTTTTGTGTGGAAAGGTAAGAAAAAATGAAATCTCCAGAAAAGTGCTAAGAGTCAGTTTTTACACTATAAATGGAACTAAACTCATTATCCTACTGGATTTAGTGAAAACAGTCTACGTAACAAGCTCTTACGCAGAATTCTTTCAAAGTCACAGCATAATAATTTTGGCTGAATTATTCAACAAAAAACCCAGTGACAAACTAAATTCAAGGTACTGCTTTTCCAGCAAAAGATAAAATAAAAAAGTATTTGATGATGTCAAAATAAATTTAGATGTTATCTATATATGATATAAAACAAAAAGAAGTACCAGTAAAAGCATAATATTTAGAAATATGGCAGTAAATACAGTATCAGGGAGAAAAAAACTAGAGTTGAAAAGGGTTGCCCCTCTAGAACAGGAACAGGAAGCAAGACGAAGTGAAGTTAGGTGGGATGGCATAGGGTCAAGAGACTGCTGTTTTTTCTTTAAAAGTCTCACGGCAGCCCTGCTTTTTAAAACTATGTGCATTATTTAGTTAATAAAACTAAATATAAAAGAAGCTTATCGTTATAATCCTTTGACAGGCAGGGCCAGGGCTAGGGCGAGGCGAGGAAGGCGCCTCGGATCCCTGTCGGGTCAAGCTCCGGCACACACTTGCCCAGCCACGAGAATGCGTTCCTCCTCCAAGCGCGACTCAGGCTAGAGTGTTTTAGGAATTCAAGTGTCAGAAACAAACAATTGAGGGATTTGGGCTGTTGTAGTCAGTCAGGATATGAAATAAAATATGTTGTTCAATACATAATAGATTTCTAAAATTATTTCTATCTACAAATATGCATAAAAAGACATTTAGAATGATCTTCCTGAATATTAATGATAGTTGTTTCTGGGTATAAGATTTTTCTGGGTAGTGAGATTTTGGATATACCTCCTGTACTACCAGATTGTTTTTATATATAATTTTTTGAAACGGATGCTTCTTTTTAAATAAAAAATGTTCAGCTCCCCACCTACCCCCACTAACAGCACACACACCCAGACATTCTCTCATGACAACTTAATTCACTTCAGGCGTCATCTACCACCTCTGTGGATACAATTTACAAACCTATATTCTTACCATCGCTAGCCACCCCCAGTCCTTACTCCCCCAAGTTCCAATTCCCTATTGCCAATCGCCTCCTAGGGAGTACCAATTGAGTATTTCACTGGCAATTCAAACAAAACAAATCAAACATAAAGTATCATTTGTCCACGTGCGGTAGCTCATCCTCTTTATTTCCCAGTGTGCATTAGGAATAACAAGCGCAATAGGTCCCCAAGTCACTCAGGTTTAAAGCCTAAAAGTTGTCTTTAACTTCTACCTCTCCCTTACACCATCCATAAAATTATCAAGCCTGTCATTCCACCTCTGTAATGCATTTGACATCTAATCTACCTACAAAAACCACACTACAATGTTTCCCCGAAAATAAGACCTAGCCGGACAATCAACTCTAGTGCGTCTTTTGGATCAAAAAGTAATATAAGACCCGGTCTTATATTATATTATGTTAGATAAGACCGGGTCTTATATTAATTTTTGCTCCAAAAAACACATTAGAGCTGACTGTCTGGCTCGGTCTTATTTTCGGGGAAACAGGTAGTTTCAGTCTTCATTATCGGTTTTGAAATACTACTAACATTCATAGATCAAGTAGATATGAAACAGTTTATCTTCAGTACAAAGCATAAAACATGGTACAGAAGAGGTAAGCAACAAATGTCTTTTTGAATGAATGAATAAAAAACTAGTTTTCCCCCTTCCCATCTCTCCTACTTCCACCGAATCATTTCGCAGTTATTGAATCTCCCTAAAACATAGCTCTTATCAGATCACAAAAGCCATCACTTATGAATGTCATGTGAATAAAATAAAAACTCCTCAGCTTAGCATTCAAACCACTCGAACATGGGGAATGTTCCTCTCTCCTCAGTCTATCTTCCATAATTCCATTCCACTATATACATGCCCTATTTTCCAACCTCTGTGTCTTTTTCTCATTTGCCACATGAAATACCACCTCTCATAGTTTTATCTCTCAAAACTCTATTTATCCTTCAAAGCTCAGTGAAAATGTCACCATCCCACCTCCACAAACCCAAAGTAATCTGCAATCTTCCCTGTATTAGAGCTCTCATAGTATTTTGCAACTTTCTTGTGTCACTTACCACATACTGATCTATAACTAAATTTGGAAATATACTGTATTCGCCACCAAATGAATTTTAAGTCCCTTGTAAACAAGAATCACAACTTCTATTTACTTATCTCCCATTGTACCTAACATAATGCCCGGCACAATTACATAAAAGACACAGGAAACAAGATCTATACATCAATAAAAATAAAACAAAACAGCCTTAGCAGGCAAATTTGGGTGCTTTGTATATGCCAGATACTACTCTAAGGTACATACAGAGGAAGGTGCCAAAAAAACGTACACACATTTTAAGAAAGGAAAAAACTGTATTAATACGTATCGATAACAAAAGATGAATACAAGTCACGTATGACTTCTGCAATTATAAGAGGTGCTCCAAGTGGTTACCATCAGCATAATTTTAATAGTATTTTCCTTTCTTAAAATACGTATACATTTTTGGGCATCCCCTGTATATATACATAGGTGTGTGTGTATTTCATTTATTCCTCACAACATGAGGAAGGTACTATTATCTCCACTTCACAGATAAGAAAACTGAGGCAGAGAGATAGTTAACTTACTCAAGGTTTAACACTATAATAGTCTGCAATTGTACAAATAATTCTGCAATTAACATCTTTCTATATGTAGCCAGTTTCTTATTTTGGACTACTTCATTAGACTCTAAAAATTATAACATTGAATCAAACAGTTTTAATGGTTCTCATACTTACTTTTTAAAGTATTTTCTAAAAGGATTAACCATTTTATAAAGCCACCAACAAAGTATGAGGGTAACAATTTTACTGCCTCCGTCAGCCTAGTACATCACCATTATTTCCCCATTCTCCTAGTTTAAGTAGGCAACGAATGATACGCATAATTCTTTATTTTAAATAACAGTATACTAAAGGTTTATAACTAGTGCTTTGGAGTAGTTATTGCTATTGCCGTAACGGACATTTTCAGAGATACTATGCCTGAATAATTTATTAGGAGTTATTTCATAGTATTTACAAAGCTAATAGCAATTCAAGCAATTAATCTAACTCATATATTCAATAAACCTTTGACAATATGCCATTCATTTATTCAACAAGCTTTTATTGACAGCTCACAGAGACCAGGAACTATACTAGTCCCTGGTCATAAATCAAAAAAATATAATTCCTGCCTTCAAAGGGATCACAGTTTTTTAAACATGTTTTCAGAGATACTGTGCCTGAACTTGGGTGAGTTAGTTGACTTAAGAACTACAAAACTGACTTAAGGAGGGGTCGCTCTCAAGTCAGTTTTGGTACTGATTTCAACTGAAAGTGTTTAAATTTCACACAGAGAACTAATGCAGGGTCAAACAAGTTCAACTAAAGTATCATCAAATAAAGGGAGTTCAAAAATAAAAGTCTTCACTTTGAAAAGGTAATGGTTGGGAGAAAACAATCTATGAAAGCATGGATGGTTCATAGATTTGAGTTCATCAAATCCAAAACCATCATACTGGTAGGATCCTTTGATGACGAATAAGATCAACAAGAAAAAGACGTAAGTTCTATTTCCTGTTGCATGAAATAAAATTATGAAAACCAATACCTCAAATGCAATAAACAGAGGTATAAAACAAACCCAAAAGGATCTGGGAAACATTGAGACAAAGCTATAAACCACAGCTCAAAGAAACAGGACAACACTTAACCTTTCAGGTACTGTCAGAGATGAAATCATGCTCTCCCACAGTAACAGAAAGAACTATTTTTAACTGTATATCACTGGTGGCAATCAAATACTGAGATTAAACATTTGGTCTGATCCATTCTAGCAATTTCTAATTCAATCCTCTTGCTCCATAGGCATATCAAACTGATTTTCCAGGGTGACCAATCAAAACACTAAGATAGGATTTTAAAGGGGCCTATCCTTCATCTTATTCTCCCCTCAAACTCATCACTACCATCAACCGTGCTACTAAAATCAGCCTTTTAAGAGATGCATACCATAACATCAATGTTTCAGTTTAGAATTTGATGGTAGCTGACTTCACTATCAGCTCAAAAGGAGCATTTCGCCCAGGTCTGCCTTCCATATTCTACTGTAAACACACTGATTTGCTACAGCTAATTCTTATTCATTATTCCCCTACAAACCCATCAGTGCTTTGCATCTAGCAAATGGTTAACAAAGGACACGCAACAGATTAAAATACAGCAATAAAATGCTTATTCCTCAATTCTCAGAAATGAGTAGAAAACTATCACACTCCCATGTAAACAACCCACAGTGAAAGACCAAGGGTGTTTGCACATTAAAAATGAAAATGATGTGCAGATCTAGTCTATTTATCATTCAATGCTGGACACGAGGCTAGACACTGGTAATCATAAGATTTTAAGCTGATTAATTAAAGTCATTTATAGGTTTATCTTCTCAGGAATTCACACTTCCTGTTTGGTGACTTCAAAGTGTGTAATCCATGAGACTTTTTAAAGGATTTTAAAGAGTCCTCACAAACAACATACATCAAAGGAGAAGGCAAACACTATTTCGACAATATTTCCTTCAGAAGAAAAAGGTACCAAATTTTATTAATCTGCCTTCAAAGAAATTTATCTAAAAAAAATCAATTCATTTAATCTCCAATTCTATATTAAGTGAAGAAAAATACTTTCTTTTATATGTAAAAGCTTTGATACAGCAATTTTCCAGCCATATTTTGAAGGTCATTCTTAATATTAAAACACTGCAAACTTTATAAGCACAACCTTTGCATTCTAGTCAAGATACTTTCTGAAAGATTAAAAACTCTCGCAACAGCAAAATAGGAAAAGAATTTCATATTTCAAAGTATTACCCACAAATTAACAGAAAACTCAAAATATTTGTGGGAGAGGAATGCAAAAGACTGGTTCCTCCAAAACTTCTAAAATTAAACTGAGTCAATGGAAAGTTTTCTCTTAATCATTTATGCTGTCTTCATTTTAAGTTAACCTGAAATTTGTTTAATAAAAGGCAAGTGAAAAAAACAAACATCTTCCTTCAAAACTACTTACTTCAATCTGACCAAGTCATAGGATCCAATTGAAAGAAAACTAAAAGCTTATCTCAGCCAGCCTATCTGACCATCTAGGGAAGACCTATTTCTTTCAAAGTCTGTGTAAGCTTGCCATTCCGTAATATCCACCTCACAGTATTTTACACCAAGAATGACTTCTTGGGATGAGATCCAGAGTGTTTTTATTTATGTCTTGTTCTCAATATTTTGATTACAGTATTATTTGAATTTTTAAAAATTTACTTCTAACCAAAATCTAATTGAAAATCATTCTACAGCGTTCCACTAACACCTGTAAAAAACACCTTTGTAAGTGGTGCGTACATCTACCCATAAGTCACCCGTGTCCCTTCACCTGGGAATACCAGAACACGTTCCTCCTTTCATTTCTTTTGCCATGTTGTTGTTTGTACTCTCTACAGATTAAATAAAATGCTACATAGAAAGCTCACAGCACAGTCTAAAACATAAATTTTCAAAAATATTGTTATCACTATTACTCATTTCTCCATATACTTGCAACAACCTGGCTGAATCTTCCTTCGCCTTTTCCTGTGCCCCACACCCCTAACAAGAGACTGATGATTCCGGCTGTACTTAACTATGACCCCACGGTTTCTTCTGCTACCCTCATGTACTCAGTTTTACTGTGTGCCTGCTGTTTACCAGGAGCCATGTAAGACACAGTATACAGTGAGCAAAGCTGACATGTTCTCTGCGCTCCTAGAGCTTGGAGTCCACTTCCTGTCTCACGTAGTCATTCAGCAAGCCGAGAGCAAAGGACAACAACGCCACTCAGATTAACTCTTACAACAAATGACTAGTACAAGGATAACAGTAACATACTAAATCAGATAAGGAGATTAACACGTTTCCATTAGATAAGGGGTACAGTCAAAAGAGAATCATTCTGGATTCATTAAAAGTAGTACAAAATTTCTTAGATACCCTATGATGAGTGAAGCAACTGCACAGCAAGTTGAAAATATAAAGATACTATTGAGACACAAAAAACATTGACCAGTGACCAATCTACAAGGTAAAGAGGGTATGGTTTCACTGAAAGGACAGTATATTCCAGATTTTTAGCTTTTTAGGGAAAAAAAAAGAAAAACATATAAAGAAAAATAAATATACCAGAGTAGAAATGCACTCAAAGGGATGGAGTCTAAAGGATCTGACAGATTTATGAAAAGCACTGAATTGCCATTAATACTGAGATCTTTATTCCTAGTAGATACTCAGAAGAGCGGTGCTCCTGCCAGGTCCTGACTGCAGACTGCCAGCTGAGACCCTGCTGCTGACTCAGAGTCACACACCACAGTGGTTTCCCAAAGTCCACTCGTTTTCTACCACATGAAAATCTATCCCAAACTGTTTTTTCAAAATGTGGTATTCTTGAAGGGCTGCAATTCAAGAGAAAAGACTGCAGGAAGAAATATAGCCAGAAATGACATCAAATATATTCGAGAAATGTGACTAAATAAGGAAACAAACGGAATTACAGAAATACTTATTATCCACAAGCCTCTTAGCCCTTTAAAAAATTGTTTCTTTTAGTGAAAACATCTAGAGGCAGCAATACTGAAGACAGCAACGCTGGTGGTTCTGAAGTCCAAAGTATCTAGAATTAAATCCCTACTTTGCCACTTCATTGGCTGTTTGATATCAATTAATCTTCCTCTGAAATCCTGGGATAATAACTCCTCTGCAAAATAGGGAAGTGTCTGTATTTTCTATTGTACTTCTAATAAACGTGTGTAAGGAGAATATAATCGCTAACTGCTTTGAGAATTTTATGTTGGTGTCTGTTTTCCCTAATTATCTTACCCACTGAAATATAACCTCTGAAATAAGTGAAGAGATCTCATTTTACATATTGAATTACTACAAGACTTACTGTCCTGAAATCCTGAATACTTTTATTTCTTACTAGTCATGATGAATAAAAATAGCAATTTATCTACAACACAGATTTAAAAGAACTAATCAGGTTGAACCTGTGGGAAATTTTTTAAACTACACTTAGAAAAGTATGTTATTGCTAACAATTGGTTCATACAGAGCAGTTAGGCTTCATACCTGCCTCTTCCTACAATCATAAATGGAAAACCTCTTTGTTTTGCTCTAATGAATATTCTCACTTTCTATCCTGTAGCAGAGTTATTTCTGAAAATACAATGTCATAAGCTATTCAACTATCTATTTTTTTAATATATTTGGTTTTTTAATAGTTTTATGATATTTTTCATCTGTTTTGAAGAGCTTTAACTATTATATTAAAGACAAAAACAAGGAAGGAAATTAACATTATGTTAAGAACCAAATGTGTGTCAGACACCGTAAAAACTAACCTACATATGTCATATCTCATTTAATCTCTAAAAAATATCCTGTAAGAAAAGTAAAGCAGTCACCCCACCCCCCAAAGTCACATGGATGGTCAGTGGTAGGGCCAGGATCTGAATCAAAGCAATCTTTACTCCAGACTGAACTGCCATTATCTGTGGTTTCAGCTTTTTTAAAAATCTTACTATTTCTTCTGGTTATAAAAATAACACCTGTTAATTGACACAATTCTGGCAAATACAGAAAAATACAAAGAAAATTTAAAAATCTGGACTCTTACCTTCCAGAAATAAACACAGGTTATATCTTAGTGATTTTTTTCTTTACAAAATAGAATCTTAAATTTCAGGGGTTTTTTCATTCTTCACTTCAAATTACAGATTAATATATGAGTACCCTCTCATTGTTAAAATACAAGCAGGAGTCAAAGTGCACCTTTTCCTGTCTCCAATTCCAGTCACTGTTATTAACAGACTACACAGACTTTTTTCCTATGCCTATACATGCCTATATATGAATGTAATTATGGTTCATTTAGTGCAATTTTATATATATAGCTTACTTTTTTCTGTGTGTATGTGTGTATTATTCTACAGTCTGCTTTTCTGCATTTAATGTGACTTTATGATTTTTCTAGATCTGCATATACAGGTCTGACTTGTGTTTTTAATTGCTATCTATTATTTGTTTGAGCCCAACTTTTTTTTTATTAGTTTCAGGTATACAAAACAATGCAATAGTTAAACATTTATGATTTATATCCCTCACAGTGACAACCTCCCTCCCACCATCTACCACCCCTCTGACATCACATGCAGCCATTACATTTCCACCGCCTCTATTCCTAATGCTGTACTCCGCTTCTTGTAATTATATATATATATATTATATCTAGCAACCCTCAGTTTTTCCTCTATGTCTCTGAGACTGTTTCTGATTATATATATATATAATTGTAGTTGACATTCATTATTGTTCAGCTTCAGCTTCAGGAGTACAGTGCAGTGATCAGGCATCTACATCTTCCCTGAGGTGGTCTCCCTAATGAGACAAGGTCCATCAGATACCCTACAAAATCTTTACAACATTATTGATTACATTCCCCAAATTGACTTTCATATCCCCGTGGCCATCTGGTGGTTACCGATTGTGCTTTCTAATCCCCTCACCTTCCCCCTTAACCCCATTCCCCCGCCATCTAGCAACCCTGTTTTTCCTCTATGTCTCTGAGACTGTTTCTGATTAGTTCATTCATTTATTCTTTTCTTTAGATTCCACATATAAGTGAGATCATACGGTATTTGTCTTTCTCCGTCTCGCTTATTTCAGTTAACATGTTCTGTAGGTACATCCATATTGTTGCAAATGGTAAGATTTCCTTCTTCTTTATGGCTGCGTAATACTCCATTGTATAAATGTACCACAGTTTCTTAATCCAGTCGTCTACCGATGGGCATTTTGGTTGTTTCCTGAGCTCAACTTCTTACAGAGTTCCTCATACTTTTTTCATTTTTATATCATGATTTTTCCTTGTTACTAGTCGTCAGAAATAAACTCTATAATGACTAAGTAACATTCCTTTATATGGAAACACAACAATTAACTATTTCTTGTTGCACATTAAGAGTCACCAAATTTTCACCACTAAATATACGACAATGAATATCTTTGGTTAAATCTTTTTATCAATTTTATATTACTTTCTTAGGACAAGATCCTAAAAGTAGATTACTAGGTCAAAGGTAACACTTAAAGTCTCTTGATACATATTCCTAAATTGCCCCTGAGAAAAATCAATAATTCACACACCCATAGGAGTGTATAAATTTCATTACATTATTTTTACCTTTAAACAGTTAGTTATTCAATAAACAAATATTAAAAAGTTATACTAAATGCTAAAATCGAACCTCCAATTTGGTTTAGATTCAAAAATACATTATGTTTTAAACTAGCAAGTTGTGATTCCTTAGATATTGGTTAAGAGAATTCTAAAACAGTAGATAGGTGAGTAAATCAATCCTATCTTGATGAGGCACCACTAAGTAACTCCAAAGGTGATGGTGATAAGATATCTTATCTGGTTTATAGACTCTCCTTTTATCAAGCATCTCGCTCTTAATGCAATATGACAGTGCTCCAATAACCTTGACTATAGAATACAATTCTGTTAAATGAATTATTTTTCTACCAGCCTACGTCACAAAGTCTTGGAACTGTTTCCCTAAGAAAATGTGCCTCTGAATGTAAAAAACACACGGCAAAAAACAGTAAACTTTTAAAATTAGTAGATAACGTTTACTCATGAAAACACAGAAAACATCTAATTTGCTTAAGCACAATATTTAAATGCAGCTACATTTTAAAATTATACATTTGACAGAAATTTGTCTAATAATCTTACTGAAAAATTCAATATATGAATTGTATATATTTATCACTAAAATACTGAAGAAACAGAGCAGAAAATATTGAAGGTTAAAGACAACAATGAAGGACCTCTGCCACAAACATGCAAGTGTGATTACATGCCTCATCCAGCATTGTCACCACCACAGAAAAGGAGACAATGTATATTTCAGAACCAATTCTAAACTAACATTAACTTTACATGCACAGTATATTTTTATCATCTTTAATACCTTAACCATCACTTACACTAATTGGTCTATTTCCAGCTTAACAGCTTTACTCTGGGCTGTAGTCATGTCTAATCTTTAATTATCAATGGAAGAAATCACTAGGATCTACTGTCAAAAAACTGGTTAAGAGGCAATACGGTCAGCTGATTGGCAGATGGTACCTGTGCTAACTGTATTGTGTTAGGATGCTGCATGTGCTAATATACTGCTTTCCATTAACAGTTCAACTGGCAACTTCGTCCTCAACACTGGATTCAAACTCATCAAAGATATCTGATGAACTGGGCAAAACATTGATCACCATTACATATTAGTTATTTCTGTTAACCAAATGAAAAGGTAGAGTGAATCAAATACTCTAGGAAAGTGTTAACAGGAAAAAGCTTTTAGGTATAAATGGCAGAACAGGCCTTTCAAATTCAACAGTGTAAGAGAAACAAGGTTTCAGTGTATTTATATTTGAATTAAAGCTAGGATATACCAACATAAATATAACTGATTTTGCTGCATGCCTAGAGGTAAATGACTATTAGCTTTTAAAAGAACTACATCTTTCTTGGAGGCCCCCTGCTTTATGGAATGATACTGCCACGATTTAAAGCATTAAAGCCTTTGTAAATGCTACTCTCTCTTCTTAGTATGCTTTATTTAGCCTCTTTCTAGACCCAACACTCAACACAACCAGGGAATATCACCTAGGGAAGCTCCCTGAATTCCTGCATGGGCATCTCAGTAAAATTATTCAGACTTCAAAATGGAGGAAGAATGAACTGACGTGGAAAAGTCTTAGTCAGGGAAAGCAACAAGGAGGCTGCTGCAGCAACTGGACGAGAAAAACAAATATCAGAACGAGGGTAGGAGCAGTGGCAATGGAGGGAGGCAGACACACATTTGACATTGGTTTGAAAGGTGTCAAAGCAGAACTACATAGATAAATTAAGCCCAGATGTGCTATGGGGGAAGGGATTGGAGCACCAGAGAATAAATTAAGAATGCAGAGGTTAACCTCTTGAAGATTAGCAGACAGGGAAACAGAAAGAGAACAAGGAAGGGAGGGGCATGAAACCTACCTAATTCTGAGTAAGTGGTACAAATCTTGCTCTTGTCCTAGACACTCAGGGAGTCATCATCCAAATGTTGTCAGATAAAGATCCTTCTCCGTGTTCATTACCTTGCTTTGCTTCTTAACCAGGAACTTAGTGATATAAGTAGACAGATCATCTCTATAGATAAGGCCATATTCTGTGTTACCAAACATGGCTATAGTTTATGAATAGGTAGGTCTACATATTCTCACTATTTTCCAATCCAAGCAAAAGCGTAGTAGACAGGGAACGTGATATATAAGGAACATGCAGTGCACATTTGTTTTGGATGTTTTTGCCATGAGTACTCATGAAACAGCCATAAAACTTACAGACAGAATATGCTCTGTATAGACTGCAAATAGCCCACATGTGACCATCTGATTCTAACACACTGTACTAGAAATTTTATACTTCACTGGAGTAGAAAGCCTGAATAGGGCATTCAAAAAAATTATTTACTCGTAGAAATGGAGAGTAGATTGGTGGTTGCCAGGGGCTGGGGAGTGGGGAAAATGGGGAGATGTTGATCAAGGAGTGCACACTTCCACTTATAAGATGAATAAGTTCTGGGGATGTAATGTACAACACAGTAACTATAGTTAATAATACTGCATTGTATACTTGAAAGGTGCTAAAATAGATCTTAATTATGAGAGATGACGTGTATGTTAACTAGTCTTATATGGTAAACACTTTGATGTGTGTGTGTGTGTGTCTGTGTGTGTGTGTGTGTGTGTTGCAAACCATCACATTACACACCTTAAGCTTACACAATATTGTATGTCAATTATAATGCAATAAATCTGGGGGGAAATTGTTTACTGTCACCAGTATGCAAATACACCAAGTTATAAGCTTGAGGCGTACAATTCTAGTCAGAAAGTTCTGTGATGGCAGCAATCACATCTATTTTGCTCGTCTTTATATTCCTGGAGCTTACAAGTTATTTGAAAATCACTATGTACTCAATAAACACCTGATCCATAAACGCTGCCACTGAGATCTTTAGGCAAAAATACGTACCTGACCCTCTAACACAGGAGAATTTCTGCCCAACACATGGTTGTATAAACGGACTGCTGCCAGATATCAGAGCAAATGAGGGTTGGTTAGTCATTCTAACTCAAACAGGATATAATTAAGCAATTTTTTTGTTCAAGTTGACATTAAAATCACAATAAATGAAATGGCATATTCTTTATTTGTACTTAAAAGCAAATAGGTGTAATTAGGGCCTTATGGGCTTAATTCACATCCAGTTCCAATTTTTAAATTAAACAAGAGCCTTTAAAACTCACCATTTATTAACTGAAAGGGGAAAAAAATACTCATGCGGCCCACATGCTCTAATCATTTGGACCCCTATTTTAGAAACTAGAAAAAAGTTTCCCCAAAGTTATTGTAGTGATCATATATTTTCAATTTCTCCAGATAGTCTCAAATTTAAATATTGCATCATGTATGATGACATGTGTCATACGGGAATTTGGAACACGTAACCACTGTATCCAGAAGACGCTCTACTTCTCTTCCTCCTTTCTAGTCCCCACTCCCCAAAGAAAATTAGTAAAGTTATGAATGATCAACTTTGAAGAAAAATTATTATTTTACTCTGAAACCTTATGATTTCCCCCAATTGAACTAACATGAAATGGAAGGAGAAAGAAGGCAGGGTACTGAGAGAAATTTATTCCAACTGACAATATCACGTTGTTACTAACAAAGATCACTGCCTTCAAATGTCATGCACAGATGATTAATTCTTCCAGATGGGCTCATCTTATTTTTATTTCACTATTCCTGTTTCATCTTTTTGAAACAAGCTAATTCCCAAACATGGCATCTACAGAGCTGGTCATAATAAACAAAACAGCTGATTACTTACAAATGAGAAAATTAAGCGCCAGTGCAATTAAATACACACATTTAAATTAAATATTTGATTACTGCATACACTGCAGTGATTTATGCTAAAAGTAAGCACTGGCTTTAAACGTGATCGTGTGTAAACCAAGAAATTATTTCGTTTACTCAATAAATCTGAAAATCCATTAAAAGGTTAGAGGTCCTAACTGGATTCTCTTGATAGCTAAGTGGGTATTAAGCCAGTATTTCAGTCAGTTGGTTGAGGGATGTATATGGTAGAAGTTATAAAGCATACAAAATGAATACTAACTCCACCTAACCGGTTGACAATCACCAAGGATAGCTAGGGCCATCTTAAAGAAGAAAAAAGCTGGAGAACTTAACACAAAGAGTTAATAAAATCTGTTATAAAGTTATAATAATTAAGACAATATGATATTCACAAAAGGATAGAAAAACTGACTAATAGAACAGAATAGAACAGAGTCCAAAACAATCCACACATATTTGGTTTCCTGATTTACAACAAAGCTGGCACTGCAGTCCAGTGAAGAAAAGGATAATCTTTTTAATAAATGGTGTTGACACAACTAAATATCCACATGAAAAAAAAAATGTATTGTAAGCCCCCTCATATCATACACAAAAGTCAATTCTGGATGAAAATCAGACCTAGACATAAAGGGAAAATAGTCAGATATAAAAGGTAAAATAATAAAAGCTTTCATAGAAAAAACAATGGCATCATCTTTGTGACACTGGAGTAGGCAGTTATTTTTTAACAGTACCCCAAAATCACTAACCATAAAGGAAAATTAATTAACAAGACCTATTCCTCAAAAGACACTTAAAGACTAAAAGAATAACTCACAGAATAGGAAAAGATATTCACAAATATCAGACAGAGTAGTACCCAGAATATAAAAAGGACTCCTACAACCAATAAGAAAAGACGTACAACTCAATAGAAAAAAATGGGCAAAAGACTTTAACAGGTGTGTCACAAAATACACACCCATCAGAAAGAGCAGGTTACAAACAATGACAACATCAAGTGCTAGGAAAGTATAGAGAAGCTAAAACTCTCATACATTGCTGACACCTGTGATTCAGCAATACCATTCCAAGGCATATCCCCAACAGAATATTTACACACGCTTGCTAAAAGATATGTACTAGAATGTTCTTAGTGGTAGTATTCAGAATAGTCAAAAGTATAGGGTGATCACTTCTTAAACTACACAAATGTCTAATCACTATGTTGTACACCTGAAACTAATATAATACTCAACTGTAATTGAAAAAAATCTTTTTAATTTAAAAAATATAAAAATAAAAGAACTGGAAACAATCCAAATGTCCACCAATAGCAGATGAGATAAATGAGCTGGGAAATAGTTACTCACACAATGGAATGCTGCACAGCAACAATAATGAATGGTCTATAATTATATATAACAATATGAATAAATCTCACAGAAAATGCTGAGCAAAAGAAACCAGACACAAAAGAGTATATTCTGTATGATTCTATGTATGAGTATATAAAATAGAAATACAGGCAAAAACTAATCTATGCTGTTAGAAGTCTGGATACTAATATTCTACAAGCACAATAGAGGAACTTGTTTCTTGATTAGATGCTGGTTACACAGATATGTTCAGTTTGTGAAAAGTCACAGAGCTGTACATGTATGATATGAGTACTTTCCCTGTATGTATATTACATCTGAATAAGTTTTGTTGTTTTTTAAAGGGAAACAATCTCCATAGTTAACCTTGGTACATATGAGGGAGATCGGGTCATCAGACAGATTCCTGTCCTTAATCAATCCAGATGATCCTAATTGTGCTATAACTACCTGAAATCCCCTCCATTCAGAAGGAGCTCTAATAGTTTCAATACAGATTATGCAGTCAGATGACGCAAGGAACTTGAAATTGAAGAGTGGATGAAATGACAGTGGAAAATTCTCGACTATTTATGAATATGCCTGCATTTCCTTCAAATTTCCAGCCGTAACCAATATCAATCCAGGTGGATATCCAGCTGGTCCAATCAAATCTAAAATAAATAATTCCAAAAATCCCAGGGTCTGGATTTGAACTTAGATAAAATTCTTTGTTAAATTATTATCAGAAGAGTCCAAATCTCCTGAAGTAAGTCACAATGGGCACGTAAATTATTCTATCAGTTAGAGATGACGTTCTGATGCATGTAACAGGAAATCCAAATTACAGTGGCTTAAACAAGTGAAGAGGTTTATTCTTCTCATGAAATGGTAGTTCAGAGAAAGGCACTTGCTGATGTTGGTCTGGCAGCTCAAGAATATGCTGGCTAAGATCTCTGTAAATCTCTTGGTTTTCTCTAAAGGTCTCTAGAATGCTGGTCCAGCTGGAGTCATCATGTTTAATTTCTAGGCAGGAGGAAAAGGAAATGGGGGAAAGGGGTTTTCCAAAACCCTCATCCAGAAATCTCTGCCTACTTCTCATTGACAGAACTATGTCACATGGCTACTCCAGCTAGAAAGGCAGCTAAGAAATATATAGTTTTTTAGCTAGGCATTCTTCTGCTTCTAACAAAACTTAAGGTTCTTATTAGAAAGGAAGAGGGGAAATTAATAAAATATAGGCATTTAGGAACTTCTGCCACAGCTATGATGAGTTTACTAATGATATGTTTACCAATACTGAATATGTTTTTTTAATCTAGCAATTTACAAGTTTGTGACTCATGGTAATAGAAGTAATTTTCTGTGGTACAATTCTGGCAACTATTTTTCCAAAGTATCTTTCATACTCTTTACCACAGGAAGAAATGTAAAAGTTAGGGCATTATCATATTAAAAGGCCAGTTACAGCCACCATTTCTTCAGCTAGCAACTATAGATCAATGTTCAGATTGCTTTCCTTTCATATTTCAATTTTAATCTTTTATAAAGAAAATTACAAAAAAGTTGAATAAAGTTTTCTAAAATACTGTTTCCAGGTGCTGTAAGTTAATAATGAATCAAAAAAAGAAAAAAGATAACTTCTTAAATCCTAAAGAGAATAATTATTTCCTGACAAATTTTTTCACAATAAACAATGAATTCTCAGTCTGCTCGTTTCTGATCTAAAGCATTATTCACCATTCATCCAAATTACTATTTTATTTTTATTTTTAATTTATTATTATTATTTGTCATTTCGTAAAATCAAGTAATGTGGCACTTTCCTGCTAAAATCTAGTTATCAGAACACTAACTTTTCCTCTTGATATAAAAGGTGTGAATAATGCCACTTAGCCAGTATTTCCCATATTTTTCAGTCCTCCTCTTTATCTTTTCCCTGCATAAACCATCCATTTTAATAAAATGGAGTACACTATTCGAAAAAAATTCTTATTTTTGTCTAAAATAGTAACAACATATTTCACAGAAGATTTTCTAAAGGGAATAGTCAGCTCACTCTTACATGGCAATTTTATAGCATTGTGTCAAATATATTCTCTATTTTGTCTAAAGATTTGCTTGTTCTCTCTTAAACAACTGTCATGTTAAAGTCTAAACTAAGTTCAACAGATACCACAGAAAAGACTTTAATTAAAATAAACCAAAGCTATATATGTATCAATTAATCCAAGGAAGTTGAATTTAATTTTTTTTCATCTTTGCAACAGTTAACGATTGTCTCCTCTACCGGATAAAGTTTATCTGATGCCTGCAGTTGTTAGCTCTGATTCTACTCTTATTTCCTTTAGATTGGGATCTGAAAGGCTGCTCATCTGCAGCTATTTGGACAGTCTATCTTCCTCTTTTTATCACTATCCAGCTCCCAGCTTCCACTCTCTTTCATCCATCTTCTCTGACAATCAAATGTTTCTCTTCATGGCTACAGTCCCGTCCATTCTACATTTCTATCTCCACTGAGGATCACAACACTTGGAGGCCTCACTCATCTTAGGCATATTAAAACAAACCTAAAAAGAGTCTGAAGAACTTCTGCCAGTAAATTGTTATATTTCGTAAGAGGAACTGATAAGTCAAGACTCAAAGCTAAACTTCCAAAGTAATTTTTCATATGAGTATGATGAATAAAATTCTCCAAGTATCAATGAATTAAGAATTTGTGTTAAACTTCTGGTAAATCAGTATTTCCATACATACATAAACACGTTTAAAAAGTTATTCAAAAGTCAATCGTTCTTATCATAACCACCATACTAATTTTTCACACCTTATCCCTTATCACTCACATAGACAAAGGTGCTAATGAAGTCACAGGTTCAAGCCCAAGGACTCCAGTTAAGCAATATGATCACAGATCTCTGCCACATACCGTAACCGATAAACCAAATTATGGTGCTGAGCAACGATCAGCACAAAACTACCTAAAAGCAAATGAAAAGAAATGAACAAATGCAGTATTAATTGGGAGGACCACCTCCGAGCACAACCACTATTAAATGGTGGATCGGTGCACTAATTTCAAATACAAACATCTTGTTTTATTAATAATATATAACTATGCAACAATTAATCACATACATAATTGAACAACATAAGCCTGAGCCAGCTTTTCTCCAAAATGGTAATAGTAGTATTGATTCCTCATACTTTCCTAGGACAACACATATGAAATAAAACCTTGTTATCTGAGCCCAATCTGAACACTGGCTAGTACAACCAACAGAAGTAAACTCAAGGTTGAGCTATTCTATATCTGCAAAAGATCTTATCTAGATCTGTATTTATGGTATTCTCATATTGAGAGATGTTACTAAATTTTGACTAACAACCTTGTGAGAAATTAAAAAAAGAGTATCAAGAGTACCGTAACTGCCATTATTCCTATTTTCTCACACACACAAAAACACCACACTTTTCCTATTTATTCATTAATTCACTCATTCAGTTACAAATGTTTACAGATTCCACTCTGAATAATACCCAACTTTGAAACAATGTAAAAGAAAAAAAAAGCTAAGGAATTAGTATGACCCAGACACAGAAGGACTTTTCGACTAGTAGAGCTGGAGGACAGCTTTTCAAAAGAAGATAAGAATTGCAGAGGAAGGAACCACAAGCATCTACCAGCCTTGTCAATTCATAAAATGGCAGTAATGTTGCTATTTTTGTAAACGGAGACAATATTTTTATAGAGACTATCTCATGGAATATGAATATCTAATGAGATTTAGCTCAATGGACACGAGATTCTTCTGAGACTAAAAAGAATTTCTTCCAATTAAGCTTTTTGTTTTTTGGTTTCTGCTTTTTTGTTTTTCTGGAGTAGGGTCACTCAACAATTCCGTAGAAAGCATATCCCAAGTCTACTGGCAGCTTTTCCCATCCTCAAACAATTCCTTGTTCAGATGCACAGCCACAGAAGTTCAAAGGGCACTGGCGTCTTTATACTCAGTTCCATGGTAGTTACAAACAAACTTTTGTCCCCATTCCTTCAATGACATCGGCTGCAACAACTACACTGACTGAACTTTTACAGCTGAGGCCTGCATGTGCATTACTTAACTGAAAGGCCATAGTATTTCATTTATGCTTCAACCATAAATTATTAAATATCTTTTGTGGAATAAAACAATTTATTTACCTGGGCATAAATGAATGTTGATTCTAGCCAAACACAAAGAACATCACTGCCAGTAATGGTGTTATGATTTCTTGTCATAATTATCATATTTCTTACAACATTACTTTATAAACCCTTTGGTCTTTCTCTATCTAAATCATACATGATAAGAGTGAAGAAATTTATTATGGGTTTTTATACAGAATTATAAATCTAGAAATTCTTTTTTAAAATGCGACAATAAATATACCTAAGAAATCTCAAAGTTATAAAATTTATTTTAAAATAAAAAAGAGCCTAAATATATATATATAACATACAGTACAATTTAGAATACAAGTAATTTTACCTTTATATCTTTAATAATTCTTTAAGTATAAAAGTCAAACAATTAATTGCTAAAACTGCCCATTTAAACCTCCAATTTTTAAGTAAATTCCTACTACTTTCATCTGCTAACAGCAACCTCTAAAATCTATTCTAATACAATAAAATATTGTTATTATAGCTGAATAATCAAAAATAATTACCCCCTAAAATTGACCAACAAGTAAAATTACATAAGCATCTTAGAAATAAAATCTTTTAGCAGCAGAGAACTACACAAACACAAATCAACTGAAGCATGATGCTAAAAGATCTTTACCAGTAAAGATAGGAAACAGTTTCCGTCACACAGAAAACTTTCCATAATTGTTTCTAAGGCAAATGCTCCTAGAAGGCTGGAAATACTACTTAAAATTTACTGAGCCACCAACACTATGCTGAACATCATACTCCTCAGACAAAATGGATCCAAACTCTTTTTTTATTTTATTTTAATGAGTATACAGCGGAAAGAAATACAGCTGAAAGTAAAAAAGAACAAATCTCATAGCAAAGATCATAGGAATACAGAAATATTGTTGAAATTGGGTATACAGTGGCTCTGGACAGGGTTAGACAGAAGAGAAAGGATCTAAAGTAAAAAAGGAAAAGTTATTCCAGATTTTGTTACATAAAATTCAGTAACTCAAAAATATTTCTAAACCACCTAGTGCCTTTATATGCTCATTAACCAAGAGTTTCTTTTTTCTACTTCTACTAAAATCCATAACCTTGAAACATTAAGAATATCATAATATTTTTCACATCACTATCTAGCTAAAACTAATCTGAAGAATTTTATAAAACTTTTCTCCTGTTTCAGACCTTCCCTTCCTACCTTTCAAGAGGTTAGTTGATAAAAGAACAGTTCCAGCTAAATGAATTCAGTTCTCTAAATGCTGAAGCCACAGTCCCTATTTTGATTAAACAGGAATGTTAAAAGAAATAAAGCCAGTAAAAACCAAGCATATTTTCTGTTTAAACCTCTCTCTTATGCCAAGAAAGCGGATGATGAGGAATTCACCAAATAGTTTTAAGGACATACTCTTAAGGAAATAAATGTATGAAAACTGCTTCCTACCAGGAGCAAAGAGTTGATAAAACAATTTGTTCTGTTAATCAGAATAATTTATACTTTAAACATCTCACTAAATGATTCCCAGAATATTAATGGTGCAATGAAAAAAAGGCAAAAAGTACCTTAGAATCTAATTTAGCAGGAAATCAATACGCCACTAGCAATGACAGAAATCCTTTTTACTGTGGTTAGAAGGAAAAAAAATCTTCAAATTCTTATGATTTTTATAACTAAATTTGTTTATGTTTAGCCATTACCATATCACCATATGAAAAATGAAGATAGAGCTTTTTATCAATGGGAAAATTATGTCTGCCTTTCATACACAAAGTAGGAGAAAATATGAAAATCTGACAAAATGTTCACAATGTTTACTTATGAAAGACTAAACTGGGCATGCTAGACATAAACTAGAAATCAAATACACCTCCTGAGCTTTTAATTTTTCCTCAACTTCTAAAAAGGTTTGTATTATATTTTAAATTATTTTAGCTCTTTTATGCTTGTTTTTAATTTATAACAAATGGCATTTTAAAAAGCCCCTACTTTGTATCCCCTACCAATCTATTTCCAATAAATAGGTAGTAAATATCTACTGAATTAAGGCTGAGATATTAGTTTAACCCAACTTACAAATAAAGAGCTGTAAAATCTGGCTAAAGCTAGCATTTTAAAACCATTTCTAAATACAGTTTTATACATTTTGGGAAGTTTTTAAAACATCAAGTCAGAATGTATCCCAACAAGAGAGAACAGCTGAAACTACACATGGGAACCTGCTTGTTTTCCCAAATGAGTTCATTATTATACACTACACTACATTTTAAATACACCAAAAAAGAAAAACAGCATTAAAAAAAAAAAACTGATTAAAAAATGGACAGAGGACTTGAATAGAATTCTTCCAAAGAAAACACACAAATGGACAAAAAGTACAAGAAAAGGTATTCAACATCACTAATCATCAGGGAAATGCAAATCAAAGACACGAGATACCCCTCACACCTTTTAGAATGGATGTCATCAAAAAGACAAGAGACAAGTGTTGGCAAGGATGTGGAGAAAAGGAAACCCTTGTGCACTGTTGGTGGGAATGTAAATTGGTACAGCCACTAGGGAAAACAGTATGGAAATTCCTCAAAAAATTAAAAATAGAACTACCATATTTCCCCGAAAATAAGACCTAGCTGGACCATCAGCTCTAATGCGTCTTTTGGAGCAAAAATTAATATAAGACCGAGTCTTATATAAGACTGGTATTATTTATATTATATTATATTATACCCAGTCTTATATTAATATAAGACCTGGTCTTATATTAAAATAAGACCAGGTCTTATATTAATTTTTGCTCCAAAAGACACATTAGAGCTGATGGTCCGGCTAGGTCTTATTTTCAGGGAAACACGGTATGTAACTTGGCAATAATATCTCAAGCTGGGAAGGGGAGAAAAATTGCAAACAAGAAATCATTCAAACAAAACCAAAAAACCCTTTTTTCCAAAGCTTGTATTATATATCCTGAATAGGTCTTATATAATAAATGAGTATTTCTCATTGTTGCTAAATTTAAAATATCACCCAGCTACACCAATTTTCAAGCATCCTGGGCTCTAAATTACTGCCATTGCACAGTAATTAAGTAATGATTACAGCTCTAAAACAGTCTATTTCATTATAAATACAGTAATTTCATGGGAGACATTCCATTAGGAAAAAGAACTTTTAAGAGAGATCTGTGTCTTGGAGACCTTATTCTAAGAATGCTGAAACCCACAATTACTATCTCCCATCACAAAGTTAACAAATGCTGCTGATATAGTACTTAAATTAAAAATCAAATCTCAGACGACGGGATAAAGAAGTTTGCTAAATGAAATAAACCAGATATAAAAAGACGAATACCATATGATTCCACTTACATGTGAAATCTAAATAACAAAATAAACAAAATAGAAACAAACTCATAGATACAGATAACATTTTGATGGTGCCAGACTGGGGGTGGGGGGGGCTGGGAGGATTCGTGAAAAAGGTGAAAGGAGGGGAGGCCGATGGCTCAGTTGGTTAGAGCGTGTGCTCTCAACAACACGGTTGCCAGTTCAATTCCCACATGGGATGGTGGGCTGCGCCCCCTGCAACTAAGATTGAAAACGGTGACTGGACTTGGAGCTGAGCTGCACCCTCCACAACTAGACTGAAGGACAACGACTTCACTTGGAGCTGATGGGCCCTGGAAAAACACACTGTTCACAATATTCCCCAGTTAAAAAGAAAAAAAAAAAATTGTTTTTAAATAATATCGTAGTAAGAATGTATGGTGTCAGATCGGTGCTAGATTTAGGGTGATCACTTTGTAAGTTATATAAATATCTAATCACTATGTTGTACACCTGAACTAATATAATATTGTACGTCAACTGTAACTGAAAATTTTTAAAATATTAAAAATGTAAAATCAAATCTCAAAGAATAAAATTCTTACGAATAACTACAAAATTTCTGGTATTTTTATCAACCTCAGTATCTTAAAATACAAGATGTGAATTGGCCTAAGTTTAAACCACTTTAAAGCACAGAAAAATGAGGTGGCTTTTGATATATATCCTTAGATCCTTAGTAGAGAAGTGAAAGAGTCGGTCTGGGCTAGTAGTTAGGCTATTCAATTAGCCCCACATTTCAGCACTAAAGTCAAGACCTTCTTATATTTAACACTCTAGTTTACTCTGCACAGAGAAAAATGATTCTCCATCATCACAAGTTGAACCTCAAAGATATTTAAGTAAGCTAGGGTTTTTCACACTGATATCCACGGCAGAGCTTCAGGCATTCTGCAAACATTTGATTTGAAGGTGTTCCCATACATCTTTACCCATTTAAAAAAATGTAACAGGAACAAATGTTAAAAAACATAACATGCATATGTTTTCAACTGGAAACCACAAATGCATAAACTTTTGTTACCATCAATTAGCAAAAATAGGTAAATATTATACATGGATTTCTTAGATGAATATATACTAACAAAATACTAGTTATCACTAGAACACTGGAGGTCCTTCTAAGATTTTGTTTGGGGGACAAAAGGGGTTTAGTTGCTAAAAGAGTTTGAAAATCACTGGCTGTGTGCATGGAGTTGGCAACCTATTGGGGGAGGCGGGAGAAGTTACTGACACTTATTCACCAGGGAGAATACACACACACACACACACACACACACACACACACAAATAAACCTCACAACTCTAAAAACCTCCTTCATCTTACTGCACCAAATACAGATTATTTTGGGGTTAACTCTTTTTAAAATGTGTTAATACTGTCTATCAGTCACACCTCAATGTAAATCACCTATAAAATCAGTATGAGTACTAGCATACAGTCAAGTGATTTTCAACTAGGGTTCCAAGACCATTCAATCGGGAAAAGGCAGTCTTTTCAACAAAGGTATTGGGAAAACTAGATATCCACATGCAAAAAATCGAATTGGAACCATACTTTACACTATTACAGGAAAATTAACTCAAACCTTATCAAAGATCCAAACAAAAGAATTAAAACTATAAAACTCTTAGAAGAAAACATAAGGGAAAACTTCATGACACTGCATTTGGCAATGATTTCTTGAATAGGACACCAAAAGTAGAGGCAACAAATGACAGAATAGATAAGCTGGACTTCATCAAAATTAAAAACTTCACGCATCAAAGGATACTATCAACAGAGTGAAAAGCCAACTCAGAATGAGAAAAAATATTTTAAATCATATATCTAGTAAGAAAGAGATCGATACCCAGAATACATAAAGTTCTCTAACAAAACAAAACAAAACAAAACAAAACAAAACAAAACAAAACAAAACGGGCCGACCCAGTGGCTCAGGTGGTTAGAGCTCCATGCTCCTAACTCCGAAGGCTGCCAGTTTGATTCCCACATAGGCCAGTGGGCTCTCAACCACAAGGCTGCCAGTTCAACTCCTCAAGTCCGGCAAGGGATGGTGGGCAGCGCCCCCTGCAACTAAGATTGAACACGGCACCTTGAGCAGAGCTGCCGCTGAGCTCCCAGATGGCTCAGTTGGTTGGAGCGTGTCCTCTCAACCACAAGGTTGCCAGTTCGACTCCCGCAAGGGATGGTGGGCTGCGCCCCCTGCAACTAGTAATGGCAACTGGACCTGGAGCTCAGCTGCGCCCTCCACAACTAAGACTGAAAGGACAACAACTTGACTTGGGGGGGAAAAAAAAAAAACCACCTAGCCTGATTTTAAAATGAGCAAAGGAAAAAGACTACAGCAGGTGAAGAGAGAGGAGACTGCCAAGATCTCGACTTAGGGCAATGGGAATCTTGTCTGACTGTGAAATACTGGGCAAGAGTTTTGCCACTGGCTGGCCAAGGAGGACGCCGAATGTCTGCGTTGCCATACCATGGAGTTTAAATTTCACAAGACTTTGGTTAAGCAGCAGCAATCACTCTGTAAATGATTATGTCTTCGCCTGTCCTCTATGATCATCACAAACTAATGAAACACCTTTTAGGTCTTATGAAGTCAGATTATACTGTTTTCTGGATGCTCTGGTAACTGATACCGGGGACCTGTGAAAAAATGGAACCAAACTCTCTAAGGACTTCATCACCTGGTTTGAGGAAGGCCACATTGAGGAGAATCAGAAAGTGTCCCCAATGCAGCACATACAATGGAACCCAGGGACTGAGCTGTAAGAACCATAATCCGCTTTGGTGCACGGAAGCAGCCTAGTGTTGAAGCTGTAAAATCACAACAGGCTCTGGTCTGCAGGTCTGCTCTACAGCAAAGAGACCAGGACCCCGATTACCAATGCTTTGTGGAGCTACCGTGTTTCCCCAAAAATAAGACCAGGTCTCATATTAATTTTTGCTCCAAAAGACGCATTAGGACTTAGGTTCAGGGGGTGTCATCCTGAAAAATCACGCTAGGGCTTATTTTCCGGTTAGGTCTTATTTTCAGAGAATCACGGTAGGTGTTTCAGAGACGAGAACCCGGACGGTGGGTGACATGATCATCACTCAGCTGAGTTCTGGATGGTGTTATGTCCCCTCATACCTGAAAGCTGCCACCCAGAGCATCGTGGAAAACCAGTGCCAGCACATCAAGATGGCACTGAACAGCCAAACAGAGGCCGCCCCTCTGACTCTGCAGAGCTCAGTTCTGAATGCAATGCAGGCCTCCCCAGAAACCCAGCAAACCATCTGGCAATTGGCCACAGAACCCACTGGTCCCCTTGTACAGAGAAAAACTAAAAACATTTTAGTGGTGAATGCAAGGCAAGCCAGAAGCATAGTTTGGGTATTTGCATACATCCTTTGTGCTGAAAATCAATGCCAAGAGCTTGCCTGAGCACCGTTTCTTCGGCTCCTGCCAGACTGACATCGCAAAAGTCGAATGCCTCCAAGTATGAGGCAGCCCAGAGATGCATTCATCTCTTTGTATCTGTGCCGTTGCCAGTGAGGAGACATTGGTTCAAGCAACCTCAGACTTCCTACATTTTTATTCCGGCCGTCATAAAGAGATCACTGTGCCTCAGTTGGGCTGCCATTCAGAATCAACAGTGTCATCTTGTGAGCCCCACTGCCTCTGAGGCAAAGAAGAGAAAAACGGGTGAAGTATCTGGTGCACAGACGAACAGTTCACTGTTGCCTCAAGATGCAGGGAGCAGTAATCTAAGGAAAAGTGGCCTGAAAAAGACTGTGGTTGCTTCTTCATTAAAAAGGCAGGCTTGTAGTTAGCTTTAGAAGAGGTACAAGTGACCTTATCCTTCCAAGACTGGCTGGTCAGGGTCACAGGACGCATCCATCAAACCAAGCACTGTCAGTTTAATGGCAAACCAGAACCACTGGTGTGCCACATTCCTCAGGCCTTTTTGGATGCCTTACAACAGAGAATATCTATAGAAAGTACAAACAAACAGTTTCCCAACTCCACCACAGCTTTTTTCTTCGAAAAGATGCCTTCCCACTGGGAATGCTTTCCAAGCATACCTGGCATATAACTGCAAATTAAACAAATGTATACCTGGCATATCCTGCAAGTTAAACAAATGTTAAATACCCCCAACATGCCCTTGGAAATTACCCATGGGTTTATCCAGAACTGAGATGGGACGTATGAGCTGTTTAAATGCCCTAATGTGAAAGTAGAGAGCACAACAGAAACCTACAGTCATACAGAAAAGCAACCAGTGCTGCAACCCTGGAATTAAAAACTTTCCTCAAAGTTTGCAACACTTCCCCAGACCAAAAGGAGCCAACACATTTCATCACCGAGTGGATCCCAGATATCCGCCCCCCCCAATACAAGATTGGTGGGGTGCAAATCAAGTTTGAGTACCACCGGAACAGGCATGTGGGGGATACCAAGACCAGTGCCTCCCACCCCTAACCCATCCTTGGAACTGGCCCCTCTGGCCACCATCACTTTCCCTTCAGGCAAAACAAAAGTCTTCTGCTGCTAAATTTACACGTCCCCACCCCTTGACAACTGCAAATACTAATTAGGTACTTAGATGGCCCTGTTCCTTAGGGAACAGCTTTTAGCTAACATGCATTTTTCAACATATTCAAGTGGATTCTGTTGAAGAAAAACTTTTCTTGTAAATGGCCTTTTGGTGCTGCTGTGTATAGTCTTCATTATAAATGGGGGGTATTTCTGGTTAGGATTTTTAAAGAAACAAAAAGTAAACCAGCTCATTTTCCCTCTTAAAGTACTCACCTTTAGAGTTTGTTTCAACCTTTCTCTAATTCTCTAAATAGGTAGAAGTACTCCACCTTACACTAACAATGTTGGAAAGTTAATGATACCCTGGTTAGGGCAGAATGTTAAGGACTATCCTGGCAGTTCCTTATATTCTGTTATCAAATAAAACGCAGTGTCACTAGTTTTACCAAAAACAAAAACAAACAAAAATAGGCAAAAGACTTGAATGGACATTTCTCCAAAGATGATACACAAATGGCCAACAAGTATATTTATAAATGGTCAACATCACTATCTTAAGCAAATCCAAATCAGAATCACAACGAAATAATACCTCATATCCATTAAGATGGCTACTAGCAAAAAAACAGAAAATAACAAGTGTTGATGGGGATGTGAAGAAATTGAAACTCTTGTGCACCACTGGTGGGAACATAAAACAGTACAGCTGTTGTGGAAAACAGTATGGCAGTTCCTCAAAAAATTAAAGATAGAATTGCCGTATGACCCAGCAATTCTGCTGGGTATATATCCAAAAGAACTGAAAGCAGGATCTCAAAGAGATATCTGTACACCCATCTCCATAGCAACAACATTCACAATAGCCAGGAGGTGGAAGCAGCCCAAGTGTCCATCAATAGATGAATGGATAAGCCAATGTGGTATATACACGCGAGGAAATATAATTCGGCCTTAAAAAGGAAGGAAATCCTGTCACATGCTACAACATGGGTGAACCTTGAAGACATTATGTTAAGTGAAATAAGTCAGTCACAAGAAAACAAATACTGTACAATTCCACTTACATGAGGTATCTAAAATAGTCAAATTCATAGAAACAGAGAGTAGAATGGCAGTTACTAGGGGCTGCGGGGAGGGAGAAATGAGGCATGGTTGTTTAATAAACAGTCCTGCAAGATGAAAAAGTTTGGAGATCTGTTTCACAGAAATGTGAAATATATTTAACACTACTGAATGTACACCTAAGAATAAGAATGGTTGAGATAGTACATTTTGTTACGTAAATTTTACCACAATAAAAAAAATTAGTACCCTGAGTACTTCATGGGAGCAATTGTGATGATTAATCCAAGTAATACATGTAAGGGGCTAAGAATAGTTTCTAACATACTAATAATATTAATGTTAGCAATAACAGTAGCTACTGATAATATTAATAAGGCAGATATTTACCATTTAGCAAAACTGAATTCTGAATTGAGGAAAATAGAAAAGCGTTCCCTGAAAATCAAACAAGTTTAATAAGTGTATTAAGAATAGGGAATCTCTGTTGGTTCTGGATCTGTTAGACTGACGTAATAAAACTTAAGGAGATGGTTATGGCAACCTAAATCAAAGGAATACAAAATCAAGTCTGGGAAAGTTACTGTGAAGAAATTGGGAAAATGCTACAATGATTCTGGTCATGCCTTGGAACTCAAAAACAAGGAAAAAAGAGAAAGAACTTATACTAGAATACTAAGCAACTATTCCTTCAAACCTGTGCTTTCACTGATAAACACAACTCCTCATAGAAGTCACATTCTTAGCAAGTCAATACACAAAAGCCAGCTTAGTTGCATATGTATGTTACACAAGTTTTTTATTTCCAATCAAAAGTTCTAATAAAAATAAGCATAAAAACATAAAAGGCCTAACCTTCACCACTAAAAGGCACAAGGAGTTACGTATCTCTCATATATTCTAATACCTATTACCACGATAGTCAGCTAAATATATAAACACAATCAAGTAAAATCTTAACTATTTAAAACCCTTAGAGGAGGGTTTCTCACCCTCATACACTGACATTTACACCAGATAATTCTTGTGGAGCAGATGGAGGGGGAAACTGTCCTGCGCATGAGTAACTTTAGAGAATTAGTTATTCTAAATGTAAGACTATATATACATCATCCCCTTCCCAGCCCAAGTTAAATGTTTACAAATCATTTCACATTATTTATAGAGGAAAACACATGTACTTTGAGGTCAAACAGACCTAGATTTGAATTCTGAATCAATCCACCACTTAGTTGGGTAACTTGAGCAAGTGACCACACTTTCCTGAGGTTTAAATAACATTTGTAAAGATCAATACATAGTGGGCATTAAATTAAAAGGAAGTGAATTACATGTAAGTGCCAGAAATTTTTTTAATAACTGGCTTATGAAAGAACTATTTCTAAAATGTATTACACAGTTTTCTGTCTTAGTGTAATCCAACCTTTTAGAAACGACTCAGGGGGACCATTTCAGACAAACATCACTGTAATAACTAAATAGGACACTAATCTAGGGAAGAGAGCTATCAAAATGGGAAACACACAGAATCAAGTTTCAAGACACTGGATCAATTGTTTGATGCCCATAAAAATAATACCATTTAATAGGTATTAAATGGAAAGTTGAGTCTTCAGGCTAAAAAGTAACAATAAAGAAGTAACATAAGTTGGGATAGAAAAACTGAAAAATTTTAATTGCCTGCATGCCCTAAATGAACCAGAGGTGATAGGCTGTCCAAAAAAAAGTAGAAAAAAACCAATTTGGGTTAGTAGAGAGAATATATCAAAATAAGGGTAAGAAGAATGGAGTTCTAGTTTCAACTGCCCTACTTGAGACTATAACAGGTAGCTAGATTAAGCCACTTAACCTGGATCTACGTCCTCATTAATAAAAAGGGCATAAACCTACTTTGACACCTCCAACATGGTCAGACAGACTAAATAATGATCTTGATTAAAAAAATGCTCTTAAAGCTAAATGTAAAACACTTTATACTGTGAGACCTGCATAGTCACCATACATCAGTCCAGAGTAAGGTTTCCCTATCTTTTTCACTTATGGCACATACAGAAAATTGCTGTACTGGTACAGGCACACTGGGGTAAATAATACCCCAGTGTGCCTGTACCAAAAAAATACCACGCTGTTGCTGGCCAGTAGTGATCAGCCTAGAGAGTCTTGCCACTCTGTCACTGACAACACTCTCTGAGGACTGAGGAAATCAGTAATTCAGGCCCATCTGTAACACATTCAGAGAATCGCCTGGCACACCAGTTAAGAAGCTCTAATTAGAATACCATGTCTAATGTGGAGCACTATAAGAGGGAATTTAACATTTTCCACAGTAACTGGCTCTGGCAAACAGAATCAAGGCCAGAGTTTGACTATGATAGAACAGTAATATCTTGGACCTAAGCAAAAGGGATCTGTGGAGGGCCATGAACTGGCCTCCCTCTTTCTTGGCCACACCCGTGACCATGGAGGCAGGTGTTCTCAGGGCCTAAAAGGTGTGCCCACCTGCAGCCTACACACCCCCGCCCTCATCTCGACCAGGACCCCGGAATTTCCTCCTACTTACAGGGTCTGCTCAGGCCTCTTCTCTGAGTTGGTCCTCCCAAGGGCAGACAACCCCATCAGTATTTATAACCCTAGTCCCAAGACATAGCCAAAGGGCTGCTGTCTGAAAGGCGCATGGGCTGGAGTATCCACATATGTACACAGGGAAAGCAAGGAGCCTGAACTGAGAAGAGGTTCTCGGATTGGAGGCAGGTTCTTTCTTTGCACTTTGCCACGTCCTGCAGCAGAACGCAAGAGAATCTGAGAATTCTCTGTCTGACTTTCATTTAGGTACTTATAAAGTTTTATTTGTTAAGGTAGGTAATGGAACAGCTTTATCAGTTAGCCTCATTTATACCTTGTAGATTTTTAGACAATATGGCATATGGAACTCCATGTGTATTCTTGCCCTGAGTCCCAAAAATGTTAGGGATGGGCCTGGAAAATGATCTAAAAATTTTGCCATATGAGGAACAGTTGAAGAAAATGAGTACATTTACTCTGGAAAGAAAAAAGGCTGATGGGAAGATAAAAGAACCAACCATTTTTCACATGACAGCTAAAGAGCTATCATGTGAAAAATAAAGCAGATCTGTGTGGTGTTGGAAATTCAGGGAGCTACATTCCACTTTAATATAATGAGGAATTTTTAAACAATCAGAACTCTTTTTAAAAAGAGTTGGGCTGTCATATGAGTAACTGAGTGTTCAGACCCGAAAACACAGAAGTACAGGGTAGATGATTATCTTCCAAGGATAATGTGGAAGGAATTCTGATACTGGGGAAAGGTACAACCACACACTCCCTAGAGGCCTATACAACTGCAGTGCTCACCAGTCTTACGAAGATGTAGCTCTCTGTGCAGAAGCAAGTGGTATGAGACACAAGGCAAAATGCAAGTTAAACCCTGAAGTAACTTTTCTTTCCTAAAAGTCCCTGCTGTCATGTTCTTCTTGTCCTTTGCTGCCTAACAAAATGGAGGTGAATTGCTCCATTCTACAAAAGTAATCACTAAGTAAAGGCAAAAGCAGCTTGATCTCAAGTGATTTTTTTTTTCCATCCTCCAGAAAATCATAACCTTCCCTGCTGCTCCCAGATGAATCCTCTGATTTATCATTATCACTGAACACCTTGTCTTCAATTCCCATGATGGACTCAGGCATCTCTCTGTCACCAATAAATTATTTATTAAGTAGGAAAGCTAGATACACCAAGTATCTAGACAGAACCCCACCCCTCAAACAGCTTATGAAGAAGGGGATTAATTACACACATAAGCAAATAAATGATAAACTAATATGAAGAAGATAAATGGGATCATAGAGAAGAGAGAGATTGGGAGGCTGCATGTTTACAGGTACTCACAAAGGCCTCTCTAGGGAAGAAGTCAGTTGTGCAAAGAGCTGAAGGAAATACATTCTAAGCAAAAGGAATGACTATTGCAAATCTCTAAGAAGGTATGTGCGTAGCTTGTTCAAGAGATTAAAAAAAAAAAAAAACATTATCCACTACACATCTATTAGAATGACCAAAATTCAGAACACCGGCAACCCCAAGTGTAAGAAAGGAACTCGCACTTGTTGCTGGTGGGAATGCAAAATGATACAGCCACGTTGGAAAACAGTTTGGCAGCTTTTTATAAGGCTAAACACACTCTGACCATACAATCTAGCAAACACGCTCCTTGGTATTTACCCAAAAGAGTTGAAAACTTATGTCCACAAAAAAACCTACACATGGACACTTAAGCTATTTTATTCACAATTGGCAAAACTTGGAAGCAACCAAGATGTCCTCCAGTAGATGAATGGATAAACTGTCATACATCCAGACAACGGAATATTATTCAGTGCTAAAAAAAATAATGAGCTATCAAGCCATGAAAAGACCTGGAGGAAACTGAAATACACATTAGTAAGTTAAAGAAGCCAATCTGGAAAAGCTACACACTGTATGACTCCAACTATCCGACTTCAGGAAAAAACAAAACTGTGAAGTCATTAAACAGACTGGTGGTAGCCAGGGGTTGAGGATGGGGGAAGGTGAGGGAAGAATAGGCAGGGATGAACAGAAGATTTTTACAGCAGTAAAACTATTCTGTACAGAATATACAACACGAAGAGTGAACCCTAATACAAACTATGGACTTTGGGTGATAATGGTGTATCAATCTAGTTCATCGACTATAATAAATGTTATCACTCTGGCGGATGATGATAATAAGAGAGACTGTGCCTTTAAGGGGACAGGATGTACATGGGAAATCTCTGTACCTTCTGATCCATTTTGCTTTGAAACTAAAACTGCTCTAAAAAATAGTCTAGAAGAAAGAAAAACAACACCACCACCAAACCAGAACTACAAGATATCTTAGAGGGACTTCAAGATGAAAAAAATAAAACGTAAAAATATGAATAAAATGGTAATAACTACGTATCTATCAACAATTACTTTCAATGTAAATGATTTAAATGCTCCAATCAAATGAGGGTGGCTGAATGGATAAGAAAATAAGACCTTTACATATGCTGCATACAGCTCATTTCAGATTAAAAGACATACAGACTGAAAGTAAAGGGATGGAAAAAGTTACTTCATGAAAATGGAAACAAGCAAAAAGCTGGGGTAGCAATACTTATACCAGACAAAATAGACTTTTAAAAAAGGCTATAACAAGATACCAGATACAAAGAAGGATCCAGTACTCCCACTTCCACGTACTTATCTGAAGAAACCCAAACGTTACTTCGAGGGGACGTTTGCTTCCATTATGTTCACTGCAGCACTGTTTACAATGGCCAAGATGTAGAGACAGCCTGGATAAATGGATAGAGGAGGTGGCACATACACGTATATACAACGGAATATTGCTCCACCAGGGAAGGGAATGGGTTCTTCCCATCTGCAGGGGCATGGATGAACCTGGAGGGTATTGTGCTGAGTGGAGTACGTCAGACAGAGAAAGACAGATGCAATGTGATTTCACTTATATGTGGAATGCAAAGAACAAAATAAAAAACAAACAAAACAGAAACAAACTCATAAGACACAGAGAACATTCTGGTGGTTGCCATGTTTAGAAAGGGGAAGGGATTAAGAAATACAAATTGGTTGTTACCAAGTAGTCAGTACTCCTGTAATAACTATGCATGGTATCAGATGGGTACTAGATTTATGGGCGTGATGGACAGGAGGGTGTGAGGGGAAGGGTGAAAAAGGTGAAGAGATTAAGAAGTACAAATTGGCAGTTACAAAATAGTCAAGGTGATGTAAAGCACAGGGAATATAATCAATAATATGGTAATAACTATGTATAGTGCCAGGTGGGTACTAGACTAGTCAGGGGGATCACTTCTTAAATTACATAAATGTCTAACCACTATGCTGTACACCTGAAATTAATACAAAATAATATTGAATGTTAACTGTAATTGAAAAAAATTTTAAAGGGGGGAAAAGGTAAAGGGGAATAAGAGGTCAAAATTTCCAGGTATGAAACAAATGAGTCATGGGAATGTAATATACAGCATAGGGAATATAGTCATGATATTGTGGTACCGTGGTCCAGTGTTAGATGGTTGCTGGACCACCATCTAAAGTGGTGATCACTACTTTAGGTGTATACGGTAAATGTTGAATAACTATGGTGTATACCGGAAACTAATTAATACTGTATGTTAGCTAAAAATCTAAAAATAAATAAATAAAATAAAGGAAAAGAACATCACTGTGACTGCAGCCCAGTGAACAAAGGAGAGAACAGAAGAAGATGCAATTAGCAAGGAAGCCAGGAGCCAGATCATGCACTACAGACATTCTGAACTACATTATTCTTTGTTGTTGGGGATTGTCCTTTGCATTGTAGGATGTTTAGCATCATCCTGGGCCTCTACCCACTAGATGCCACTAGCACATTCCCCTACTCCCCCACCCCCAGTCCTGACAACCAAAAATGTCTCCAGACATTGCCAAATGTCCCCTAAGAGCAAAAATCTTCCCCAGTTGAGAACCACTGACAAAGGACTTTGTAAGTGACCGAGATGGAAGTTCTGTTTCCATGATAAAATGTTTAAGTTTTAGTTTTAGTGTTAAGTGCACTGGGAAGCCAATAAGCAGGTGACACGATCGGATTAACATTCAACATTATATTTAGCTCCTGTGTATGGGATGGGTGAGGAGGACATAGGAAGTCTGTTGGCAGTTTTCCAGGGGAGAAAGGACTAGCCTAGGTTTGTAATAGTGAAAAACCTGAGATGTAGCCAGGTCCAGTTTATATTCTGAAGGTGGAGCTGACAAGACGTAACATGGGGGGGGGGGGGGAGAGGAAGATGAGTCCAAAGGTTTGGCTGCACAACCAGGTAAATGGTGGTGCCACTGACTGAGACGGTGAAGACTTGGGATAGGTGGTGGAGGAAGGAATAAATGAGAGTAATTTCTAGTCCTGCACGGTTCATGTTACATTTGAGGTGATTATCAGACATCCAAGTGAAGGAATGGAGCTAGATGAGTCTAGAGCTCAAGGGACAAAAACAAATCAGTAGTAGAGTTTTCTGTTGTTGTCTTGGGTGTTTGTTTGTTTGTTTTGAGGAATTTAAGCCTCATCAGCATATAAATCGTATTTGAAACCATGAAAATGGATGAAATCACCTGAGGAAAGCCCAGAGAAATTCCAAATTTTACAGTTGGGTGGGGGGAGTTATTGGAAGTAGAGATAAGCTGGCAAAAAGACATAAAGAATGAGAGGTGGGGTGGCCGGTTAGCTCAGCTGGTCAGAGTGCGGTACTAATAACACCAATGTTGCAGGTTCGATCCCTGATCCCCGCATGGGCCACTGTGAGCTGCACCCTTCAAGAAAGAAAGAGAGAAAGAGAGAAAGAGAGAAAGGAAGGAAAGGAAGGGAAGGAAGGGAAGGAAGGAAAGCGAGAGAGAGAGAAAGAGAGAGAGAGAGAGAGAGAGAGAGAGAGAGAGAGAGAGAGAGAGAGAGAGAAAGAAAGAAAGAAAGAAAGAAAGAAAGAAAGAAAGAAAGAAAGAAAGAAAGAAAGAAAGAAAGAAAGAAAGACAGAGGCTAAGACCTCAGAGGAAGTAGGAGGCCAGTATGAAATACTGGTGAGAGGTCAATAAAATGCAGACAGTGAACTGATCACCCGCTTTCGCAAGATGGAGGGCATGACAGCTTGATTACAAATAACTTCAGTCGGGTAATAGAACAAGAGCTCAAATGATCAGGCTAAAGAGAGAATGGAAGTCAACACAGCAAATATAAACACCTCTTGTAAAAGGTGGCAAAGAAACTGGGCAACAGCTGAAGGGAATCACAAGTTGCAGGAGAAGGAGTTCTAAGATGGGTGATTTACTGATTCAGTTGAAGTATTAGTAGCTCAAACAAGACAGAATTTTATTCTTCTCTCACTTAACCATCCAGAGACACATGAGTAGGCCATTGCTCGGAGATGGCTCTGCTCCACAAGCTCATCCAAAGAGCCATCTTATTGACCCTGTCCCCCTAAAGTGTTGCTCTCACCTGCAAGGTGCACAATGTGCACCAGGACTGTATTCTTCTTGGCAAAACAGGGAAAAGAGAAGTAGCAGGCAACTAGCTCCCTTTCTAATTCCATGACCAAGAAATCGCACACGTCACTCACTTCTGGTCACATCTATTTAGTCAAAAGTTAGTCACGTGGCCACATCTAGCTGTAAGAGAGAAGCTAGGAATAGTAGTCCAGCCATGTGCCCAGGTAAAACTTGAGGGTCCTATTACTGAAAGGAAGCCACAGAGAATGGCATTTGGGGAACAGTTAATCATCACCGCTGCAAGTAACAAAGCATAATGTATGTTTGCATACTAAAAGAGAATGACAATTTAAGAAAGAAAATAACTGCAGAGTGAAGGGCTTAAGAAGGCAAAAATGAATGAGACCAGGGCACAAATTTATTGCCTTAAAAACAGGGACACTTTGGTCTCCTGTCACTTCTCACATACTTGGCTTTTCAGAAGAAAGGTTGTCCCTAGAGTGTATTTCCAGAAAATTAAAGTAACCCTTTCCTTCCATCTAGTACCATGATTTCCCAAAAATAAGACCTAGCTGGACAATCAGCTCTAATGCGTCTTTTGGAGCAAAAATTAATACAAGACCCGGTCTTATATTACAGTAAAATATTATACTTACTATATTATAGTAAAATAAGACCAGGTCTTGTATTAATTTTTGCTCCAAAAGACGCATTAAAGCTGATTGTCCGGCTAGGTCTCATTTTTGGGGAAACACAGAATTACACAGAATGAGTGTAAAAATCTAGCCTGAGTTAAGCAGTTCTCACTTGGGTTGTCTCCTGATAGGCTGATTCAGGGCTGCTGTTTCGCCATCAAAGAGAATGTGGCCAATTTCAAAGCTTGGAAGGAGTCTATAAAGCTCATTTTACAAATGTTCAGACCACAAAGCATCCTCTCTCTCCAATAGTACATCCCGGGTCCTCTGACTGCCAGATAAGGGATCATCCCACTGTTCCCTTGCCTACTCTTTTATAATATTCTTTTTCATAATATAGTTTATCTTCCCAATGAAATGAACACTTCCTGAGCACAGACAGTCAATGCCACCTTATTTCATATCTATTTTCCACTGCATCTAGCATAGAACAAAATACACAGTATGTACTCAGCAGATACTTTTCAGTTAACTGATAAAAGAGACTTTGTTTCCCTCGTCTTACTGGAGCCTTGGCTTGCTCTTGAATCTGGAAGACCACCGTATATAAAGATACTAGTAAGGACTGTCAGATTCTCCTTGGGTAGATCAATGGAAACTAGTCAAGTGTAAGAGGATGGTCCCTGATTTAAAAAAAAATCAGAGAATCATAGAATTTTAGAGCAAGAATCTTACAGACCTCTAGTCTGACCCCTCATTTTAGACACAAGGAAAATGAGGTTCAGAGAGTTGAATTACTTGTCCAAAGTCACAGACTGTTTACAGCAGAGCCAAGGCAAGAACACAAGTCCTCTGACTTCAAGTTCCAATCTCCTTTACCTGTTAAAGGTTACTTCATTTTTTTGTCTTTGCTTAACTGGGTAATTACTGGACTTCACATAATATGTTATTCAAAGTTGTTGAAAATGCTACTCATCTTAAGAGTTATTTTACCACATATCTTCCCAATGAAAAGAGGAACAGGAATTAACCGTTTCCATCCTACGCACAAAGAAATATAAACAATGCAGTTAAATGGCTTGCCCAATAATCACAAGGCTGAATCCCAGATAATAATGATTTTACCTTTTAAGTGCAAACAAAATGGAATACCTATTTTAGAATTCTTTCCCAGAGTGTAGTGCCTACCTCTTCTAATAGAGACAATGTAAACATATCATAACACTTCCACAATATGTGGATCACACATGCTTTCCTTTCAATGCTTTCCATCTCCACAACCTCTAATATCAATGTATATTATAATCCATAATACAAAATAAGGTAGGAAAGGGATATATGACCATAAGCCAAACAATAGGATCTCTGAAAACCAGAATTCTACCTCCACACTGAACATTCTGGTTCACATATTTGTATGAGAAATTATTTCTCACTTCCTTTTGCCTATCCTAAAGCAGTCTCCTTTAAACACCAGCGGAGGCCCCCTTGTCCAGTACACTGTGAAACTGTAAACATCTATTTTATCAAATCTTTACTACACTGGGGAATATTCCTTCTCAACCTTTATCTCTTCAGATAGGCCTCTACCTTTCTTGAGTTGCTACATTAGAAGCCGACAGTTTAGTTTTCCAGGTGCTGCTGCTCTATGATTTTATGGAAGAGCCGCTCGGCCTCCATCCCACTGTTCCACCAAGGACAGTGCTCCTCCATCTCCCTTGGATCAACCACACTGCATCTAAGCGTCATCCAACGCATGCAACTACACAATTTGTAGGACTGCAAGAGCCACAATGACCACAATTCTGTTTTAACTCAGTCAGAACAATGGCCTGTGTTTATTTGCTCAATCTTAGTTTGAGATTAATGTTAAATAAACCAGCACTTGAAGTTGAAAAACACAGCTAATTTCTCAATTGTAAAATAATTTAAACCAAAAACTTCCAAAAGTAGCTTAATATGTCTCTAGATAGTAAACTAGATCTACCTTTAAAAAAGATACTGACTTTCATTACTCCAAGTTGAAGAGGATGTTATAAGATGCTAATGCAAACAATAAGGAAGACATAAGAGTGTCATTCACCTGTAAGGAAAGTTACCTAACACTGGCCTAATTAAAACAGGTTTTTCTCACACACCTTTCTCAAAAAAAACAATGCCAGTACCAAAATAGAAGTGGTATTTAAATTCAGTTTGCCAACTTAGAATAGTATCACAAAATTGTCAAGAACCAGGATCTCCAAAAAAATAGAGAAAAACTACCTTTCCATCCATTCTTAATCATCTAAATAAGCAATTAATAAAAATGCAGTATAACATATGGAAATTTCTCATATTATTCCAATTATCAGCTGTTATCTAAACTAGTTTCAGTAAAGGAGAAAATTTGGTAACATATAGCATACCACCCCGGAAAACAACTCTATAACATAGGGGCAAAGGTGACACAGTATAATGTTTCAGGCCTATTGTTCAGACTAGAATTTATAATCAGCATCATCTATGACATATTGAGTGCCTACTACACACTTATATCTTATATTGCATTATGCCTTGACATACCCTTTCATTTAATCATCACTACAACCTTCTAAGTTCGATTTTATTGTTATTCTGATTACAAAGAAGGCACCTGAGGCACAAAGATGTTAGTTTGTCCAGGATCAAAATTTATACGACAGCTGGCAAAATTTATAGTATAACACAAGTCTATCTGGCTCCAAAGCAAAAATCAGTACTTTGCCAGGGGTGTTAACCCCTTAAAATGCTATGATAGGAAATAACGCTCATGCTAAGGAAGACAAAAAAATTAAAGTCCTAAATCAGGATTTGGCAAACTTTTTCTGCAAAGGGCCAGATAAAAAATAGATTAGGCTTTGCAAGCAATACTGTCTCTATTGTAATAACGCAACTCTGCTGTTGGTACTGCCAATGCAGCCACAGACAATCCATAAAGGAATGAGTGTGGCCACGTGCCAATAAAACTTTATTTATGGACACTGATATTTGAACTTCATGTAACGTATACATGTCATGAAATCTTTTGATTTTTTTCAAGCATTTAAATTTTTTAAATCATTCTTAGTTCGTAGGCCATACAAAAAACAAGCAGCAGGGCAAATTAAGCCTATAGATTGAATTTTGCCAACTTCTGTCCTAAATAATGCAGAAAAATGTAAAATACTTTTTTACTAAAAAGATTTATTCGTAAATACTAACTTGTGACCTCTTTGATACTCTGAACTGATGCTTTAAAGAAGCTCAAAGTCTCAATAAACTTCACATCTGCCTCAGAATAATCAAAAATTCCAAAGTTTCAAATTGTAGGTACTACATATGGATTTCCTAAGAATGAGATGGAATCACAAAATTCTGGAACTGGAAGAGATCTAACACATTCTCTTTCCTTATGAGACTAAACAATGAACAATATTTAGTTCATTTCATGCCATTTTTCTTTGACTACCACAGTCTTCTGAAGAAAACAGTTGCTAGTCCCTTACATTTGTTAAATGCATTTACAATCAACAATGAATCTATATATACCATGCAGAAAATACACCCAGACCAGCTTGGAAAGGGAAAACACTGCTGAATAAGTCACCTAAAGAGAGAACAAGAGAGAGAGAGAAAGAAGTGAAGATGGATGTACTGACATTAAAGTCTCAGCCCAACTGCAGAATAGCTTCTGGTGACTGGAAAATGAAGAGGGGGTTGGGAAAAGAAAATAAAAGGAACACAACTACTGGAATTCAACCCAACATCAAAGACTTTAATGACAGTTGAGCCTGCCTGGCTGTTTCTTAGTCTCTCCCTAGAAAACAAAACAGTTATATAACCAAAGAAGGCTCCTCCAACTAGCATTTCCCCTCTGGCCCACGTACACCCTGTCACCCACCTCAATGTACACCACCATAGAGTGAACTGGGCTGCCACCCCAGCCATGTTTGGACAAGTCTCTGTCCAAAGTGCTGCTTTATTTCATGGCCTGCTATAGAGACCATGGTATGAAGATAACTGGCTTGAGCACAGTTCCAACCTCCCACCACACTAGGTACTTATTCTATAAAGTTTCACCACGTAACCAATTCTAAGAATGAGGTAGACTCTACATATTACTGAAAATGGAAATCACAGCATAACGCCCCATCTTCACAAATAGCCCCATTTAATTTTTTTTTTTTTAAATCCACACCAATGAGTACATGAAAACTTTGAGATCGAGCTGTAGCAGCAATTAAAGCTTCTATTTCCTTCCCTCTCAAGTCCAAGGAGCAAGTGGCAAGATTCTGAGTCAGATTTCAATTTACCCAATAAGGAAAAACATATTAATGAATCACAACCACCACTACCCCAAAATATCGCAACAAGTCCAATTACTGGATCAACCTAGCACATCTTTCTGGACTCCAAGAGCCACTGTAGTCTAGCACCACATGCTTTTTCTTCTTCCAGTAGAAATATGAATACAGACAACGTTTACAAAAGCAACCTATGTGTCAGAAGTTACATAGGTAAGTCCCTCCTGTTCAGAGGGACTTAAGAGGTCTAAGAAATCTGTGCCAAATAAAACTCTGAAAGAATGGAAAATAAAAGAGATGTTGACAACAACGCAATGTGGCCCAGCTGCCAGCTATCCATGTAGCATCACGCAGTGCCCCAAGCATTTTAAAAGCAAACTGCAATTCTGCATGCAGATCAAAATTATAATTATCCCAATTCTATTTCCTAAAAGCTAACTATTAAACTGCATCCCAAGCATCCTGCTGTGGGTCTCCTCTCCACCTTCTTTAAGCTTCAGCAAGAGATGAAGTTACACAGGGTTCAGAAGTAGACTAAAGCTGAGAAATCGGGCTTGACTTTCTCTTCCTACCGTTTCTTGTGATGTGTTTGCGAAAACCTTCAACACAAATACTTACTCAACAAAATGAGAAAGGCACGACACTGGGGTGGCGGGGAGTTCAAGGGGGAAAAAGAGGTACTAAGTCACCAATATCATCCAATATATAGCCTGTAACTTCAGCCAATTAGAAAGATGAGAGGGAAAACTCCACGGGAGTCCCCCCGGGACATGTCGCCGACCTGCCCCACGCACCCCGGGGGCAGCACCGGAGGGGAAAGCTCGCACGGCGGTCCCCTGGGAGAGCTGTGTCCCCGGAACCCCCTCTGCCATCCCAGAGCCGGGACTCGGGGTTGCCTGGAGCCCCCGGCTGGGAGCACCGCAGCAGGCCAGAAACGCGTCCGAGTCCCTCGGCCGCCGATGCCGTGGGCAACGGGAGATGCGAGCGCGGGAGACAGTCGGCCCGAAGCCCGGTCCCCCCGGGAGGCTGGGGCAACGAGTCCGGGGGGGACGGGGGAAACTCGAGATGGTCTTTTAAGAACATTAGATCTGGAACCTTTACTTTAAAAAAGAATTTCTTCCAAAAAGGAAAGCAACGCCCCCGCAGCCTTCCCCGCGGCGCCGGCCCACGTCACCGGTGCCCCCGGCCCGCCAATGGCCCCCGCCTTACCGAGCCCCGCGGCCCCGCCGCGCCGCCGCGGCCTCGCTGCGCCCCGCTCGCCGCTCCGTGTCTGCCTTCCGCGGGCGCCGGGCCCGCCGCCCTCGCCTCCTCCGCCTCCTCGTCCTCGTCGCCGAGCACCGCCCGCGACGCGAGCCTAGCGCCTGGCCGCCCAGGGCAGCCGCGGGGGCTCGGCCGGGCGGCCCCCGCGCCAGCGCCTCATCCCGCCTCGCCGCCCGTCAGGCTCGGGGGCGGGGACGCCGGGCTCCCTGCCGCGGCCTCACAATCCCCACCTCCGACACGCACCACGCTTGCCCGCCCCGGCGGAGTCGGCCCGGATCCGCGGTCCTCGGGCTAGAAGCCCCTCACCCGCCGCCCTCAGGCCGCCCCCGCCCCGTTCACCGGCGCGCGCCCGCCAGAGCCCGCCGCCTGCCCAGCCTCCGCCTCCTCCAGCACCTCGACGCCCGCAGCAGGGAGAAGAGGCGCGCCGCTGCGGCCGCGGGCACGAGCACGCGCGAGGGGGGCGGGCGGAGCGCGCGCGCTGCCGCGGGCAGCGGGGGCGCGCCTAGGCCTCGCCTGCCGTTGTCCCGGGAGTGCACGTGCACTGTTGGGGTGCGCGGGGGTTGGCCTGGAGCGGCAGGGGCCCTGAGATGGTGCCCTAGAGGTTTGGGCGCGGTCGGTTGCTTCGGCTGTCTGCATTGTGCTGCGGTGCAAAAATGAAAAACGTGCCGCAGCCGCGGTATCACCGGGAAGAGACCTCCTCTGAGACTACGGCAGTAGCTTCTCTCCACTCCCAGCTGACCCCTGAGCACTGTCACCGAGCTGGGGAAGAGAGGGAGCGTCCCCGCAGGTCAGGAAGATCCTCGTCTCTCCATCTCTTGCGCATTTTGATCTAAAATCAACTCATTGCTTTTTATTGGGAATGGGAGGCCTAAAAGTTCCTTCGGTTGCTTCTTCATTCAGAGTTACGGACCAGAAGATTGGAACAGACATGGCAGGGGAGAGGTAGGACAAGAAAGGATGAAAGTAGCAAACCTGAAGGTGCGGGGCCAGACTGAAAAGAGATTTTGGAGATGAGTGAAAGAGTTCACAGGGAACCTCAGCCTGTGGATGACAGTAACCTTGGTTCTTCCCCTGTTCCTTTTGTTCAGCCTCAAAACGCTGTGCAGCACTTTCACCTGAAATAACCATCTATGTAACAGAATATAGCTTGACATTCCACCATTTTCTATTATCTTTTTTTTTCTTTTATATATGCACCTTTCACTCCTGACTAATTTGGTATCTAAATATTGGGGGGGTGGGGGAATAATTACCTACATAATTTAACTCCTAGTCCTCAAACCTGATGCCAAATACTGCATCATCTAATGTCACTGCAGTGATTTGGGTCCACTCAGTATTTAGTCATTGCAATGGGAGTCATTGAATATAAAACATGGCCTTGACCACACTTAGCCGAATTTCAAGGACATACACGAAGCAAGATTTCACCACAGCCTGGAGAGATATTAGGGAGGGATCTTGTACAATAATCCCACTCTTGCCAGCTTAGTATAATCAAAGTTCCTTTAAAAACCAACAGTCTAGATGTTTTCTAGCAGAAAACGAGGGAAGGAATACAATGAGAAGACTTGCATAGAGGCACAAACTGGCATGGGAAATTGTAAAGAAGCCTTCTTTAAATAAATGTGTCTTGATGTAACCTTCTACTGGAAACAGGTGCGCTTAGGATCCATGAGTCTTACTGGGCACTTCCTGCGTGCTGGTGAAACAGCAAAGTAAATAAGGAAAGCTAGAGACCTTCAACTTCAATGTAAACCCAGAGTTTAAAAATTACTCTTCTCCAACCTGCAACCATTCCATGGGTTCACCATTTGGCCACAGCGAGCCACCTCTGCCAGAGAGGGGCAAGCATGCAGAGGGGTTCAGCAGCTTGCGCTGTTCCTGCTGTCTGTGAGCATTAAACATGAAACCTCCCGTGAGGTCAAGAGCAAGTCAGTATCTCACATTAAACCAAGTCACCATGGGAAGCAAGTTTTGCCCAAGGCTCCAGTCCCTTGGCTGATCTCAAGTAAGATAATGACATTCTGTATTCTTTTCGGAATGGAAAGGAAGGCCTTTACATCCCAAGGTTTTGCCATCACACCGCAAAATTCAGCTGTAGTGACTGAATGTTAAATGCTTTATGCTCAGCTGATGAAGAAGGTGAATAATACATATATAAAGGAGCTAGAATCTATGCATACATTAGATGACAGGCATTTTACTTCAGAGTCTCAAAACATTTTGGTAACTTTTCCCCTATTGGTATTATATCTGGTTAAGAGAAGGAAGAAATGGATTCCACATGTGTATTCCAAGTCTCAGAGGTGTCTGAGCAAGCTCAAGGGTGCAGATGCCCTTTACTCTCCTTCGGAGCCAGCACACCCTCTCCTTGGAAAGAAGCATCCAAATATCCTATGAATAAATGGATATTATTGTTAAACGTACAAATAAACTGAAGGCTGTGACTTCTGGGCAACTCTGCAGCCATCTGAACTTGCTGTTTCAGATGTTTGTAACCATTACCACTGTCCTAATAATACCGTTAGTGATTCAATACATTTATCCCCAAAATTGAAAGATTCCCTAAAAAAGAAAAAGCCTATCCAGCTGTAAAATAATGTTCAATAACTCCATTTGCTTTGGTTTGATTTAGTATTCGCAAGGTGAGGGGCAGGAGGGGAAAGAAAAGGCAAATCCCTTTCTCTCTGAAACTGTTGGAAGCCTCAGCCTGGCCTCTTTTCTCGGCCTTGGCACTGTTGTCTTCCGGCAGTAGCATCTGGGATCACTTCTGGCATCTCAGATCTGTTGTACTGCAGTCCCCTCCAGGCACTTGAGCAGAGTCATGGTGCAGACAAGTAGAGCCAGCAAGGAGGGCAGCCACACAGACGACTGCAACACTTACCTACCCTTGAGTTTTAGAGAAAGCCTGGGAACTGAGCAAGGTAGAGAGAGCAAACTTATTTTCGTCCCCCAAATACTCAACATATTGAATACTCAACATATTGAATACTCAACAGCTGGCTTGAGAAAAATGAGTTGCTGAGACCTGGCCAGGCTTAATAGAGAATTTTCCCAAAGTGACATTTGACATTGCCTTGTTTATTTTTTTTCCTGCCCAAAGGGCCGGTGCCATATTGTGTCCCCATAAAACAGAACAACAAAATAGATTTTTGAAAAAGGCATGTTGTCTCTATGTAGCATTCTTCTAGCTAATATGGATGCCCATGGAGTAGCCTCTTGAAACATTGAGCCCTTTACAACAAAAAACTATTGGGCAACATTTTATGAAGCAGTCCGTAGTCCTTTTCCTTGGATGTGACAAATCCTTAGGGCATTCATTGAAAGGATAAACTTCCTATCTTCTCAGGAGATGGTCACATTTTGGTTCATTAGTATCTATCACGATAATTTAGAACTTTTGTTGTTCTCCCACAACTGTTTTTTTTTTTTCCAGTCTTTAAACCTTAACATCAGCTGTATACCTGTCTATATGTCTGTTCTTAAATGGTTCAGCCAGATAGTATCTCCAAGGCTGTCTCCTCCATTGAGTCACTCCTCCTCTTCCAGAATTCTGAATGTCGACTGCCCCAGGGCTCTGACCTTCAGCCTTTCCCATTCTCTTTGTACACTCTCTCCCAGGGCAGTCTCCTCCAGCCCTTGGCTTTAAATAGCCTTTATTCACTGATGTATATCATTAACCTTGACCTCTCCCCGGCACTCCAGGCTCATATATCCAGCTGCCTACGTGACATCTCTACTTGGATATCTCAAACTTAATGTGTCCAAAACAGAACTCTTCATTTTCCATATTAAAAACGAAACCCTAAATTGCTTCCTGAAAGTCTTCCCCATTTCAGACCAAAAACATCTTTTTCTCAAACACCACATTAATTTTAGCTGCAAATTCTCCCAGTTCTACTTTGAAAACATATACTGAATCCAATCTCTTTCCTCCCTCTTAACCACCAACACCCACATCTGCCCCCATAACCTCCCTCCTGGGTGTCTAACTGATCTCCTTGTTTTTATTTTTTCCCCTCCATGGTCTAGTCACAAGTCAGCGACCAAAGAATTCCTTTTAAAACATTAGTAAAATGTCATTCTCCTTGGTCAAAACTCTCCAGTTCTCTAAGCTTCTAATCACACAACAATAAAATTCAAAGTCCTTTCCCCAGCCCTGCAAGTCCCTTTAGCTCCTATTCACCTTTCTAGTCTTTATCTATTAACAGTCACTCTGTTCCAGCTTCCAAGGCCAGCATTCTTCTGTTCCTTAAACTAGTGAGGGCTGCTTCTTCCTGGCTTTTACATTAACCTTCTCAACTACTATCTAAAATAGTTTTGCCTTCTCTGTCCCCTTATTCCGTTTCGGTTTTGTTTTTGTTTTTGTTTGGTTTTTACTGAACTTATCACTACATGATTGTGTTTGTAAATGATTATTTATTATTTGCCTTTTTTACTAAAATAAATTCTCCATGAGAGCAGGGACTTTGTTTATTCACCATTTTTTTCCACATTGCCAAATAAATGAATAAATAGTACTGTTAGAGTACAGAATTGATATGCTCACTTATTTTCTGTTGTTTATTGCTATGGATGTATCTTTACATTTATTACAAGTGGGGACAACAGCAAATTATAAAATTATATAATTTGCAATTCACTGCAAATCAAATCAAAACAAAGTATACTGAAAATCTAAGAAAAGCTCAAGATTCAGCAGAGAGTTACATAGTAAATGAGTAATGTAATGCCTACAAGGCAAACTCATAGTCTAACCTTGCAATTAGGTTTTGATACATAGAAGTTAAAGGTACAGAAAATTAACACCAGGTTACATGAAGAGTCTTCTCATTCCCAGATGAAGTAATTACCGTGTTGGAAAGGAATTTGGTAAATTTTGGGAGATGCTAGTTATCCCTTACCTTATTTGTCTTGACCCACTATATGATCTTGAACAACTCAATTAACATCTTTGTGTTTCCATCTGTAAAATGGGCCTGCTTGCTTTCTTTAGTTGGGTATCAAAAAAGTAGAATAACTTCATTATTATGAAAAAACTTTTGAAGAAAGGAAATTTGGGAATTAACAGTGATAATTATACTTCCCAAATTTCTTTGTTTAACATTTTGAAAATTGGGAAGAAATACATTTTTGAAATACAACTAAAGACTTAAGAAAATCACTATTTCTAAAATGGTCAGAAAAAATGTGTGAGGCAGCAAAGCAACCTCAGTCACCCGAGCATATCACCTACTGTCTGAGGTCTGTATCAGCATCATCATGAAGAACACAAATCTATTTTATAGTCAGATGTGAACTTCGCCCAGGAAATGAAAGGAATCGCGTTGAAATATGTTTTTGTATAAAGTGTTGATTCCACTGACCAAGCAAAATTATGTGGAGGCTCCTGAAAGAATTAACAGAGGCAACAATAACATTTATATATATGAGATCCTCAATCTTTCGAAGGGTAATCAGGTCTAGGAGATTTTTTGAAGCTGTATTTCTCCAGCAAACATGCTGCTTTGTTGAAAATGTATGTTTGATACACAAAGGGAAAACCATGTGAAGGCACAGGAAGAAGAGAGCCATTTACAAGCCAGAGAGGCCTCAGAAGAAACTATTCTTGCTGACACATTGATCTTGGACTTCCATCCTCCAGAACCGTGAGAAAATAAATTTCTGTTGTTCAAGCGAAAAAAAGTATGTTTAATTGAGGTTACTTGGAGGAAGCTCAATTTCCCATTGGTGGCCTTGACAGTGGTAAGGTATTGTCATTTCTCATGAGAAAACACTCACACACATACATTTACACACACTCACATTTCACTGCAAACACAGTGAGTGCTCTGCTCCTCTCTCAGAGCTGTGCCTGAATCAGCACTCTACTCAGCTGCTGCGTGATGCTCCCAACCCCAAAGCCTTTTACTAGAGCTAAGGAACTGAAACCAGTGCTGAGGAAGTGCATGGGAAAATGACTTGGGAAAGCAAGAGATCAAAGGGAGGTCATTCAACTCCACGGCTGCTGATTTCCCAGGGTGCTCGCTGCAATTCCCCTCCCACGATTTTGTCTTTTATGGCTTCCAGTTTCCAGAATTTACTGCATCTCAGAAGGTCTAAAACATCTGTGTTTTCCTGCTGTATTCAAAATACATATTGGCTGAGAATTACCTATGTTTCTGAAACTTAATGCAGTAGACACTAGGTTTCCTGGGCAACTTGAGAAGACCAATATACCATTTTCTTATTTTTCAAAAATCACTTGCACTTGACTTTGGAAGTTATTTTGTATTTAACTTTAAGTATGGATGATCCCTGGAAATGCTGGGGGTTAGGGGACCATAATGTATCAGACAAAACAGTAAAACTACCCTATCAAAATGTTATCCCCCTGTTCCTCACTCAGTTTTTTTTCTCTATGTAAAAGAAACAGCTGAAAACAAACAGCATTACTCCTCAGAGTGATATAAAAGGCCAGTCTTCAGCAGAGCTGATAATAGACACAAACTTCCTACTTCACTCTTTTTCCTGGGTCATGACCTAATTTAAAAAGTATTTCTCTTTAGTTCTTGATGGATTTTAACAAAAAAGCAACAGCAACCATCTTACTCATGGCAAAATAATATTTTGTTAACGAGGACTACATGCATGATAGGAAGGGTCAAGCAGCTGAGAAAGTTATAATTTAGGTAATTCAAAGTTTTTCGTGCTTGTGGAGCACCTTTCAATAGCCAATCAAAGGCTTTATCAACAAGTATGAGGCACTATTGAGAGAAAGTGAGGCACAGAGACAGTCAAATTCTGACTGAAATTCAACCTGTACCTGATCTTTGTTATCTATTTTTTAATAAATATATGTTGATGGCCAGGTCACACAAAACTGGACAAGACTATTATTTAAGAATAATGCCATCTGTGCGTTGCAGGAGAAAGCCCATCCAAACAGAAAAACCCCTTTCCACCCTCTTTCCTTCCCTCCACTGCTGGAGGGTAGAAGACTAGGGTGTCCTTGAATTTTGCTTTTGCGTTCTACTACTGCCTCCAGTAACTATACCCAGGGCAGTCAGCTCTTCCCACACCAAAAAAGACAGCATCAAAAACAAATCCACATGCAGGAACTGTGATTCAAGCTAAGGACCGGTATATTGATTAGCCAAACCATTGGCATTTTACATACCCAGCCTTTTCTCAGTTTCTTAAGTCTCCATAAGAGAGCAATTTTTCCATCCCAATCCATTCCATAATTTCTAGCCCTGCTTCCATGCTAGGTTTCACATCCTACTCTCCTCAAATCCTTTGGGAGAGACAAAAACCTCACCAGCATCACCTTGATAGTATAATGGTGTGCTTTTGCTAGGAAAACAAAGTCAACCATCATGTTTTCCCTGAGCAGATCAGGAGATTCTGGCGCTTCTCTTTGCCAAGGGAGAAAAATATCTTCAAGGAGATGACTAACTCTTAAGATCTCATCTGTATGGTACCATGCTAGAGGCTGGGCAAGGAAAAGTGAACTGGGAGCTCCTTCATTTCTCAATGCTTAGTGTTTAAGATAGATCAAATCAGCAAGGCTAACCTATGGGTTACACAGACATCAAACAGCTGTGCAAACACTGGACAGATGCATAAATTAAGTACAAAAGTAAATAAAGTACTTACATGAAGTAAAAGTCATGCAGCTGCTGTTATTATTCTCTGTTAAGGCTCAGGAGGGAAGGAGGCTCATTAGGCTAAGCAGATTGCATTTTTCTGTTGGGGATGGTGTCAGCAGGAAGAAGTGGAAAGGTCACGTATGGCTAGAGGAACAAAGACAAACTGTTACGTAAACTGTTGTCTGCTGGTGCACAACATCTAAGCTGGGTCTTCTGAAATGACTGTTTCTCAGAAATTACTTTTAAAAGCCAGACTATGCTTTTAGGAATCTGTGTCAGAAACTAATTTTAAAGTGTCAGAGACCACCCCAGTGGCCAGCAACAGCAGGAATCCAGTGAGGTGACCTGAGAGATGCAACAAGGTCTGTCCTACCTCAAAAAATATCTTGCTACTCTATATGTGTCCGCGGTAAAATGAAAGGAACTACAGTAGCCTACTGCCATTGGAAAATCTGCCTGGTAGCCTGGCACCACGGAAATTTCCTGTTTTCTCTATGGAGGAACCTGGGATGCAGCACAGCTTTATTTAGCCTGGATTCCTATACTCGACACTTGGAACATAGGAGACATAAATAATTGATGAATTCCTAAGCTGCTCGTGAATCTCTCCTTACTGTAGGAGGTGAAAGGGAATATGGCCCTTTGTGCTTATTTTAAATGAAAATATTTTTATTCAGAGACATTATGTGTAGTGTTCTATATTCAAAAAAGTAAAGATGATAAAACAACCAAGCTTATTGTTTAAAAAATTAGAAATGGCAGTAAAATGGAAAAATCAGCAATCCTACAATTCAGAGCTAATCAGTTAATATTTTAGTACATGTCTCCTATATATCTTTATGTGTGTATATATGTATATATACATACATACATATATATATGTTTAACAGAAACAGGATTATATTGATTATATTGAAAATAATGTATTCAATCTGCTTTACTCCATAACAATTTTTTTCACTTTTCATGTCAACAAATATTTACCTACATTATCTTTACATGACCATATGTTCATACCATACATCCTCTAAATATTCTCCTATTGTTGGACATTTCTAGTGCTGTGATTTTTTATTTTTTTTTGGCTCTGATTAATGATGGTTTGTGGGTCATCCTTGCTAAATTTGTTTGTTCATCACAGACCTGTGAGAGTTGAATGTCTTTCTTCACCTACTAGCTAATACCTAGAATTCCATGCTCAATGCCCCATCCCTTTGGCTTAAGGATTTTGTTTAGTTAAAAAGTGAGAACCCCAGGAGAGGTGTTTTCTTAAACACTATCCAACACTTATTCCCCCTTTTTCCTTGGGAAGCCCTGAGGAGGGTCTCAAAGACTGGTTCTATGCTCAGGCCTTGGCCCCAGACCTTGGCTGCTCAAACCAGAAAGGTTCCAAAGTCCATGTTCCAGTAGAACTGTTATATTTTTATAATTGACTAAAATCCTGAGCAGTTGGAAAAGCAGTTAGTGCTGTCTGGTACTAATTACTGCCTAAATTTATTATAGGAAATACATTCAGTTTTAGCTTATTCCCTCAATACCTGATCCAGATATTCATTATTTTTATTCTCATGGTTTTACTATTTTATATTTTATATTTGGTTTTCTGTAAATATAAATTTATTTACCTTATAGTCTATGCTCATTGTATTAACTTTACTAAGACCTCAATTTTTTTTCACTTCCCAGAAATATAACTGTGATCAGTGGTCTTCAAAATTTAGGTCTGGTATACTCTAATCCCCATAGAGATGGTATAGTTCTTTTTATTCACATATCCAGGACTGTCTTCATCCCAAGAAATATGTCTCTGAGGTGTGTTATCAAAACATACTGCTTACTCTGTAAAAGGCAGAGTCTACGGAGAAGTGAAGGTTCTTACTTCTATGCAGTTGTGTGTGTGTATGAGAGAGAGAGAGAGAGAGAGAGAGAGAGAGAGAGAGAGAGAGAGAGAGAGAGAGAGAGAGAGAGAGAGAGAGTTATTATGAGAAGTGGGGTCCATCTCTAAAGACTGAGGGTCGGCAATGTCGAGGGCTGCCAGGTACTTAAGACGTGCTAATTGCTTTTACTAAAGTTCTGTTTCCACTAGAGACTCACAGAGTAGCCTTGGGGAAATGACTGAATGATTCCATTCCCTTAATCTCACACCTGAACTCTGACTCCCTCCATTACAAAGGTATAAGAACGAATTGGTTTACAGTTGGTGTTTTGAGATTCTATGGCAACATTATTACTTCATGCTTCTTTCGTATTGCTTGTATTTCCACTCAACCATTATGAAGGACTACTAAACTAGAGAGGTTTCCTTTCTATACTCCTCTCTTGGGAAGATTACCGAGTTGCTGAAGCTTAACAAGTGTAAGAAGTGCGGGCAGGAGAGAGAGAGAAATCATAACCACCCACTCACACTCACACATATTTGGCATTTCGAGTTTTGAACAGTTAATAACCAACTCCTTGACTTGAAAGCTGTCGTGCTCACAATGCTGGTTTAATTGTTCTCACACACCCTACTGAGCACACCTTCTTTCTTGAAAAGGCTCAGCACAAACCCACGGTTCAGCTTTGAAAGGCAAAAGGGTGGAATGGAGTTTAAAAGGAAATACAAACAAAAATGGAGTAAGGACCAAATGTTATAACTCCAGGAGGCCAGTCTTTTTAAGCAAATACTCCAATTATTTTCTACTTCTACTGCTCTATGTCTCTACTCACAGAGAATTAGGGTTTATAATGTAGTTTGTCTGGATTCCCTTCCTCTGACAAGGGACTGACGACCTAGTCACACCACACTGGGAGATCCACAGGAAAGAGAATGGACGAGGGAGTCTTTTATACAAAATTGTGAGTAATGCCGAAATACAGCTCACATGCAGATTAGAGAGAGGCAAGCATCATGAGCCAGCAAAGGGAGGCGGAAGAAGCTACCAAATTAAACAAAGCAGTAGATGTGGAAGCCAGAACAGAGCCAGGGGGCAGAGAGAGAAGACCAAAGCAGGGAGCAGAGGGGACAAGAGCTACAGAGAAGACTGTCCTGGCTAATACTTGGGACAAGGGCTTAGGTCAGTTGGCTCTTCTTTGCTCACTGAGGCAGAGGGTGTGAGAGGACCGGCTATTGCAGGGCAACGGAGCAGTCCTGTAAGGTATAAACCAGTGGTTGAGCTGCAGCCACTCTGGACACTCTGACCTTCAAGAAGTTTTATTGAGATGATAGCAAATATAATCACTAACATATTTTGAACGTTTACACTGCTCCATGGTACACTGTGGACATTAATTAAACATGTGGTACTTCGTATTTGTAACAACAATATCAAATAGGTATTGCCCCTATTTTGCAGCCCAGAGAACTGAGACAGGTTAAATAATTTGCCTAAGATCACACAGTAACAGGCAACACTATGGTGTAAAGTCAGGTCTTTGTGTCTTCAGAGCCCCAGTTCTTTTAAAACTTAAGATAATTAAGTATGCACATTCCTCCCAGATATTCTGATTCAATAGTTTTGGGGTGGAGCCAGGGAATCTGTGTTTTAACATACATTCCAGGTGTTAACACATGGGTTCAGTTCCACATGCCAGACATACCAAAACACTACCCTACACAGCAGCAAAGTTCAGAAACAAGCACATAGGAAACAAGGATGGAAATAAATTGGAAGGAAAATATAGAGGTTTCACCTGATCGTCTGTGAAAGCCATGATACTCTACTTATTTTTCTCCCCAAACATGTGTTTCCTGTCATTGGGAAATAGCCGAGAGTAATCAGTCTGATAACTAGAAGGATCAAACTTCTTCCTGAGCTCAGGTCCCACAGACCCTAATCCCATGTTCAGACCCGGATTAGGGATACAGACACGTCTCTCCTAAACATCCCTGGGACTGGATTCTACAAAGCTCCCAGGGCAGCAACATGAGGCACAGTCATTTCTCAGATGTGAGAATCCCATTTCATTCGTTCTAACCAGAGAAGAAAGAGAGGAAGGACTTGCTTTTCAAGCAACCCCAAAGACAATTTTTAAACAAAGGGACTAGCTCTCACAATTACCCACCAAACAAAGCACATTGATAAAAATCAATGCTAGGTTTCCCAACATCATTATCATGCATGAACAGGCATTTCTCTTACTTTGGTTAAACTCTTGAGTTCTCGGATCAAGCTTCAAGGGAGAAGTTCGTCTTGCTCACGATGTGTTTTTCTCATCTCCCAGGGTCCCACTTTTCAGAGCTGATAACTTTCTTTTTACTGAGATTTCTTTAAAGAGGTTGGGAGACAGGATTCCAGCAAACCACGGGGGAGCTGTAGCTGGTTTCTTTGCAATTTTCATTTCTCCAAATGAGAGCAAAGAGGCCGTTTGAATAACTCATAATCTACATCAGCTGGAAATGTTCTTGAGGATTTGTTTATTTCTTCTTAAAATTTCCTAAGTCTTCTCTCCCCTTTCTCTGCTGCCCTTACACTCCAGTATGTCTGTAAGCGCCTTTGTGGCCTCCACTGCAGGCTGCAGGCCAAGGCAAAAACAGATTCTTTTCATCTATTCAAGTGTGATCTGGGCCAGACAAGCCTGCTCTACAGGCAAGAGGCACAGAAAAGTATTCTGTATTCAGCTTTCAGCTCCACAGAGTCTCTAGTGGCCGCCCTGCCCTTGGCAAAGCCAAAGCAGTGACCAGGGCCATTTGGCAGAAACAGGAATGCTGTTTGTTTGGCCCCCTCCCTTTACCTGGACAGGGCACCCTGGTAGAAAGAGCAGCAGGAATGGTGCATCCTGTTCCAACCACTTCCTCTAAGTGCAGTTTCAATTTTAAAAAGCACCTTCTTTTACCTCTCAAAGCAGCAGGGTTGTTTGTTTGTTTGTTTGTCTGAGATGCCAGGTAAATTTTGAGAGCATTACAGTTGCTATATATTGAGTTAATATAATAAGCTGGTATGATATGTAAGTATGAAACAGAGCTCCCTATTAGCCTTCAATACACAGAGGATTCAACACAGAGGTATATTGACAGGAGAAGGGAACTGGGTGAAAATGGAGATTGTGCTATATAAAGATACCTTTCCTTTGCGTCAATTTACTAAAAATATGTTTTTTCTCTAGTGCCTTTTGAAAATTTCACCTCAAACTAAGTGCAATGATGTTATGCAAAACAAAGGTGACTACTATGTCGTTTATTCTACAACATTGTTCTAAATGTGCTTTATAAGAATAAAAGAAGAATTATAAATATTGGCTGGGGGGGTGGGGGGACAGCAAAATTATCAATGTAGCATAACATCATATACTGGAAAAACTGAAAAAAGCATTAGAAATAATATAAGAATTCAGTAAGAGGGTAGGTTATAGGATAAACACACACACACAAGTAAAACTTTCTTATATTCCAAAAAATAACCAATTAGAAAATAAAAATGTAAACAATTCCCATTAACAACAACAAAAACATATGAAGAATAAACTGAACAGAAATGTGTAGTGTCTAAGTGAAGGAAACTATAAGACACTAAGGAAACAAAAAAAGACCAGTTCTTGGGTAGTACATTCAGTATTCTAAAGATGCCAATGCTCACTCACCACAAGTATCTAGAAATGGGATGAATTCCAATCAAAAGCTCAATGACATTTTTTTTCAAGAGATACTCAGAAAAAAATTGATTCTTTTAAAGGATAATTTACAAAAAGGTAACATCATAACTATCCAACAAATGTACAATTTACACTTGTCAAAGATCATTAATGAGGAAACCATTATTTGATTATAACAAGAATTATAACTGAATCCAAGAGCATTTGAAAAATTCAGTACATAGAAGCCATTTCACAAAGAAATTCTAAGTAAGATAAGATTGCCAAGTTTGATTTAAAAAAACAAAAACAAAGCAACAGATTAATTCCTAATAAGCCATAAATCTTAGAGATGATCTGTTTCACAAGACAGAAATTATTTGCATCTCTACCAGAGAAAAATGTACAAGTTAAGAAGTAATTTCACTAAGTCTGGGAACTTTGATCAACAGCAAGCAATAAACTAAGTACACTTCTCTACAATCCTAAGGTAACATTAAAAGGATGTGCTGCTCACCCTTGCCTTATTTCCAGAATTGGGGTGATTTTCCTAAAAATTCTGAAGGTCATTGAAATAATAAACTTGAGAGTAACTAGGTAATTTTTGAAAAACAAAAAGAAGGGAAGGGCAATTTGCCTTACCTGTTAAAATAAGGCCTTTAATAAATAGGAGGAGAGTGCCTTAACTTGGTGAGATTAGTGAGAGTCTGACATCCATTTCACCAGCTGTCCCAGCTTTGAAACTTAGGCTATGCATGCTTGTTCCTGCATGATTCTCTCTCTCTCTCTCTCTCTCTCTCTCTCTCTCTCTCTCTCTCTCTCTCTCTCTCTCTCTCTCTCTCAGAACTGCTGCCGTCAAGGCGAGCTGACTCTCCCCTCTTGCCCTTCCCCTACACCCAGCCTTGTCATTTCCAATCTAGTCATCACCAAAGTCCCTATGATGCTATGCTTCGACTCCCATTGAGCCCAGTTCTGTCTTTAAATACCGTTGGCCAGAACCCTGAAGGTTGGGAGGACTGAAGGATGTTTCTTACAGTGATCATGACGTTGGCATTAGTCCTTCACACCCATGTGAGACTGTTATTTGGGGGAATATTTTGGCATTTTTAGTGAAGTCTTTATAAGTCTATAAAATATTCCTTTTTATTTTCCTGTGCTTTTAGGAGTAAATTCCTATAGATCATTGATACACAAAGTTGCAGCATCTCCTTTTGTTTTTGTTTTTGTTTTCTTTACTCTCCTAATAGCCTGTCATGCAGGGTCTCAGCTCCGGCTGCCCGCACAAGAATGCAGGATATGGTGAGATCAAAAAGGAACACCCACGGAGCCATAGATAGGGGAGTCATTCCACTATATTCTCGATGGCGGCTGGTCAAGACACAAAAGCAAACATCCGCCAGTACCTCATCGAGGCGTCTTCCTGCACCCCAGTCTCGCTAGCGGCTGGGCGAGATACAGGAAGTAGGATCGACAGGATCCACAACCCACCGTCCACTTCTCTGCCAATCAACCAACCCAACCCCTTAGCGTAGCCATGGCAGTTATATTAGTGGCTAATTGCTAACCAGTAACAGCTGATGGCCACCCAGCCACAGTGGATGGCCATCTGATTACAGCTGATGGCCATTTAATAACTGAGCCAGCACCTTTCCACATGAGACCGAGAGCCTGGAAACTGCTCTTTGGGACTCTGTCCCCACATAGTCTTTGGGTGTACTGGAGAAATACATCACTGAATGAATCGAGAAATCTGAGATTTCATCCAGAATAAGTCCCTGGATGTGTTTTCTCATTTGTGAAAATGAAAATGATTTCACTCCTTAGATTCCTTTCTGCTCTGGTTCTATGACTGTGTTCTTCAGTCACATGCTCTCCTATACCTCTTGTTTAATATTGGCAGGGTCGCTGCTGGGGGTTAGATTAGGAAAACCAGTTGCTCACCCCTCTCCCTAGGGTTCTTACTAATAGAATAAAAATGAAAGGGTGTTCTGAATTGGGGTCAAAACCCTCTAGTAATTGCGACACAAAGAATTTAGCTGATTCTTATTTAGACCAAAGTTGGTTTCTGACTGACTCAGAACCCTAGTCTAAGCCACTATTTCCTACTAAATTAATTAATCTCTTCTAAAAGATAATTCCCAAATCTCTATTTAGCAGTCTTTCCTCTTGGAATACCACTTCAGCATTCAGGAAGCTTAACACTCTTGATAACAATATGTGGTTGTAATACAGAGATATAGGTTTATTTTCCTTAACTATAATAAGTCAGAGCTTTCCTCTTGGTCCTTTCGTATCTTCTTCAGGAAAAATAACAAAGACTCTATGTCCATCTTGCCAAAATCTCTGTGAGAAGTAAAAAGTTCAATCATTCCAAAGCATTGCCTATGAGTCTGAAACTCATATTCAAGTGATTGACTGAAATTTTCACTTTTCATTCAAGTGCTTTGTGCAGGTAGATAGATCTGGAGTTGTTCATTTCAGAATTGACCCTCTAAGTAGCTCTCCTGCCTGTCATTGCGTGAAAAGAGACTGAAGAACAATTTTAAACGTGTATTTGAAAGTTTGGATGGAAATAATAAATATTCAGCCTATTTATCCTACAGTCCCTACCTGATTTAGAACATAAATTAATACCATCAGATTAACTAGGAGCAAATATCTCATCTGGAGATATATTAGGATGGGCCAATAGAAATAAGATACTCACTTGTAGCAAATAAAATATTTATCCTTTGCAGTCTTGTTTGAATGATATAAATTGCTTCTAAAAACCTACAAATTATTTTTACATATTTCAATTAGGTGATAAAAGTTAGGACTATGTTTGACTCCGTACACGTAGTTCAATTTATGTTTGTAGATTTTTTAATATAATTCTGATTTTTGTCACAATCAGGTTTCCCTTGTAAATACTTTTTATCAAGCATCCAAATTGTTTTGCTATTTAAAAAAATAATAGCACACCCACAGTGGTTATTGTATTAAACTCTGCAATACTGGAAGGTCAAGACTTAGAATGAGAATCACTTTGAGCATGTAAAGCAGAGTCCTAACATAAAGCCTCAAACATACTCTTTGCCAATTCAGACCTGTCTAAGCATGTTTAACGACCAGCAATGCAGGTTGCTCATAGATCTATACATGGTGAAGGAATTCAGAAGCTTGACTTAAAGAAAGAAGTCTAGCAACTCTGCAGTGCACTGCCAGCCCTATTCTGACACCCCTGTGTCACTTAGAGTTCTCTCAAGTGCCAGTAACAGAATATCTTCAAACGGGGTCAACACTAACCAGATGTTCAAAAGTAGTTAGTGTCCAGGATTGGTGGTATGACTGGAAGATATACCACCCTCTAAGTAGCTCTCCTGTCAAGGACCCAAGTGTTTCCATTGATTTCTTTGCCATCCTCACCACGTCACTGATCACAAGATGAGTCAGCATATCTAGGCAACAGTCCCACTGAAGAAGAAGGGGCATTTGTTTCCATTGGTCCCTTTTTATAAGAGAAGTTTCCCAGATGCTCCCTCTGCCCACTGCCAGATCTCTTTGGATAGGATTAGGGCACATGCTCATACCCTTACTGTAAGGGAGACAGGTAAGCAAGTATGTGGCATTTTCAGCATTTATCACTGGAGGAACTCCCCACCAGCAAGGAAGAAAGAGTCCTTACAAAACTCTAAACCCTTGGGTTATATCTCATATCACCCACAGAAAATTCATGAGACGGGAGAGAGGCACAGTGTTCAAGCGTGGTATGTGGACACTAGAGGTCTGACTCAGAGACTCCTTGGGCCTTCCTTCAGGATAATCAGACTTTTTCCTATCAGGCTGCCTTTGAACCAGTGCAAGATTCTTCGGGAAAAGAGGTATGTCAAAGGCAAACAAACAACAATCAAGATTTGAGTCCGACTGTCATGCGGGGGACCCTGCTCGCTGCGCCATTTGTCATGCAGGGTGTCATGCAGAGTCTCTGCTCCCGCTCCCCCCATAACGCAGGATATGGTGAGGCCAAAAAGGAACACCCACGGAGCCATAGGTAGGGGAGTCATACCACTATATTCTCTCTGGCGGCACTATACTCTCACTGGAGGCTGGATCCACACTGTCCGCAAACCGCCATCCACGCTTGCCAGCCCAGCCGCCATCTTCTTGCTAGCCCCATTCTTTTTCCTCTCTCCTCCCTCTAGCGTAGCCACAGCAGTTATATTAGTGGCCAATGGCTCACTGGTTACAGCTGACGGCCAACTAGCCACAGCTGATGGCCATGCAATCACAGTTGGCCATTTACTACCTGAGCCAGCACCTGTCTATGTGAGGCCGAGAGCCTGGAAACTACTTTTTGGGGCTCTGCCCCCACACCGACTGTAATAGATAACATGGAAAAAAAACAACAACAGTAGTTGAACAAATTAGAGGTTTTATTTTTTCTTACATTACAAAGCACCTTCAGGGAGCGACAGTCCAGGGTGAGCATGGTAGCTCCGTGATGTCATCAGAGACCCAGACTCCTTCTATCTGTCCATCCAGCCATCCTTAGAGTATATTTTCTCCATCTTCATTATACCAAAATGGCACCTGTTCCACCCCTAACCCAGGCATCATGACCCCGTTTCTAGGCAGGAAGAAGAAGAAAGGACAAGGGGCAATGGGGAGTGTCAGCTAACTTATTACTGAAAGTCTTATGAAGAAACTTTGGCTTTCATTTTAATGGCAATAACTGGCACACAAAATTCCAGCTGCCAAACAGATTGGGACATGTAGTTTTATAGGTAGGTCCATGCCATCCAAAATAATGTCAAAGCTCTGGTTATAAGAAAGAAGAAGAAATTCAATTTTGGTTAAGCAACTAGTAATTTTTGTTATAATATGGGGTTTTTATGTGAAAATTAAGAATGGAAAATAGTGCAGTGTAACAGTGTTAGGAAGGGGTATTTCTCCCAATTCATTTAATTTTGGTGGGGGGAGGGCGGGAGAAAAAGATCATTTTCTGCTAGGAATGCTGGTTATTCAGGGAACAAGCAGGTGGTTTGTCATGCGGGGCGGCCTGCGGGGTCTCTGGTCCCACTCCCTACACAAGAACGCAGGACATGGTGAAGCCAAAAAGGAACACCCACGGAGCCATAGATAGGGGAGTCATATCACTATATTCTCACTGGCGGTTGGGTTGGAGAAACAGGAAGCAGGAGCCACACTGTTCGCAACCCTCACTGCACCGCTTGCAGCCTCAGCCACCATCTTCTTGCTAGCCCCCATTTTCTGCTAGCGTAGCCACAGCAGTTATATTAGTGGCCAATGGCTCATTGGTTACAGCTGACGGCCAACTAGCCACAGCTGATGGCCATGCAATCACAGTTGATGGCCATTTACTACCTGAGCCAGCACCTGTCTATGTGAAGCCGAGAGCCTGGAAACTGCTTTCTGGGGCTCTGTCCCCACATGGTTGTTGAAAGATCACTGATGACACCCACTAGGACACAGGCTAAAGCTGAGCAGAGGGTTCCACAGATGCACCTGGGAACTGCCTCGTACTTTTTAACATCACAAACTCTGAGTCAATAAAGATATGTATAACTAGTTATCATGCAGAGTGTCATGAGGGTTCTCAGCTCCCGCTCCCCACATAAGAACACAGGATATGGTGACGCCAAAAAGGAACACCCACGGAGCCATAGATAGGGGAGTCATACCACTATTGTCTCTCTAGCAGCTGGGTTGGAGACACAGGAAACAGGATCCACACGATCTGCAAACTGCCGTCCGCTTCTCTGCCAACCAACCAACCCCACTTGCTAACTGCAATCCGCGCTTGCTAGCTCAGCCACCATCTTCTTGCTAGCCCCCATTTTCTGCTAGCGTAGCCACAGCAGTTATATTAGTGGCCAATGGCTCACTGGTTACAGCTGACGGCCAACTAGCCACAGCTGATGGCCATGCAATCACAGTTGATGGCCATTTACTACCTGAGCCAGCACCTTTCCACGTGAGGCCGAGAGCCTGGAAACTGATCTCCTGGCTCTGTCCCCACACTAGTGATAGAGGAATTTTACAAGATTGCCTGGATACATACGTTGCGGAAATAATGCTTGTTACATAATTCTTGTATTAGTGAACTCATTCTATAATCCTATAGAAAACTGACTTGAAGTAGTAGATAAGACTGCTGGTGAATATTTGATTTTCCCATAGGTGCTGTGAGAGTGTAAGCGAAATGAAGGCCCAAAACTAGTGACCTCCTGGAAGGATGAGGCTGGCTAAACATTACACATTTCATTTGCCTGATTTCTCTCTCTGGAAACATAGAACATAACAGAGAATTAAACTGAATGTAAAACAAGTCCCCCAGATGAAAGCTAGATAGTCAAAATGAGCAGAGACACATGTATGCTAGATAATTGGAAAGGGCTTCATGGAGCAACTAGGTCTTAATTTGGACCTCACAAAATGGGAAGAATTTGGATACTTGCAGCCAAGAACAGGGAGAGCACTCTGAGGTGCACTGAAAACTGGGAGGAGGAGGAGGAGGAGGAGGAGGAGGAGGAGGAGGAGGAGGAGGATGCAATTCAGGGAGAAGATTCAGAGAGAAATTTTCCTCCAGCAGGTTCTGGAACAATCTGAAAGGAAGAAGGAAAATAGGACAGGATAAGGGAATGGGAGAGGTAAATCCCTGGGGGAGGAGAGCAGGAGGTCCATAACTCACCCAACTCCTCACTACCTTTCTTTGTTAATACTTCCAACTAATTGTCTCACCACACAAATACTTTCAATTCAAATCAATTCAAATAAAACTTGGATGAATAATATCAAGAATGTGTATGCATTGCTGGTGGGAGTGTAAACTGATGCAGTCACCTGTAAAGTCATCTGGCAGTACTTAGTGAAGTGAGGATTCCATATGTGCTACGACACATCAATTCGACATATATAAATATGATATATATATATCACATATAAAGTCACCTTAGTGTCTATAATTAGGGGAATGAATACATGAAATGTGAAGAATGCATACTATGGAATAATATGCTGCAGTTTGAAGCACAGAACTAGACATACATTTAGTGACATGGATGGATATTAAAAACGTAGTTTTGGGCAGCCGGATGGCTCAGCTGGTTAGAGCAGGAGCTCTCAACAACAAGGTTGCCGTTTCAATTCCCGCATGGGATGGTGGGCTGTGCCCCCTGCAACTAAAGACTGAAAACAGTGACTGGACTTGCAGCTGAGCTGCGCCCTCCACAACTAGACTAAAGGACAATGACTTGGAGCTGATGGGCCCTGGAGAAACACACTGTTCCCCAATATTCCCCAATAAAATTACACAAAAAAAGACACGTAGTTTTGTGTTTAAAAAGTAAGGAACAGAATGAGATGTAAGTACAATGCCACTTGTATAAATTAAAAACACATAACGCACACATAAAAAAACACTTATACATAAAACGTTACATCATTTAGAAGAATTCATGGAGGAAAAGAATGAAAGTAGAGGTTGGGGATGAAGGGAAGAAATTAAGTTTTCAAGCGAGGAGCCTTCACACACCGTTGCTAATGGCATGTGCTATGAACTCACCTCTCTGTACCCACTGTTTGCCCCCAGCTCTCCTCTCCACAAAATAAACATTGAGGGAAAGGGCACATTGTTGACCTCTAGATATTTTAAATGTGTGAATAGCACTAGAACATATATTTCTCTCATGCGTAAAACTGCGATAAGAAGAAGAATCTCACTCCGCTGTGAGAAAATTAAAGGAGCGCTTGTATTAGATGCCCACATGGAGCCACACTCAGGTAGTAGATGGTCGACTGTGCTCGCTCGCTGGCAAGGGGACTCGCTGTGAACTTGATACCAATCTCACAGTATTGGTGTTCAATTCCTGACTTGGCAAAACGGTAAATCATTACATCATGAACTTTCAGAGTCAAGCCAATAGTCAAAACCATGTACAGCATGTTAAGTCCTCAAACGCAAGGGTACAAGTCCTGCTCCTTGTTGGCTTCAGCCCTACAGAGAAAATGATACAGCTGTTGATTTAGGCTTAGGGAAACTCATTACCAGCAATATTCTCCCCTACAGTCAGTTTCAGCCCAACTCAGGGCTCCTTTCTGACCGTTACTCACCAGAGAAGGCCGCCCTGCCAATTCAGTGATTACCAGGCAGCATGAGTTGGGTGGTGAAGACTAATGTAGCCAACTGACGCTGTGGGGAGGAGAAGACGGGCCAAAGTATAATGACCTAAACTGGCATTTGATCAGATGATGGGGATTTTGCTGGCCTTTGGTCAACAGTCTGGCACTGTACCATTAGGTCTTTGGGGAACAATGTCATGCCATAGTATAATCTGAAAAAGTAATTTAAAGCAGTCTATTGGGGGTAATGTATTTTTTTGTAGCCAAGTTTACAAAAATTAGAGGTCTGAGAAGCATTATCGTGTTCTCTCTTTTACAAATACATGAGCAGTGCTGAACATAGTCCAAGGCCTCTTAAAATTGAAGTGAAATGTGACCTAAATGTTCTTTGCTACAGAACTACTATCCATGCAAGAGGAAAGTACTTTATCTTCCTACCCTATGAAGGAACTTTTTAGCTATCCTATCTATCCTGCTACGGTACGTTATTTATAAAACATGGATCATGTACTCAACCTCAAAAATGTAAGATTCTTAAAGGACGTGGTAATCTAAAAGAACTCTCGGCCATGAAGTCTGGTGAAAGTCCAGCTCTCCATCGGATGATCCCTCAAGATCTCTTCCAGACTGAAGTTAAAGGATTATGTAGTACGTGAATGGGGAACAAATTTAGAGTTTTAAGAGATCTTAGTGGTCTTTCAGTCCAATTTCTTCTTTGTCTCAGCTAGCTCATTTCTATTCAACATACATTTATTGAATAATGGCTACATTCCAGGCATCCAATTAAATGCTAGGAATACAGATAGAGTAAATAATAATAAAGCGTGGCATATTAGTTAAACATGCGTGCTAGAGCCAGACTCCCTGGATCCCATTTTAGCTTTACTATTTACTAGCTTTGTGACCTTGGGCAAGTCACTTAACTTCTCTATGCTTCAGTCCATTATTTGTAAAATAAAGTAATAAGAGAAT